>NW_027363810.1:0-451598 GCF_046119375.1 Phyllobates terribilis | reverse complement strand
TTTGCCATTGAAAAACATGTTTTTCATATACCAGAAATGTTTGAAGCTACTGACTGAATGAAAGGAGCTGGCATCTCACTCTCTTTGAATCTTCTTTATCATGCTAGGATTAACAGGAAAAAGCTAAAAATTTCAGAATTGCACCGTGCAATGTGGAGATATTACTGTTTGTGCATTTACAATATTCATTGATTTTTGCCATTGAAAAACATGTTTTTCATATACCAGAAATGTTTGAAGCTACTGACTGAATGAAAGGAGCTGGCATCTCACTCTCTTTGAATCTTCTTTATCATGCTAGGATTAGCAGGAAAAAGCAAAAAATTTCAGAATTGCACCTTGCAATGTGGAGATATTACTGTTTGTGCATTTACAATATTCATTGATTTTTGCCATTGAAAAACATGTTTTTCATATACCAGAAATGTTTGAAGCTACTGACTGAATGAAAGGAGCTGGCATCTCACTCTCTTTGAATCTTCTTTATCATGCTAGGATTAGCAGGAAAAAGCAAAAAATTTCAGAATTGCACCTTGCAATGTGGAGATATTACTGTTTGTGCATTTACAATATTCATTGATTTTTGCCATTGAAAAACATGTTTTTCATATACCAGAAATGTTTGAAGCTACTGACTGAATGAAAGGAGCTGGCATCTCACTCTCTTTGAATCTTCTTTATCATGCTAGGATTAACAGGAAAAAGCTAAAAATTTCAGAATTGCACCGTGCAATGTGGAGATATTACTGTTTGTGCATTTACAATATTCATTGATTTTTGCCATTGAAAAACATGTTTTTCATATACCAGAAATGTTTGAAGCTACTGACTGAATGAAAGGAGCTGGCATCTCACTCTCTTTGAATCTTCTTTATCATGCTAGGATTAGCAGGAAAAAGCAAAAAATTTCAGAATTGCACCTTGCAATGTGGAGATATTACTGTTTGTGCATTTACAATATTCATTGATTTTTGCCATTGAAAAACATGTTTTTCATATACCAGAAATATTTGAAGCTACTGACTGAATGAAAGGAGCTGGCATCTCACTCTCTTTGAATCTTCTTTATCATGCTAGGATTAACAGGAAAAAGCTAAAAATTTCAGAATTGCACCGTGCAATGTGGAGATATTACTGTTTGTGCATTTACAATATTCATTGATTTTTGCCATTGAAAAACATGTTTTTCATATACCAGAAATGTTTGAAGCTACTGACTGAATGAAAGGAGCTGGCATCTCACTCTCTTTGAATCTTCTTTATCATGCTAGGATTAGCAGGAAAAAGCAAAAAATTTCAGAATTGCACCTTGCAATGTGGAGATATTATTGTTTGTGCATTTACAATATTCATTGATTTTTGCCATTGAAAAACATGTTTTTCATATACCAGAAATGTTTGAAGCTACTGACTGAATGAAAGGAGCTGGCATCTCACTCTCTTTGAATCTTCTTTATCATGCTAGGATTAACAGGAAAAAGCAAAAAATTTCAGAATTGCACCTTGCAATGTGGAGATATTACTGTTTGTGCATTTACAATATTCATTGATTTTTGCCATTGAAAAACATGTTTTTCATATACCAGAAATGTTTGAAGCTACTGACTGAATGAAAGGAGCTGGCATCTCACTCTCTTTGAATCTTCTTTATCATGCTAGGATTAACAGGAAAAAGCTAAAAATTTCAGAATTGCACCGTGCAATGTGGAGATATTACTGTTTGTGCATTTACAATATTCATTGATTTTTGCCATTGAAAAACATGTTTTTCATATACCAGAAATGTTTGAAGCTACTGACTGAATGAAAGGAGCTGGCATCTCACTCTCTTTGAATCTTCTTTATCATGCTAGGATTAGCAGGAAAAAGCAAAAAATTTCAGAATTGCACCTTGCAATGTGGAGATATTACTGTTTGTGCATTTACAATATTCATTGATTTTTGCCATTGAAAAACATGTTTTTCATATACCAGAAATGTTTGAAGCTACTGACTGAATGAAAGGAGCTGGCATCTCACTCTCTTTGAATCTTCTTTATCATGCTAGGATTAACAGGAAAAAGCTAAAAATTTCAGAATTGCACCGTGCAATGTGGAGATATTACTGTTTGTGCATTTACAATATTCATTGATTTTTGCCATTGAAAAACATGTTTTTCATATACCAGAAATGTTTGAAGCTACTGACTGAATGAAAGGAGCTGGCATCTCACTCTCTTTGAATCTTCTTTATCATGCTAGGATTAGCAGGAAAAAGCAAAAAATTTCAGAATTGCACCTTGCAATGTGGAGATATTACTGTTTGTGCATTTACAATATTCATTGATTTTTGCCATTGAAAAACATGTTTTTCATATACCAGAAATGTTTGAAGCTACTGACTGAATGAAAGGAGCTGGCATCTCACTCTCTTTGAATCTTCTTTATCATGCTAGGATTAACAGGAAAAAGCAAAAAATTTCAGAATTGCACCTTGCAATGTGGAGATATTACTGTTTGTGCATTTACAATATTCATTGATTTTTGCCATTGAAAAACATGTTTTTCATATACCAGAAATGTTTGAAGCTACTGACTGAATGAAAGGAGCTGGCATCTCACTCTCTTTGAATCTTCTTTATCATGCTAGGATTAACAGGAAAAAGCTAAAAATTTCAGAATTGCACCGTGCAATGTGGAGATATTACTGTTTGTGCATTTACAATATTCATTGATTTTTGCCATTGAAAAACATGTTTTTCATATACCAGAAATGTTTGAAGCTACTGACTGAATGAAAGGAGCTGGCATCTCACTCTCTTTGAATCTTCTTTATCATGCTAGGATTAACAGGAAAAAGCTAAAAATTTCAGAATTGCACCGTGCAATGTGGAGATATTACTGTTTGTGCATTTACAATATTCATTGATTTTTGCCATTGAAAAACATGTTTTTCATATACCAGAAATGTTTGAAGCTACTGACTGAATGAAAGGAGCTGGCATCTCACTCTCTTTGAATCTTCTTTATCATGCTAGGATTAGCAGGAAAAAGCAAAAAATTTCAGAATTGCACCTTGCAATGTGGAGATATTACTGTTTGTGCATTTACAATATTCATTGATTTTTGCCATTGAAAAACATGTTTTTCATATACCAGAAATGTTTGAAGCTACTGACTGAATGAAAGGAGCTGGCATCTCACTCTCTTTGAATCTTCTTTATCATGCTAGGATTAACAGGAAAAAGCTAAAAATTTCAGAATTGCACCGTGCAATGTGGAGATATTACTGTTTGTGCATTTACAATATTCATTGATTTTTGCCATTGAAAAACATGTTTTTCATATACCAGAAATGTTTGAAGCTACTGACTGAATGAAAGGAGCTGGCATCTCACTCTCTTTGAATCTTCTTTATCATGCTAGGATTAGCAGGAAAAAGCAAAAAATTTCAGAATTGCACCTTGCAATGTGGAGATATTACTGTTTGTGCATTTACAATATTCATTGATTTTTGCCATTGAAAAACATGTTTTTCATATACCAGAAATGTTTGAAGCTACTGACTGAATGAAAGGAGCTGGCATCTCACTCTCTTTGAATCTTCTTTATCATGCTAGGATTAACAGGAAAAAGCAAAAAATTTCAGAATTGCACCTTGCAATGTGGAGATATTACTGTTTGTGCATTTACAATATTCATTGATTTTTGCCATTGAAAAACATGTTTTTCATATACCAGAAATGTTTGAAGCTACTAACTGAATGAAAGGAGCTGGCATCTCACTCTCTTTGAATCTTCTTTATCATGCTAGGATTAACAGGAAAAAGCTAAAAATTTCAGAATTGCACCGTGCAATGTGGAGATATTACTGTTTGTGCATTTACAATATTCATTGATTTTTGCCATTGAAAAACATGTTTTTCATATACCAGAAATGTTTGAAGCTACTGACTGAATGAAAGGAGCTGGCATCTCACTCTCTTTGAATCTTCTTTATCATGCTAGGATTAGCAGGAAAAAGCAAAAAATTTCAGAATTGCACCTTGCAATGTGGAGATATTACTGTTTGTGCATTTACAATATTCATTGATTTTTGCCATTGAAAAACATGTTTTTCATATACCAGAAATGTTTGAAGCTACTGACTGAATGAAAGGAGCTGGCATCTCACTCTCTTTGAATCTTCTTTATCATGCTAGGATTAACAGGAAAAAGCTAAAAATTTCAGAATTGCACCGTGCAATGTGGAGATATTACTGTTTGTGCATTTACAATATTCATTGATTTTTGCCATTGAAAAACATGTTTTTCATATACCAGAAATGTTTGAAGCTACTGACTGAATGAAAGGAGCTGGCATCTCACTCTCTTTGAATCTTCTTTATCATGCTAGGATTAACAGGAAAAAGCTAAAAATTTCAGAATTGCACCGTGCAATGTGGAGATATTACTGTTTGTGCATTTACAATATTCATTGATTTTTGCCATTGAAAAACATGTTTTTCATATACCAGAAATGTTTGAAGCTACTGACTGAATGAAAGGAGCTGGCATCTCACTCTCTTTGAATCTTCTTTATCATGCTAGGATTAGCAGGAAAAAGCAAAAAATTTCAGAATTGCACCTTGCAATGTGGAGATATTACTGTTTGTGCATTTACAATATTCATTGATTTTTGCCATTGAAAAACATGTTTTTCATATACCAGAAATGTTTGAAGCTACTGACTGAATGAAAGGAGCTGGCATCTCACTCTCTTTGAATCTTCTTTATCATGCTAGGATTAACAGGAAAAAGCTAAAAATTTCAGAATTGCACCGTGCAATGTGGAGATATTACTGTTTGTGCATTTACAATATTCATTGATTTTTGCCATTGAAAAACATGTTTTTCATATACCAGAAATGTTTGAAGCTACTGACTGAATGAAAGGAGCTGGCATCTCACTCTCTTTGAATCTTCTTTATCATGCTAGGATTAGCAGGAAAAAGCAAAAAATTTCAGAATTGCACCTTGCAATGTGGAGATATTACTGTTTGTGCATTTACAATATTCATTGTTTTTTGCCATTGAAAAACATGTTTTTCATATACCAGAAATGTTTGAAGCTACTGACTGAATGAAAGGAGCTGGCATCTCACTCTCTTTGAATCTTCTTTATCATGCTAGGATTAACAGGAAAAAGCAAAAAATTTCAGAATTGCACCTTGCAATGTGGAGATATTACTGTTTGTGCATTTACAATATTCATTGATTTTTGCCATTGAAAAACATGTTTTTCATATACCAGAAATGTTTGAAGCTACTGACTGAATGAAAGGAGCTGGCATCTCACTCTCTTTGAATCTTCTTTATCATGCTAGGATTAACAGGAAAAAGCTAAAAATTTCAGAATTGCACCGTGCAATGTGGAGATATTACTGTTTGTGCATTTACAATATTCATTGATTTTTGCCATTGAAAAACATGTTTTTCATATACCAGAAATGTTTGAAGCTACTGACTGAATGAAAGGAGCTGGCATCTCACTCTCTTTGAATCTTCTTTATCATGCTAGGATTAGCAGGAAAAAGCAAAAAATTTCAGAATTGCACCTTGCAATGTGGAGATATTACTGTTTGTGCATTTACAATATTCATTGATTTTTGCCATTGAAAAACATGTTTTTCATATACCAGAAATGTTTGAAGCTACTGACTGAATGAAAGGAGCTGGCATCTCACTCTCTTTGAATCTTCTTTATCATGCTAGGATTAACAGGAAAAAGCAAAAAATTTCAGAATTGCACCTTGCAATGTGGAGATATTACTGTTTGTGCATTTACAATATTCATTGATTTTTGCCATTGAAAAACATGTTTTTCATATACCAGAAATGTTTGAAGCTACTGACTGAATGAAAGGAGCTGGCATCTCACTCTCTTTGAATCTTCTTTATCATGCTAGGATTAGCAGGAAAAAGCAAAAAATTTCAGAATTGCACCTTGCAATGTGGAGATATTACTGTTTGTGCATTTACAATATTCATTGATTTTTGCCATTGAAAAACATGTTTTTCATATACCAGAAATGTTTGAAGCTACTGACTGAATGAAAGGAGCTGGCATCTCACTCTCTTTGAATCTTCTTTATCATGCTAGGATTAACAGGAAAAAGCTAAAAATTTCAGAATTGCACCGTGCAATGTGGAGATATTACTGTTTGTGCATTTACAATATTCATTGATTTTTGCCATTGAAAAACATGTTTTTCATATACCAGAAATGTTTGAAGCTACTGACTGAATGAAAGGAGCTGGCATCTCACTCTCTTTGAATCTTCTTTATCATGCTAGGATTAGCAGGAAAAAGCAAAAAATTTCAGAATTGCACCTTGCAATGTGGAGATATTACTGTTTGTGCATTTACAATATTCATTGATTTTTGCCATTGAAAAACATGTTTTTCATATACCAGAAATGTTTGAAGCTACTGACTGAATGAAAGGAGCTGGCATCTCACTCTCTTTGAATCTTCTTTATCATGCTAGGATTAGCAGGAAAAAGCAAAAAATTTCAGAATTGCACCTTGCAATGTGGAGATATTACTGTTTGTGCATTTACAATATTCATTGATTTTTGCCATTGAAAAACATGTTTTTCATATACCAGAAATGTTTGAAGCTACTGACTGAATGAAAGGAGCTGGCATCTCACTCTCTTTGAATCTTCTTTATCATGCTAGGATTAACAGGAAAAAGCTAAAAATTTCAGAATTGCACCGTGCAATGTGGAGATATTACTGTTTGTGCATTTACAATATTCATTGATTTTTGCCATTGAAAAACATGTTTTTCATATACCAGAAATGTTTGAAGCTACTGACTGAATGAAAGGAGCTGGCATCTCACTCTCTTTGAATCTTCTTTATCATGCTAGGATTAGCAGGAAAAAGCAAAAAATTTCAGAATTGCACCTTGCAATGTGGAGATATTACTGTTTGTGCATTTACAATATTCATTGATTTTTGCCATTGAAAAACATGTTTTTCATATACCAGAAATGTTTGAAGCTACTGACTGAATGAAAGGAGCTGGCATCTCACTCTCTTTGAATCTTCTTTATCATGCTAGGATTAACAGGAAAAAGCTAAAAATTTCAGAATTGCACCGTGCAATGTGGAGATATTACTGTTTGTGCATTTACAATATTCATTGATTTTTGCCATTGAAAAACATGTTTTTCATATACCAGAAATGTTTGAAGCTACTGACTGAATGAAAGGAGCTGGCATCTCACTCTCTTTGAATCTTCTTTATCATGCTAGGATTAGCAGGAAAAAGCAAAAAATTTCAGAATTGCACCTTGCAATGTGGAGATATTACTGTTTGTGCATTTACAATATTCATTGATTTTTGCCATTGAAAAACATGTTTTTCATATACCAGAAATGTTTGAAGCTACTGACTGAATGAAAGGAGCTGGCATCTCACTCTCTTTGAATCTTCTTTATCATGCTAGGATTAACAGGAAAAAGCAAAAAATTTCAGAATTGCACCTTGCAATGTGGAGATATTACTGTTTGTGCATTTACAATATTCATTGATTTTTGCCATTGAAAAACATGTTTTTCATATACCAGAAATGTTTGAAGCTACTGACTGAATGAAAGGAGCTGGCATCTCACTCTCTTTGAATCTTCTTTATCATGCTAGGATTAACAGGAAAAAGCTAAAAATTTCAGAATTGCACCGTGCAATGTGGAGATATTACTGTTTGTGCATTTACAATATTCATTGATTTTTGCCATTGAAAAACATGTTTTTCATATACCAGAAATGTTTGAAGCTACTGACTGAATGAAAGGAGCTGGCATCTCACTCTCTTTGAATCTTCTTTATCATGCTAGGATTAGCAGGAAAAAGCAAAAAATTTCAGAATTGCACCTTGCAATGTGGAGATATTACTGTTTGTGCATTTACAATATTCATTGATTTTTGCCATTGAAAAACATGTTTTTCATATACCAGAAATGTTTGAAGCTACTGACTGAATGAAAGGAGCTGGCATCTCACTCTCTTTGAATCTTCTTTATCATGCTAGGATTAACAGGAAAAAGCTAAAAATTTCAGAATTGCACCGTGCAATGTGGAGATATTACTGTTTGTGCATTTACAATATTCATTGATTTTTGCCATTGAAAAACATGTTTTTCATATACCAGAAATGTTTGAAGCTACTGACTGAATGAAAGGAGCTGGCATCTCACTCTCTTTGAATCTTCTTTATCATGCTAGGATTAGCAGGAAAAAGCAAAAAATTTCAGAATTATTGCACCTTGCAATGTGGAGATATTACTGTTTGTGCATTTACAATATTCATTGATTTTTGCCATTGAAAAACATGTTTTTCATATACCAGAAATGTTTGAAGCTACTGACTGAATGAAAGGAGCTGGCATCTCACTCTCTTTGAATCTTCTTTATCATGCTAGGATTAACAGGAAAAAGCAAAAAATTTCAGAATTGCACCTTGCAATGTGGAGATATTACTGTTTGTGCATTTACAATATTCATTGATTTTTGCCATTGAAAAACATGTTTTTCATATACCAGAAATGTTTGAAGCTACTGACTGAATGAAAGGAGCTGGCATCTCACTCTCTTTGAATCTTCTTTATCATGCTAGGATTAACAGGAAAAAGCTAAAAATTTCAGAATTGCACCGTGCAATGTGGAGATATTACTGTTTGTGCATTTACAATATTCATTGATTTTTGCCATTGAAAAACATGTTTTTCATATACCAGAAATGTTTGAAGCTACTGACTGAATGAAAGGAGCTGGCATCTCACTCTCTTTGAATCTTCTTTATCATGCTAGGATTAGCAGGAAAAAGCAAAAAATTTCAGAATTGCACCTTGCAATGTGGAGATATTACTGTTTGTGCATTTACAATATTCATTGATTTTTGCCATTGAAAAACATGTTTTTCATATACCAGAAATGTTTGAAGCTACTGACTGAATGAAAGGAGCTGGCATCTCACTCTCTTTGAATCTTCTTTATCATGCTAGGATTAACAGGAAAAAGCTAAAAATTTCAGAATTGCACCGTGCAATGTGGAGATATTACTGTTTGTGCATTTACAATATTCATTGATTTTTGCCATTGAAAAACATGTTTTTCATATACCAGAAATGTTTGAAGCTACTGACTGAATGAAAGGAGCTGGCATCTCACTCTCTTTGAATCTTCTTTATCATGCTAGGATTAGCAGGAAAAAGCAAAAAATTTCAGAATTGCACCTTGCAATGTGGAGATATTACTGTTTGTGCATTTACAATATTCATTGATTTTCGCCATTGAAAAACATGTTTTTCATATACCAGAAATGTTTGAAGCTACTGACTGAATGAAAGGAGCTGGCATCTCACTCTATTTGAATCTTCTTTATCATGCTAGGATTAACAGGAAAAAGCTAAAAATTTCAGAATTGCACCGTGCAATGTGGAGATATTACTGTTTGTGCATTTACAATATTCATTGATTTTTGCCATTGAAAAACATGTTTTTCATATACCAGAAATGTTTGAAGCTACTGACTGAATGAAAGGAGCTGGCATCTCACTCTCTTTGAATCTTCTTTATCATGCTAGGATTAGCAGGAAAAAGCAAAAAATTTCAGAATTGCACCTTGCAATGTGGAGATATTACTGTTTGTGCATTTACAATATTCATTGATTTTTGCCATTGAAAAACATGTTTTTCATATACCAGAAATGTTTGAAGCTACTGACTGAATGAAAGGAGCTGGCATCTCACTCTCTTTGAATCTTCTTTATCATGCTAGGATTAACAGGAAAAAGCAAAAAATTTCAGAATTGCACCTTGCAATGTGGAGATATTACTGTTTGTGCATTTACAATATTCATTGATTTTTGCCATTGAAAAACATGTTTTTCATATACCAGAAATGTTTGAAGCTACTGACTGAATGAAAGGAGCTGGCATCTCACTCTCTTTGAATCTTCTTTATCATGCTAGGATTAGCAGGAAAAAGCAAAAAATTTCAGAATTGCACCTTGCAATGTGGAGATATTACTGTTTGTGCATTTACAATATTCATTGATTTTCGCCATTGAAAAACATGTTTTTCATATACCAGAAATGTTTGAAGCTACTGACTGAATGAAAGGAGCTGGCATCTCACTCTCTTTGAATCTTCTTTATCATGCTAGGATTAACAGGAAAAAGCTAAAAATTTCAGAATTGCACCGTGCAATGTGGAGATATTACTGTTTGTGCATTTACAATATTCATTGATTTTTGCCATTGAAAAACATGTTTTTCATATACCAGAAATGTTTGAAGCTACTGACTGAATGAAAGGAGCTGGCATCTCACTCTCTTTGAATCTTCTTTATCATGCTAGGATTAGCAGGAAAAAGCAAAAAATTTCAGAATTGCACCTTGCAATGTGGAGATATTACTGTTTGTGCATTTACAATATTCATTGATTTTTGCCATTGAAAAACATGTTTTTCATATACCAGAAATGTTTGAAGCTACTGACTGAATGAAAGGAGCTGGCATCTCACTCTCTTTGAATCTTCTTTATCATGCTAGGATTAACAGGAAAAAGCAAAAAATTTCAGAATTGCACCTTGCAATGTGGAGATATTACTGTTTGTGCATTTACAATATTCATTGATTTTTGCCATTGAAAAACATGTTTTTCATATACCAGAAATGTTTGAAGCTACTGACTGAATGAAAGGAGCTGGCATCTCACTCTCTTTGAATCTTCTTTATCATGCTAGGATTAACAGGAAAAAGCTAAAAATTTCAGAATTGCACCGTGCAATGTGGAGATATTACTGTTTGTGCATTTACAATATTCATTGATTTTTGCCATTGAAAAACATGTTTTTCATATACCAGAAATGTTTGAAGCTACTGACTGAATGAAAGGAGCTGGCATCTCACTCTCTTTGAATCTTCTTTATCATGCTAGGATTAACAGGAAAAAGCTAAAAATTTCAGAATTGCACCGTGCAATGTGGAGATATTACTGTTTGTGCATTTACAATATTCATTGATTTTTGCCATTGAAAAACATGTTTTTCATATACCAGAAATGTTTGAAGCTACTGACTGAATGAAAGGAGCTGGCATCTCACTCTCTTTGAATCTTCTTTATCATGCTAGGATTAGCAGGAAAAAGCAAAAAATTTCAGAATTGCACCTTGCAATGTGGAGATATTACTGTTTGTGCATTTACAATATTCATTGATTTTTGCCATTGAAAAACATGTTTTTCATATACCAGAAATGTTTGAAGCTACTGACTGAATGAAAGGAGCTGGCATCTCACTCTCTTTGAATCTTCTTTATCATGCTAGGATTAACAGGAAAAAGCAAAAAATTTCAGAATTGCACCTTGCAATGTGGAGATATTACTGTTTGTGCATTTACAATATTCATTGATTTTTGCCATTGAAAAACATGTTTTTCATATACCAGAAATGTTTGAAGCTACTGACTGAATGAAAGGAGCTGGCATCTCACTCTCTTTGAATCTTCTTTATCATGCTAGGATTAACAGGAAAAAGCTAAAAATTTCAGAATTGCACCGTGCAATGTGGAGATATTACTGTTTGTGCATTTACAATATTCATTGATTTTTGCCATTGAAAAACATGTTTTTCATATACCAGAAATGTTTGAAGCTACTGACTGAATGAAAGGAGCTGGCATCTCACTCTCTTTGAATCTTCTTTATCATGCTAGGATTAGCAGGAAAAAGCAAAAAATTTCAGAATTGCACCTTGCAATGTGGAGATATTACTGTTTGTGCATTTACAATATTCATTGATTTTTGCCATTGAAAAACATGTTTTTCATATACCAGAAACATTTCTGGTATATGAAAAACATGTTTTTCAATGGCAAAAATCAATGAATATTGTAAATGCACAAACAGTAATATCTCCACATTGCAAGGTGCAATTCTGAAATTTTTTGCTTTTTCCTGCTAATCCTAGCATGATAAAGAAGATTCAAAGAGAGTGAGATGCCAGCTCCTTTCATTCAGTCAGTAGCTTCAAACATTTCTGGTATATGAAAAACATGTTTTTCAATGGCAAAAATCAATGAATATTGTAAATGCACAAACAGTAATATCTCCACATTGCACGGTGCAATTCTGAAATTTTTAGCTTTTTTCTGTTAATCCTAGCATGATAAAGAAGATTCAAAGAGAGTGAGATGCCAGCTCCTTTCATTCAGTCAGTAGCTTCAAACATTTCTGGACGTTTTTCAATGGCAAAAATCAATGAATATTGTAAATGCACAAACAGTAATATCTCCACATTGCACGGTGCAATTCTGAAATTTTTAGCTTTTTCCTGTTAATCCTAGCATGATAAAAAAGATTCAAAGAGAGTGAGATGCCAGCTCCTTTCATTCAGTCAGTAGCTTCAAACATTTCTGGTATATGAAAAACATGTTTTTCAATGGCAAAAATCAATGAATATTGTAAATGCACAAACAGTAATATCTCCACATTGCAAGGTGCAATTCTGAAATTTTTTGCTTTTTCCTGCTAATCCTAGCATGATAAAGAAGATTCAAAGAGAGTGAGATGCCAGCTCCTTTCATTCAGTCAGTAGCTTCAAACATTTCTGGTATATGAAAAACATGTTTTTCAATGGCAAAAATCAATGAATATTGTAAATGCACAAACAGTAATATCTCCACATTGCAAGGTGCAATTCTGAAATTTTTTGCTTTTTCCTGCTAATCCTAGCATGATAAAGAAGATTCAAAGAGAGTGAGATGCCAGCTCCTTTCATTCAGTCAGTAGCTTCAAACATTTCTGGTATATGAAAAACATGTTTTTCAATGGCAAAAATCAATGAATATTGTAAATGCACAAACAGTAATATCTCCACATTGCACGGTGCAATTCTGAAATTTTTAGCTTTTTCCTGTTAATCCTAGCATGATAAAGAAGATTCAAAGAGAGTGAGATGCCAGCTCCTTTCATTCAGTCAGTAGCTTCAAACATTTCTGGTATATGAAAAACATGTTTTTCAATGGCAAAAATCAATGAATATTGTAAATGCACAAACAGTAATATCTCCACATTGCAAGGTGCAATTCTGAAATTTTTTGCTTTTTCCTGTTAATCCTAGCATGATAAAGAAGATTCAAAGAGAGTGAGATGCCAGCTCCTTTCATTGTCAGTAGAGTAGCTTCAAACATTTCTGGTATATGAAAAACATGTTTTTCAATGGCAAAAATCAATGAATATTGTAAATGCACAAACAGTAATATCTCCACATTGCAAGGTGCAATTCTGAAATTTTTTGCTTTTTCCTGCTAATCCTAGCATGATAAAGAAGATTCAAAGAGAGTGAGATGCCAGCTCCTTTCATTCAGTCAGTAGCTTCAAACATTTCTGGTATATGAAAAACATGTTTTTCAATGGCAAAAATCAATGAATATTGTAAATGCACAAACAGTAATATCTCCACATTGCACGGTGCAATTCTGAAATTTTTAGCTTTTTCCTGTTAATCCTAGCATGATAAAGAAGATTCAAAGAGAGTGAGATGCCAGCTCCTTTCATTCAGTCAGTAGCTTCAAACATTTCTGGTATATGAAAAACATGTTTTTCAATGGCAAAAATCAATGAATATTGTAAATGCACAAACAGTAATATCTCCACATTGCAAGGTGCAATTCTGAAATTTTTTGCTTTTTCCTGCTAATCCTAGCATGATAAAGAAGATTCAAAGAGAGTGAGATGCCAGCTCCTTTCATTCAGTCAGTAGCTTCAAACATTTCTGGTATATGAAAAACATGTTTTTCAATGGCAAAAATCAATGAATATTGTAAATGCACAAACAGTAATATCTCCACATTGCACGGTGCAATTCTGAAATTTTTAGCTTTTTCCTGTTAATCCTAGCATGATAAAGAAGATTCAAAGAGAGTGAGATGCCAGCTCCTTTCATTCAGTCAGTAGCTTCAAACATTTCTGGTATATGAAAAACATGTTTTTCAATGGCAAAAATCAATGAATATTGTAAATGCACAAACAGTAATATCTCCACATTGCAAGGTGCAATTCTGAAATTTTTTGCTTTTTCCTGCTAATCCTAGCATGATAAAGAAGATTCAAAGAGAGTGAGATGCCAGCTCCTTTCATTCAGTCAGTAGCTTCAAACATTTCTGGTATATGAAAAACATGTTTTTCAATGGCAAAAATCAATGAATATTGTAAATGCACAAACAGTAATATCTCCACATTGCACGGTGCAATTCTGAAATTTTTAGCTTTTTCCTGTTAATCCTAGCATGATAAAGAAGATTCAAAGAGAGTGAGATGCCAGCTCCTTTCATTCAGTCAGTAGCTTCAAACATTTCTGGTATATGAAAAACATGTTTTTCAATGGCAAAAATCAATGAATATTGTAAATGCACAAACAGTAATATCTCCACATTGCAAGGTGCAATTCTGAAATTTTTTGCTTTTTCCTGTTAATCCTAGCATGATAAAGAAGATTCAAAGAGAGTGAGATGCCAGCTCCTTTCATTCAGTCAGTAGCTTCAAACATTTCTGGTATATGAAAAACATGTTTTTCAATGGCAAAAATCAATGAATATTGTAAATGCACAAACAGTAATATCTCCACATTGCAAGGTGCAATTCTGAAATTTTTTGCTTTTTCCTGCTAATCCTAGCATGATAAAGAAGATTCAAAGAGAGTGAGATGCCAGCTCCTTTCATTCAGTCAGTAGCTTCAAACATTTCTGGTATATGAAAAACATGTTTTTCAATGGCAAAAATCAATGAATATTGTAAATGCACAAACAGTAATATCTCCACATTGCAAGGTGCAATTCTGAAATTTTTTGCTTTTTCCTGTTAATCCTAGCATGATAAAGAAGATTCAAAGAGAGTGAGATGCCAGCTCCTTTCATTCAGTCAGTAGCTTCAAACATTTCTGGTATATGAAAAACATGTTTTTCAATGGCAAAAATCAATGAATATTGTAAATGCACAAACAGTAATATCTCCACATTGCAAGGTGCAATTCTGAAATTTTTTGCTTTTTCCTGCTAATCCTAGCATGATAAAGAAGATTCAAAGAGAGTGAGATGCCAGCTCCTTTCATTCAGTCAGTAGCTTCAAACATTTCTGGTATATGAAAAACATGTTTTTCAATGGCAAAAATCAATGAATATTGTAAATGCACAAACAGTAATATCTCCACATTGCACGGTGCAATTCTGAAATTTTTAGCTTTTTCCTGTTAATCCTAGCATGATAAAGAAGATTCAAAGAGAGTGAGATGCCAGCTCCTTTCATTCAGTCAGTAGCTTCAAACATTTCTGGTATATGAAAAACATGTTTTTCAATGGCAAAAATCAATGAATATTGTAAATGCACAAACAGTAATATCTCCACATTGCACGGTGCAATTCTGAAATTTTTAGCTTTTTCCTGTTAATCCTAGCATGATAAAGAAGATTCAAAGAGAGTGAGATGCCAGCTCCTTTCATTCAGTCAGTAGCTTCAAACATTTCTGGTATATGAAAAACATGTTTTTCAATGGCAAAAATCAATGAATATTGTAAATGCACAAACAGTAATATCTCCACATTGCAAGGTGCAATTCTGAAATTTTTTGCTTTTTCCTGTTAATCCTAGCATGATAAAGAAGATTCAAAGAGAGTGAGATGCCAGCTCCTTTCATTCAGTCAGTAGCTTCAAACATTTCTGGTATATGAAAAACATGTTTTTCAATGGCAAAAATCAATGAATATTGTAAATGCACAAACAGTAATATCTCCACATTGCAAGGTGCAATTCTGAAATTTTTTGCTTTTTCCTGCTAATCCTAGCATGATAAAGAAGATTCAAAGAGAGTGAGATGCCAGCTCCTTTCATTCAGTCAGTAGCTTCAAACATTTCTGGTATATGAAAAACATGTTTTTCAATGGCAAAAATCAATGAATATTGTAAATGCACAAACAGTAATATCTCCACATTGCACGGTGCAATTCTGAAATTTTTAGCTTTTTCCTGTTAATCCTAGCATGATAAAGAAGATTCAAAGAGAGTGAGATGCCAGCTCCTTTCATTCAGTCAGTAGCTTCAAACATTTCTGGTATATGAAAAACATGTTTTTCAATGGCAAAAATCAATGAATATTGTAAATGCACAAACAGTAATATCTCCACATTGCAAGGTGCAATTCTGAAATTTTTTGCTTTTTCCTGCTAATCCTAGCATGATAAAGAAGATTCAAAGAGAGTGAGATGCCAGCTCCTTTCATTCAGTCAGTAGCTTCAAACATTTCTGGTATATGAAAAACATGTTTTTCAATGGCAAAAATCAATGAATATTGTAAATGCACAAACAGTAATATCTCCACATTGCACGGTGCAATTCTGAAATTTTTAGCTTTTTCCTGTTAATCCTAGCATGATAAAGAAGATTCAAAGAGAGTGAGATGCCAGCTCCTTTCATTCAGTCAGTAGCTTCAAACATTTCTGGTATATGAAAAACATGTTTTTCAATGGCAAAAATCAATGAATATTGTAAATGCACAAACAGTAATATCTCCACATTGCAAGGTGCAATTCTGAAATTTTTTGCTTTTTCCTGCTAATCCTAGCATGATAAAGAAGATTCAAAGAGAGTGAGATGCCAGCTCCTTTCATTCAGTCAGTAGCTTCAAACATTTCTGGTATATGAAAAACATGTTTTTCAATGGCAAAAATCAATGAATATTGTAAATGCACAAACAGTAATATCTCCACATTGCACGGTGCAATTCTGAAATTTTTAGCTTTTTCCTGTTAATCCTAGCATGATAAAGAAGATTCAAAGAGAGTGAGATGCCAGCTCCTTTCATTCAGTCAGTAGCTTCAAACATTTCTGGTATATGAAAAACATGTTTTTCAATGGCAAAAATCAATGAATATTGTAAATGCACAAACAGTAATATCTCCACATTGCAAGGTGCAATTCTGAAATTTTTTGCTTTTTCCTGTTAATCCTAGCATGATAAAGAAGATTCAAAGAGAGTGAGATGCCAGCTCCTTTCATTCAGTCAGTAGCTTCAAACATTTCTGGTATATGGAAAACATGTTTTTCAATGGCAAAAATCAATGAATATTGTAAATGCACAAACAGTAATATCTCCACATTGCAAGGTGCAATTCTGAAATTTTTTGCTTTTTCCTGCTAATCCTAGCATGATAAAGAAGATTCAAAGAGAGTGAGATGCCAGCTCCTTTCATTCAGTCAGTAGCTTCAAACATTTCTGGTATATGAAAAACATGTTTTTCAATGGCAAAAATCAATGAATATTGTAAATGCACAAACAGTAATATCTCCACATTGCACGGTGCAATTCTGAAATTTTTAGCTTTTTCCTGTTAATCCTAGCATGATAAAGAAGATTCAAAGAGAGTGAGATGCCAGCTCCTTTCATTCAGTCAGTAGCTTCAAACATTTCTGGTATATGAAAAACATGTTTTTCAATGGCAAAAATCAATGAATATTGTAAATGCACAAACAGTAATATCTCCACATTGCAAGGTGCAATTCTGAAATTTTTTGCTTTTTCCTGCTAATCCTAGCATGATAAAGAAGATTCAAAGAGAGTGAGATGCCAGCTCCTTTCATTCAGTCAGTAGCTTCAAACATTTCTGGTATATGAAAAACATGTTTTTCAATGGCAAAAATCAATGAATATTGTAAATGCACAAACAGTAATATCTCCACATTGCACGGTGCAATTCTGAAATTTTTAGCTTTTTCCTGTTAATCCTAGCATGATAAAGAAGATTCAAAGAGAGTGAGATGCCAGCTCCTTTCATTCAGTCAGTAGCTTCAAACATTTCTGGTATATGAAAAACATGTTTTTCAATGGCAAAAATCAATGAATATTGTAAATGCACAAACAGTAATATCTCCACATTGCAAGGTGCAATTCTGAAATTTTTTGCTTTTTCCTGCTAATCCTAGCATGATAAAGAAGATTCAAAGAGAGTGAGATGCCAGCTCCTTTCATTCAGTCAGTAGCTTCAAACATTTCTGGTATATGAAAAACATGTTTTTCAATGGCAAAAATCAATGAATATTGTAAATGCACAAACAGTAATATCTCCACATTGCACAGTGCAATTCTGAAATTTTTAGCTTTTTCCTGTTAATCCTAGCATGATAAAGAAGATTCAAAGAGAGTGAGATGCCAGCTCCTTTCATTCAGTCAGTAGCTTCAAACATTTCTGGACGTTTTTCAATGGCAAAAATCAATGAATATTGTAAATGCACAAACAGTAATATCTCCACATTGCACGGTGCAATTCTGAAATTTTTAGCTTTTTCCTGTTAATCCTAGCATGATAAGGAAGATTCAAAGAGAGTGAGATGCCAGCTCCTTTCATTCAGTCAGTAGCTTCAAACATTTCTGGTATATGAAAAACATGTTTTTCAATGGCAAAAATCAATGAATATTGTAAATGCACAAACAGTAATATCTCCACATTGCAAGGTGCAATTCTGAAATTTTTTGCTTTTTCCTGCTAATCCTAGCATGATAAAGAAGATTCAAAGAGAGTGAGATGCCAGCTCCTTTCATTCAGTCAGTAGCTTCAAACATTTCTGGTATATGAAAAACATGTTTTTCAATGGCAAAAATCAATGAATATTGTAAATGCACAAACAGTAATATCTCCACATTGCACGGTGCAATTCTGAAATTTTTAGCTTTTTCCTGTTAATCCTAGCATGATAAAGAAGATTCAAAGAGAGTGAGATGCCAGCTCCTTTCATTCAGTCAGTAGCTTCAAACATTTCTGGTATATGAAAAACATGTTTTTCAATGGCAAAAATCAATGAATATTGTAAATGCACAAACAGTAATATCTCCACATTGCAAGGTGCAATTCTGAAATTTTTTGCTTTTTCCTGTTAATCCTAGCATGATAAAGAAGATTCAAAGAGAGTGAGATGCCAGCTCCTTTCATTCAGTCAGTAGCTTCAAACATTTCTGGTATATGAAAAACATGTTTTTCAATGGCAAAAATCAATGAATATTGTAAATGCACAAACAGTAATATCTCCACATTGCAAGGTGCAATTCTGAAATTTTTTGCTTTTTCCTGCTAATCCTAGCATGATAAAGAAGATTCAAAGAGAGTGAGATGCCAGCTCCTTTCATTCAGTCAGTAGCTTCAAACATTTCTGGTATATGAAAAACATGTTTTTCAATGGCAAAAATCAATGAATATTGTAAATGCACAAACAGTAATATCTCCACATTGCACGGTGCAATTCTGAAATTTTTAGCTTTTTCCTGTTAATCCTAGCATGATAAAAAAGATTCAAAGAGAGTGAGATGCCAGCTCCTTTCATTCAGTCAGTAGCTTCAAACATTTCTGGTATATCAAAAACATGTTTTTCAATGGCAAAAATCAATGAATATTGTAAATGCACAAACAGTAATATCTCCACATTGCAAGGTGCAATTCTGAAATTTTTTGCTTTTTCCTGCTAATCCTAGCATGATAAAGAAGATTCAAAGAGAGTGAGATGCCAGCTCCTTTCATTCAGTCAGTAGCTTCAAACATTTCTGGTATATGAAAAACATGTTTTTCAATGGCAAAAATCAATGAATATTGTAAATGCACAAACAGTAATATCTCCACATTGCACGGTGCAATTCTGAAATTTTTAGCTTTTTCCTGTTAATCCTAGCATGATAAAGAAGATTCAAAGAGAGTGAGATGCCAGCTCCTTTCATTCAGTCAGTAGCTTCAAACATTTCTGGTATATGAAAAACATGTTTTTCAATGGCAAAAATCAATGAATATTGTAAATGCACAAACAGTAATATCTCCACATTGCAAGGAGCTATTCTGAAATTTTTTGCTTTTTCCTGTTAATCCTAGCATGATAAAGAAGATTCAAAGAGAGTGAGATGCCAGCTCCTTTCATTCAGTCAGTAGCTTCAAACATTTCTGGTATATGAAAAACATGTTTTTCAATGGCAAAAATCAATGAATATTGTAAATGCACAAACAGTAATATCTCCACATTGCAAGGTGCAATTCTGAAATTTTTTGCTTTTTCCTGCTAATCCTAGCATGATAAAGAAGATTCAAAGAGAGTGAGATGCCAGCTCCTTTCATTCAGTCAGTAGCTTCAAACATTTCTGGTATATGAAAAACATATTTTTCAATGGCAAAAATCAATGAATATTGTAAATGCACAAACAGTAATATCTCCACATTGCACGGTGCAATTCTGAAATTTTTAGCTTTTTCCTGTTAATCCTAGCATGATAAAGAAGATTCAAAGAGAGTGAGATGCCAGCTCCTTTCATTCAGTCAGTAGCTTCAAACATTTCTGGTATATGAAAAACATGTTTTTCAATGGCAAAAATCAATGAATATTGTAAATGCACAAACAGTAATATCTCCACATTGCAAGGTGCAATTCTGAAATTTTTTGCTTTTTCCTGCTAATCCTAGCATGATAAAGAAGATTCAAAGAGAGTGAGATGCCAGCTCCTTTCATTCAGTCAGTAGCTTCAAACATTTCTGGTATATGAAAAACATGTTTTTCAATGGCAAAAATCAATGAATATTGTAAATGCACAAAAAGTAATATCTCCACATTGCACGGTGCAATTCTGAAATTTTTAGCTTTTTCCTGTTAATCCTAGCATGATAAAGAAGATTCAAAGAGAGTGAGATGCCAGCTCCTTTCATTCAGTCAGTAGCTTCAAACATTTCTGGTATATGAAAAACATGTTTTTCAATGGCAAAAATCAATCAATATTGTAAATGCACAAACAGTAATATCTCCACATTGCAAGGTGCAATTCTGAAATTTTTTGCTTTTTCCTGCTAATCCTAGCATGATAAAGAAGATTCAAAGAGAGTGAGATGCCAGCTCCTTTCATTCAGTCAGTAGCTTCAAACATTTCTGGTATATGAAAAACATGTTTTTCAATGGCAAAAATCAATGAATATTGTAAATGCACAAACAGTAATATCTCCACATTGCACGGTGCAATTCTGAAATTTTTAGCTTTTTCCTGTTAATCCTAGCATGATAAAGAAGATTCAAAGAGAGTGAGATGCCAGCTCCTTTCATTCAGTCAGTAGCTTCAAACATTTCTGGTATATGAAAAACATGTTTTTCAATGGCAAAAATCAATGAATATTGTAAATGCACAAACAGTAATATCTCCACATTGCAAGGTGCAATTCTGAAATTTTTTGCTTTTTCCTGTTAATCCTAGCATGATAAAGAAGATTCAAAGAGAGTGAGATGCCAGCTCCTTTCATTCAGTCAGTAGCTTCAAACATTTCTGGTATATGAAAAACATGTTTTTCAATGGCAAAAATCAATGAATATTGTAAATGCACAAACAGTAATATCTCCACATTGCAAGGTGCAATTCTGAAATTTTTTGCTTTTTCCTGCTAATCCTAGCATGATAAAGAAGATTCAAAGAGAGTGAGATGCCAGCTCCTTTCATTCAGTCAGTAGCTTCAAACATTTCTGGTATATGAAAAACATGTTTTTCAATGGCAAAAATCAATGAATATTGTAAATGCACAAACAGTAATATCTCCACATTGCACCGTGCAATTCTGAAATTTTTAGCTTTTTCCTGTTAATCCTAGCATGATAAAGAAGATTCAAAGAGAGTGAGATGCCAGCTCCTTTCATTCAGTCAGTAGCTTCAAACATTTCTGGACGTTTTTCAATGGCAAAAATCAATGAATATTGTAAATGCACAAACAGTAATATCTCCACATTGCAAGGTGCAATTCTGAAATTTTTTGCTTTTTCCTGTTAATCCTAGCATGATAAAGAAGATTCAAAGAGAGTGAGATGCCAGCTCCTTTCATTCAGTCAGTAGCTTCAAACATTTCTGGTATATGAAAAACATGTTTTTCAATGGCAAAAATCAATGAATATTGTAAATGCACAAACAGTAATATCTCCACATTGCAAGGTGCAATTCTGAAATTTTTTGCTTTTTCCTGTTAATCCTAGCATGATAAAGAAGATTCAAAGAGAGTGAGATGCCAGCTCCTTTCATTCAGTCAGTAGCTTCAAACATTTCTGGTATATGAAAAACATGTTTTTCAATGGCAAAAATCAATGAATATTGTAAATGCACAAACAGTAATATCTCCACATTGCAAGGTGCAATTCTGAAATTTTTTGCTTTTTCCTGCTAATCCTAGCATGATAAAGAAGATTCAAAGAGAGTGAGATGCCAGCTCCTTTCAATCAGTCAGTAGCTTCAAACATTTCTGGTATATGAAAAACATGTTTTTCAATGGCAAAAATCAATGAATATTGTAAATGCACAAACAGTAATATCTCCACATTGCACGGTGCAATTCTGAAATTTTTAGCTTTTTCCTGTTAATCCTAGCATGATAAAGAAGATTCAAAGAGAGTGAGATGCCAGCTCCTTTCATTCAGTCAGTAGCTTCAAACATTTCTGGTATATGAAAAACATGTTTTTCAATGGCAAAAATCAATGAATATTGTAAATGCACAAACAGTAATATCTCCACATTGCAAGGTGCAATTCTGAAATTGTTTGCTTTTTCCTGCTAATCCTAGCATGATAAAGAAGATTCAAAGAGTGAGATGCCAGCTCCTTTCATTCAGTCAGTAGCTTCAAACATTTCTGGTATATGAAAAACATGTTTTTCAATGGCAAAAATCAATGAATATTGTAAATGCACAAACAGTAATATCTCCACATTGCAAGGTGCAATTCTGAAATTTTTTGCTTTTTCCTGCTAATCCTAGCATGATAAAGAAGATTCAAAGAGAGTGAGATGCCAGCTCCTTTCATTCAGTCAGTAGCTTCAAACATTTCTGGACGTTTTTCAATGGCAAAAATCAATGAATATTGTAAATGCACAAACAGTAATATCTCCACATTGCAAGGTGCAATTCTGAAATTTTTTGCTTTTTCCTGTTAATCCTAGCATGATAAAGAAGATTCAAAGAGAGTGAGATGCCAGCTCCTTTCATTCAGTCAGTAGCTTCAAACATTTCTGGTATATGAAAAACATGTTTTTCAATGGCAAAAATCAATGAATATTGTAAATGCACAAACAGTAATATCTCCACATTGCAAGGTGCAATTCTGAAATTTTTTGCTTTATCCTGCTAATCCTAGCATGATAAAGAAGATTCAAAGAGAGTGAGATGCCAGCTCCTTTCATTCAGTCAGTAGCTTCAAACATTTCTGGTATATGAAAAACATGTTTTTCAATGGCAAAAATCAATGAATATTGTAAATGCACAAACAGTAATATCTCCACATTGCAAGGTGCAATTCGGAAATTTTTTGCTTTTTCCTGCTAATCCTAGCATGATAAAGAAGATTCATAGAGAGTGAGATGCCAGCTCCTTTCATTCAGTCAGTAGCTTCAAACATTTCTGGTATATGAATAACATGATGTTTTTCAATGGCAAAAATCAATGAATATTGTAAATGCACAAACAGTAATATCTCCACATTGCAAGGTGCAATTCTGAAATTTTTTGCTTTTTCCTGCTAATCCTAGCATGATAAAGAAGATTCAAAGAGAGTGAGATGCCAGCTCCTTTCATTCAGTCAGTAGCTTCAAACATTTCTGGACGTTTTTCAATGGCAAAAATCAATGAATATTGTAAATGCACAAACAGTAATATCTCCACATTGCAAGGTGCAATTCTGAAATTTTTTGCTTTTTCCTGTTAATCCTAGCATGATAAAGAAGATTCAAAGAGAGTGAGATGCCAGCTCCTTTCATTCAGTCAGTAGCTTCAAACATTTCTGGTATATGAAAAACATGTTTTTCAATGGCAAAAATCAATGAATATTGTAAATGCACAAACAGTAATATCTCCACATTGCAAGGTGCAATTCTGAAATTTTTTGCTTTATCCTGCTAATCCTAGCATGATAAAGAAGATTCAAAGAGAGTGAGATGCCAGCTCCTTTCATTCAGTCAGTAGCTTCAAACATTTCTGGTATATGAAAAACATGTTTTTCAATGGCAAAAATCAATGAATATTGTAAATGCACAAACAGTAATATCTCCACATTGCAAGGTGCAATTCTGAAATTTTTTGCTTTTTCCTGCTAATCCTAGCATGATAAAGAAGATTCAAAGAGAGTGAGATGCCAGCTCCTTTCATTCAGTCAGTAGCTTCAAACATTTCTGGTATATGAAAAACATGTTTTTCAATGGCAAAAATCAATGAATATTGTAAATGCACAAACAGTAATATCTCCACATTGCACGGTGCAATTCTGAAATTTTTAGCTTTTTCCTGTTAATCCTAGCATGATAAAGAAGATTCAAAGAGAGTGAGATGCCAGCTCCTTTCATTCAGTCAGTAGCTTCAAACATTTCTGGTATATGAAAAACATGTTTTTCAATGGCAAAAATCAATGAATATTGTAAATGCACAAACAGTAATATCTCCACATTGCAAGGTGCAATTCTGAAATTTTTTGCTTTTTCCTGTTAATCCTAGCATGATAAAGAAGATTCAAAGAGAGTGAGATGCCAGCTCCTTTCATTCAGTCAGTAGCTTCAAACATTTCTGGTATATGAAAAACATGTTTTTCAATGGCAAAAATCAATGAATATTGTAAATGCACAAACAGTAATATCTCCACATTGCAAGGTGCAATTCTGAAATTTTTTGCTTTTTCCTGCTAATCCTAGCATGATAAAGAAGATTCAAAGAGAGTGAGATGCCAGCTCCTTTCATTCAGTCAGTAGCTTCAAACATTTCTGGTATATGAAAAACATGTTTTTCAATGGCAAAAATCAATGAATATTGTAAATGCACAAACAGTAATATCTCCACATTGCACGGTGCAATTCTGAAATTTTTAGCTTTTTCCTGTTAATCCTAGCATGATAAAGAAGATTCAAAGAGAGTGAGATGCCAGCTCCTTTCATTCAGTCAGTAGCTTCAAACATTTCTGGTATATGAAAAACATGTTTTTCAATGGCAAAAATCAATGAATATTGTAAATGCACAAACAGTAATATCTCCACATTGCAAGGTGCAATTCTGAAATTTTTTGCTTTTTCCTGCTAATCCTAGCATGATAAAGAAGATTCAAAGAGAGTGAGATGCCAGCTCCTTTCATTCAGTCAGTAGCTTCAAACATTTCTGGTATATGAAAAACATGTTTTTCAATGGCAAAAATCAATGAATATTGTAAATGCACAAACAGTAATATCTCCACATTGCACGGTGCAATTCTGAAATTTTTAACTTTTTCCTGTTAATCCTAGCATGATAAAGAAGATTCAAAGAGAGTGAGATGCCAGCTCCTTTCATTCAGTCAGTAGCTTCAAACATTTCTGGTATATGAAAAACATGTTTTTCAATGGCAAAAATCAATGAATATTGTAAATGCACAAACAGTAATATCTCCACATTGCAAGGTGCAATTCTGAAATTTTTTGCTTTTTCCTGCTAATCCTAGCATGATAAAGAAGATTCAAAGAGAGTGAGATGCCAGCTCCTTTCATTCAGTCAGTAGCTTCAAACATTTCTGGTATATGAAAAACATGTTTTTCAATGGCAAAAATCAATGAATATTGTAAATGCACAAACAGTAATATCTCCACATTGCACGGTGCAATTCTGAAATTTTTAGCTTTTTCCTGTTAATCCTAGCATGATAAAGAAGATTCAAAGAGAGTGAGATGCCAGCTCCTTTCATTCAGTCAGTAGCTTCAAACATTTCTGGACGTTTTTCAATGGCAAAAATCAATGAATATTGTAAATGCACAAACAGTAATATCTCCACATTGCAAGGTGCAATTCTGAAATTTTTGCTTTTTCCTGCTAATCCTAGCATGATAAAGAAGATTCAAAGAGAGTGAGATGCCAGCTCCTTTCATTCAGTCAGTAGCTTCAAACATTTCTGGTATATGAAAAACATGTTTTTCAATGGCAAAAATCAATGAATATTGTAAATGCACAAACAGTAATATCTCCACATTGCACGGTGCAATTCTGAAATTTTTAGCTTTTTCCTGTTAATCCTAGCATGATAAAGAAGATTCAAAGAGAGTGAGATGCCAGCTCCTTTCATTCAGTCAGTAGCTTCAAACATTTCTGGTATATGAAAAACATGTTTTTCAATGGCAAAAATCAATGAATATTGTAAATGCACAAACAGTAATATCTCCACATTGCAAGGTGCAATTCTGAAATTTTTTGCTTTTTCCTGCTAATCCTAGCATGATAAAGAAGATTCAAAGAGAGTGAGATGCCAGCTCCTTTCATTCAGTCAGTAGCTTCAAACATTTCTGGTATATGAAAAACATGTTTTTCAATGGCAAAAATCAATGAATATTGTAAATGCACAAACAGTAATATCTCCACATTGCACGGTGCAATTCTGAAATTTTTAGCTTTTTCCTGTTAATCCTAGCATGATAAAGAAGATTCAAAGAGAGTGAGATGCCAGCTCCTTTCATTCAGTCAGTAGCTTCAAACATTTCTGGTATATGAAAAACATGTTTTTCAATGGCAAAAATCAATGAATATTGTAAATGCACAAACAGTAATATCTCCACATTGCAAGGTGCAATTCTGAAATTTTTTGCTTTTTCCTGCTAATCCTAGCATGATAAAGAAGATTCAAAGAGAGTGAGATGCCAGCTCCTTTCATTCAGTCAGTAGCTTCAAACATTTCTGGTATATGAAAAACATGTTTTTCAATGGCAAAAATCAATGAATATTGTAAATGCACAAACAGTAATATCTCCACATTGCACGGTGCAATTCTGAAATTTTTAGCTTTTTCCTGTTAATCCTAGCATGATAAAGAAGATTCAAAGAGAGTGAGATGCCAGCTCCTTTCATTCAGTCAGTAGCTTCAAACATTTCTGGTATATGAAAAACATGTTTTTCAATGGCAAAAATCAATGAATATTGTAAATGCACAAACAGTAATATCTCCACATTGCAAGGTGCAATTCTGAAATTTTTTGCTTTTTCCTGCTAATCCTAGCATGATAAAGAAGATTCAAAGAGAGTGAGATGCCAGCTCCTTTCATTCAGTCAGTAGCTTCAAACATTTCTGGTATATGAAAAACATGTTTTTCAATGGCAAAAATCAATGAATATTGTAAATGCACAAACAGTAATATCTCCACATTGCACGGTGCAATTCTGAAATTTTTAGCTTTTTCCTGTTAATCCTAGCATGATAAAGAAGATTCAAAGAGAGTGAGATGCCAGCTCCTTTCATTCAGTCAGTAGCTTCAATCATTTCTGGACGTTTTTCAATGGCAAAAATCAATGAATATTGTAAATGCACAAACAGTAATTTCTCCGCATTGCAAGGTGCAATTCTGAAATTTTTTGCTTTTTCCTGCTCCTCTTAGCATGATAAAGAAGATTCAAAGAGAGTGAGATGCCAGCTCCTTTCATTCAGTCAGTAGCTTCAAACATTTCTGGTATATGAATAACATGATGTTTTTCAATGGCAAAAATCAATGAATATTGTAAATGCACAAACAGTAATTTCTCCGCATTGCAAGGTGCAATTCTGAAATTTTTTGCTTTTTCCTGCTCCTCTTAGCATGATAAAGAAGATTCAAAGAGAGTGAGATGCCAGCTACTTTCATTCAGTCAGTAGATTCAATCATTTCTGGACGTTTTTCATTGTTAAAAATCAATGAATATTGTAAATGCACAAACAGTAATTTCTCCACATTGCAAGGTGCAATTCTGAAATTTTTTGCTTTTTCCTGCTCCTCTTAGCATGATAATGAAGATTCAAAGAGAGTGAGATGCCAGCTCCTTTCATTCAGTCAGTAGCTTCAAACATTTCTGGTATATGAATAACATGATGTTTTTCAATGGCAAAAATCAATGAATATTGTAAATGCACAAACAGTAATTTCTCCGCATTGCAAGGTGCAATTCTGAAATTTTTTGCTTTTTCCTGCTCCTCTTAGCATGATAAAGAAGATTCAAAGAGAGTGAGATGCCAGCTCCTTTCATTCAGTCAGTAGCTTCAATCATTTCTGGATGTTTTTCAATGGCAAAAATCAATGAATATTGTAAATGCACAAACTGTAATTTCTCCGCATTGCAAGGTGCAATTCTGAAATTTTTTACTTTTTCCTGCTCCTCTTAGCATGATAAAGAAGATTCAAAGAGAGTGAGATGCCAGCTCCTTTCATTCAGTCAGTAGCTTCAATCATTTCTGGACGTTTTTCAATGGCAAAAATCAATGAATATTGTAAATGCACAAACAGTAATTTCTCCGCATTGCAAGGTGCAATTCTGAAATTTTTTGCTTTTTCCTGCTCCTCTTTGCATGATAAAGAAGATTCAAAGAGAGTGAGATGCCAGCTCCTTTCATTCAGTCAGTACTTTCAATCATTTCTGGACGTTTTTCAATGGCAAAAATCAATGAATATTGTAAATGCACAAACAGTAATTTCTCCGCATTGCAAGGTGCAATTCTGAATTTTTTTGCTTTTTCCCGCTCCTCTTAGCATGATAAAGAAGATTCAAAGAGAGTGAGGTGCCAGCTCCTTTCATTCAGTCAGTAGCTTCAAACATTTCTGGTATATGAATAACATGTTTTTCAATGGCAAAAATCAATGAATATTGTAAATGCACAAACAGTAATTTCTCCGCATTGCAAGGTGCAATTCTGAAATTTTTTGCTTTTTCCTGCTCCTCTTAGCATGATAATAAAGATTCAAAGAGAGTGAGATGCCAGCTCCTTTCATTCAGTCAGTAGCTTCAAACATTTCTGGTATATGAATAACATGATGTTTTTCAATGGCAAAAATCAATGAATATTGTAAATGCACAAACAGTAATTTCTCCGCATTGCAAGGTGCAATTCTGAAATTTTTTGCTTTTTCCTGCTCCTCTTAGCATGATAAAGAAGATTCAAAGAGAGTGAGATGCCAGCTCCTTTCATTCAGTCAGTAGCTTCAATCATTTCTGGATGTTTTTCAATGGCAAAAATCAATGAATATTGTAAATGCACAAACTGTAATTTCTCCGCATTGCAAGGTGCAATTCTGAAATTTTTTACTTTTTCCTGCTCCTCTTAGCATGATAAAGAAGATTCAAAGAGAGTGAGATGCCAGCTCCTTTCATTCAGTCAGTAGCTTCAATCATTTCTGGACGTTTTTCAATGGCAAAAATCAATGAATATTGTAAATGCACAAACAGTAATTTCTCCGCATTGCAAGGTGCAATTCTGAAATTTTTTGCTTTTTCCTGCTCCTCTTAGCATGATAAAGAAGATTCAAAGAGAGTGAGATGCCAGCTCCTTTCATTCAGTCAGTACTTTCAATCATTTCTGGACGTTTTTCAATGGCAAAAATCAATGAATATTGTAAATGCACAAACAGTAATTTCTCCGCATTGCAAGGTGCAATTCTGAAGTTTTTTGCTTTTTCCCGCTCCTCTTAGCATGATAAAGAAGATTCAAAGAGAGTGAGGTGCCAGCTCCTTTCATTCAGTCAGTAGCTTCAATCATTTCTGGACGTTTTTCAATGGTAAAAATCAATGAATATTGTAAATGCACAAACAGTAATTTCTCCACATTGCAAGGTGCAATTCTGAAATTTTTTGCTTTTCCCTGCTCCTCTTAGCATGATAAAGAAGATTCAAAGAGAGTGAGATGCCAGCTCCTTTCATTCAGTCAGTAGCTTCAAACATTTCTGGTATATGAATAACATGATGTTTTTCAATGGCAAAAATCAATGAATATTGTAAATGCACAAACAGTAATTTCTCCGCATTGCAAGGTGCAATTCTGAAATTTTTTGCTTTTTCCTGCTCCTCTTAGCATGATAAAGAAGATTCAAAGAGAGTGAGATGCCAGCTCCTTTCATTCAGTCAGTAGCTTCAAACATTTCTGGTATATGAATAACATGATGTTTTTCAATGGCAAAAATCAATGAATATTGTAAATGCACAAACAGTAATTTCTCCGCATTGCAAGGTGCAATTCTGAAATTTTTTGCTTTTTCCTGCTCCTCTTAGCATGATAAAGAAGATTCAAAGAGAGTGAGATGCCAGCTCCTTTCATTCAGTCAGTAGCTTCAATCAATTCTGGACGTTTTTCAATGGCAAAAATCAATGAATATTGTAAATGCACAAACAGTAATTTCTCCGCATTGCAAGGTGCAATTCTGAAATTTTTTGCTTTTTCCTGCTCCTCTTAGCATGATAAAGAAGATTCAAAGAGCGTGAGATGTCAGCTCCTTTCATTCAGTCAGTAGCTTCAAACATTTCTGGTATATGAATAACATGATGTTTTTCAATGGCAAAAATCAATGAATATTGTAAATGCACAAACAGTAATTTCTCCGCATTGCAAGGTGCAATTCTGAAATTTTTTGCTTTTTCCTGCTCCTCTTAGCATGATAAAGAAGATTCAAAGAGAGTGAGATGCCAGCTCCTTTCATTCAGTCAGTAGCTTCAATCATTTCTGGACGTTTTTCAATGGCAAAAATCAATGAATATTGTAAATGCACAAACAGTAATTTCTCCGCATTGCAAGGTGCAATTCTGAAATTTTTTGCTTTTTCCTGCTCCTCTTAGCATGATAAAGAAGATTCAAAGAGAGTGAGATGCCAGCTCCTTTCATTCAGTCAGTAGCTTCAATCATATCTGGACGTTTTTCAATGGCAAAAATCATTGAATATTATAAATGCACAAACAGTAATTTCTCCGCATTGCAAGGTGCAATTCTGAAATTTTTTACTTTTTCCTGCTCCTCTTAGCATGATAAAGAAGATTCAAAGAGAGTGAGATGCCAGCTCCTTTCATTCAGTCAGTAGCTTCAATCATTTCTGGTATATGAATAACATGATGTTTTTCAATGGCAAAAATCAATGAATATTGTAAATGCACAAACAGTAATTTCTCCGCATTGCAAGGTGCAATTCTGAAATTTTTTGCTTTTTCCTGCTCCTCTTAGCATGATAAACAAGATTCAAAGAGAGTGAGATGCCAGCTCCTTTCATTCAGTCAGTAGCTTCAATCATTTCTGGACGTTTTTCAATGGCAAAAATCAATGAATATTGTAAATGCACAAACAGTAATTTCTCCGCATTGCAAGGTGCAATTCTGAAATTTTTTGCTTTTTCCTGCTCCTCTTAGCATGATAAAGAAGATTCAAAGAGAGTGAGATGCCAGCTCCTTTCATTCAGTCAGTAGCTTCAAACATTTCTGGTATATGAATAACATGATGTTTTTCAATGTCAAAAATCAATGAATATTGTAAATGCACAAACAGTAATTTCTCCGCATTGCAAGGTGCAATTCTGAAATTTTTTGCTTTTTCCTGCTCCTCTTAGCATGATAAAGAAGATTCAAAGAGAGTGAGATGCCAGCTCCTTTCATTCAGTCAGTAGCTTCAATCATTTCTGGACGTTTTTCAATGGCAAAAATCAATGAATATTGTAAATGCACAAACAGTAATTTCTCCGCATTGCAAGGTGCAATTCTGAAATTTTTTGCTTTTTCCTGCTCCTCTTAGCATGATAAAGAAGATTCAAAGAGAGTGAGATGCCAGCTCCTTTCATTCAGTCAGTAGCTTCAATCATTTCTGGACGTTTTTCAATGGCAAAAATCAATGAATATTGTAAATGCACAAACAGTAATTTCTCCGCATTGCAAGGTGCAATTCTGAAATGTTTTGCTTTTTCCTGCTCCTCTTAGCATGATAAAGAAGATTCAAAGAGAGTGAGATGCCAGCTCCTTTCATTCAGTCAGTAGCTTCAATCATTTCTGGACGTTTTTCAATGGCAAAAATCAATGAATATTGTAAATGCACAAACAGTAATTTCTCCGCATTGCAAGGTGCAATTCTGAAATTTTTTGCTTTTTCCTGCTCCTCTTAGCATGATAAAGAAGATTCAAAGAGAGTGAGATGCCAGCTCCTTTCATTCAGTCAGTAGCTTCAAACATTTCTGGTATATGAATAACATGATGTTTTTCAATGGCAAAAATCAATGAATATTGTAAATGCACAAACAGTAATTTCTCCGCATTGCAAGGTGCAATTCTGAAATGTTTTGCTTTTTCCTGCTCCTCTTAGCATGATAAAGAAGATTCAAAGAGAGTGAGATGCCAGCTCCTTTCATTCAGTCAGTAGCTTCAAACATTTCTGGTATATGAATAACATGATGTTTTTCAATGGCAAAAATCAATGAATATTGTAAATGCACAAACAGTAATTTCTCCGCATTGCAAGGTGCAATTCTGAAATTTTTTGCTTTTTCCTGCTCCTCTTAGCATGATAAAGAAGATTCAAAGAGAGTGAGATGCCAGCTCCTTTCATTCAGTCAGTAGCTTCAATCATTTCTGGACGTTTTTCAATGCCAAAAATCAATGAATATTGTAAATGCACAAACAGTAATTTCTCCGCATTGCAAGGTGCAATTCTGAAATTTTTTGCTTTTTCCTGCTCCTCTTAGCATGATAAAGAAGATTCAAAGAGCGTGAGATGTCAGCTCCTTTCATTCAGTCAGTAGCTTCAAACATTTCTGGTATATGAATAACATGATGTTTTTCAATGGCAAAAATCAATGAATATTGTAAATGCACAAACAGTAATTTCTCCGCATTGCAAGGTGCAATTCTGAAATTTTTTGATTTTTCCTGCTCCTCTTAGCATGATAAAGAAGATTCAAAGAGAGTGAGATGCCAGCTCCTTTCATTCAGTCAGTAGCTTCAATCATTTCTGGACGTTTTTCAATTGGCAAAAATCAATGAATATTGTAAATGCACAAACAGTAATTTCTCCGCATTGCAAGGTGCAATTCTGAAATTTTTTGCTTTTTCCTGCTCCTCTTAGCATGATAAAGAAGATTCAAAGAGAGTGAGATGCCAGCTCCTTTCATTCAGTCAGTAGCTTCAAACATTTCTGGTATATGAATAACATGATGTTTTTCAATGGCAAAAATCAATGAATATTGTAAATGCACAAACAGTAATTTCTCCGCATTGCAAGGTGCAATTCTGAAATTTTTTGCTTTTTCCTGCTCCTCTTAGCATGATAAAGAAGATTCAAAGAGAGTGAGATGCCAGCTCCTTTCATTCAGTCAGTAGCTTCAATCATTTCTGGACGTTTTTCAATGGCAAAAATCAATGAATATTGTAAATGCACAAACAGTAATTTCTCCGCATTGCAAGGTGCAATTCTGAAATGTTTTGCTTTTTCCTGCTCCTCTTAGCATGATAAAGAAGATTCAAAGAGCGTGAGATGTCAGCTCCTTTCATTCAGTCAGTAGCTTCAAACATTTCTGGTATATGAATAACATGATGTTTTTCAAAGGCAAAAATCAATGAATATTGTAAATGCACAAACAGTAATTTCTCCGCATTGCAAGGTGCAATTCTGAAATTATTTGCTTTTTCCTGCTCCTCTTAGCATGATAAAGAAGATTCAAAGAGAGTGAGATGCCAGCTCCTTTCATTCAGTCAGTAGCTTCAATCATTTCTGGACGTTTTTCAATGGCAAAAATCAATGAATATTGTAAATGCACAAACAGTAATTTCTCCGCATTGCAAGGTGCAATTCTGAAATTTTTTGCTTTTTCCTGCTCCTCTTAGCATGATAAAGAAGATTCAAAGAGAGTGAGATGCCAGCTCCTTTCGTTCAGTCAGTAGCTTCAATCATTTCTGGACGTTTTTCAATGGCAAAAATCATTGAATATTATAAATGCACAAACAGTAATTTCTCCGCATTGCAAGGTGCAATTCTGAAATTTTTTACTTTTTCCTGCTCCTCTTAGCATGATAAAGAAGATTCAAAGAGAGTGAGATGCCAGCTCCTTTCATTCAGTCAGTAGCTTCAATCATTTCTGGTATATGAATAACATGATGTTTTTCAATGGCAAAAATCAATGAATATTGTAAATGCACAAACAGTAATTTCTCCGCATTGCAAGGTGCAATTCTGAAATTTTTTGCTTTTTCCTGCTCCTCTTAGCATGATAAAGAAGATTCAAAGAGAGTGAGATGCCAGCTCCTTTCATTCAGTCAGTAGCTTCAAACATTTCTGGTATATGAATAACATGATGTTTTTCAATGGCAAAAATCAATGAATATTGTAAATGCACAAACAGTAATTTCTCCGCATTGCAAGGTGCAATTCTGAAATTTTTTGCTTTTTCCTGCTCCTCTTAGCATGATAAAGAAGATTCAAAGAGAGTGAGATGCCAGCTCCTTTCATTCAGTCAGTAGCTTCAATCATTTCTGGACGTTTTTCAATGGCAAAAATCAATGAATATTGTAAATGCACAAACAGTAATTTCTCCGCATTGCAAGGTGCAATTCTGAAATTTTTTGCTTTTTCCTGCTCCTCTTAGCATGATAAAGAAGATTCAAAGAGAGTGAGATGCCAGCTCCTTTCATTCAGTCAGTAGCTTCAATCATTTCTGGACGTTTTTCAATGGCAAAAATCAATGAATATTGTAAATGCACAAACAGTAATTTCTCCGCATTGCAAGGTGCAATTCTGAAATTTTTTGCTTTTTCCTGCTCCTCTTAGCATGATAAAGAAGATTCAAAGAGAGTGAGATGCCAGCTCCTTTCATTCAGTCAGTAGCTTCAAACATTTCTGGTATATGAATAACATGATGTTTTTCAATGGCAAAAATCAATGAATATTGTAAATGCACAAACAGTAATTTCTCCGCATTGCAAGGTGCAAGTCTGAAATTTTTTGCTTTTTCCTGCTCCTCTTAGTATGATAAAGAAGATTCAAAGAGAGTGAGATGCCAGCTACTTTCATTCAGTCAGTAGCTTCAATCATTTCTGGACGTTTTTCAATGGTAAAAATCAATGAATATTGTAAATGCACAAACAGTAATTTCTCCACATTGCAAGGTGCAATTCTGAAATTTTTTGCTTTTTCCTGCTCCTCTTAGCATGATAAAGAAGATTCAAAGAGAGTGAGATGCCAGCTCCTTTCATTCAGTCAGTAGCTTCAAACATTTCTGGTATATGAATAACATGATGTTTTTCAATGGCAAAAATCAATGAATATTGTAAATGCACAAACAGTAATTTCTCCGCATTGCAAGGTGCAATTCTGAAATTTTTTGCTTTTTCCTGCTCCTCTTAGCATGATAAAGAAGATTCAAAGAGAGTGAGATGCCAGCTCCTTTCATTCAGTCAGTAGCTTCAAACATTTCTGGTATATGAATAACATGATGTTTTTCAATGGCAAAAATCAATGAATATTGTAAATGCACAAACAGTAATTTCTCCGCATTGCAAGGTGCAATTCTGAAATTTTTTGCTTTTTCCTGCTCCTCTTAGCATGATAAAGAAGATTCAAAGAGAGTGAGATGCCAGCTACTTTCATTCAGTCAGTAGATTCAATCATTTCTGGATGTTTTTCATTGTTAAAAATCAATGAATATTGTAAATGCACAAACAGTAATTTCTCCACATTGCAAGGTGCAATTCTGAAATTTTTTGCTTTTTCCTGCTCCTCTTAGCATGATAATGAAGATTCAAAGAGAGTGAGATGCCAGCTCCTTTCATTCAGTCAGTAGCTTCAAACATTTCTGGTATATGAATAACATGATGTTTTTCAATGGCAAAAATCAATGAATATTGTAAATGCACAAACAGTAATTTCTCCGCATTGCAAGGTGCAATTCTGAAATTTTTTGCTTTTTCCTGCTCCTCTTAGCCTGATAAAGAAGATTCAAAGAGAGTGAGATGCCAGCTCCTTTCATTCAGTCAGTAGCTTCAATCATTTCTGGATGTTTTTCAATGGCAAAAATCAATGAATATTGTAAATGCACAAACTGTAATTTCTCCGCATTGCAAGGTGCAATTCTGAAATTTTTTACTTTTTCCTGCTCCTCTTAGCATGATAAAGAAGATTCAAAGAGAGTGAGATGCCAGCTCCTTTCATTCAGTCAGTAGCTTCAATCATTTCTGGACGTTTTTCAATGGCAAAAATCAATGAATATTGTAAATGCACAAACAGTAATTTCTCCGCATTGCAAGGTGCAATTCTGAAATTTTTTGCTTTTTCCTGCTCCTCTTAGCATGATAAAGAAGATTCAAAGAGAGTGAGATGCCAGCTCCTTTCATTCAGTCAGTACTTTCAATCATTTCTGGACGTTTTTCAATGGCAAAAATCAATGAATATTGTAAATGCACAAACAGTAATTTCTCTGCATTGCAAGGTGCAATTCTGAATTTTTTTGCTTTTTCCCGCTCCTCTTAGCATGATAAAGAAGATTCAAAGAGAGTGAGGTGCCAGCTCCTTTCATTCAGTCAGTAGCTTCAAACATTTCTGGTATATGAATAACATGTTTTTCAATGGCAAAAATCAATGAATATTGTAAATGCACAAACAGTAATTTCTCCGCATTGCAAGGTGCAATTCTGAAATTTTTTGCTTTTTCCTGCTCCTCTTAGCATGATAATGAAGATTCAAAGAGAGTGAGATGCCAGCTCCTTTCATTCAGTCAGTAGCTTCAAACATTTCTGGTATATGAATAACATGATGTTTTTCAATGGCAAAAATCAATGAATATTGTAAATGAACAAACAGTAATTTCTCCGCATTGCAAGGTGCAATTCTGAAATTTTTTGCTTTTTCCTGCTCCTCTTAGCATGATAAAGAAGATTCAAAGAGAGTGAGATGCCAGCTCCTTTCATTCAGTCAGTAGCTTCAATCATTTCTGGATGTTTTTCAATGGCAAAAATCAATGAATATTGTAAATGCACAAACTGTAATTTCTCCGCATTGCAAGGTGCAATTCTGAAATTTTTTACTTTTTCCTGCTCCTCTTAGCATGATAAAGAAGATTCAAAGAGAGTGAGATGCCAGCTCCTTTCATTCAGTCAGTAGCTTCAATCATTTCTGGACGTTTTTCAATGGCAAAAATCAATGAATATTGTAAATGCACAAACAGTAATTTCTCCGCATTGCAAGGTGCAATTCTGAAATTTTTTGCTTTTTCCTGCTCCTCTTAGCATGATAAAGAAGATTCAAAGAGAGTGAGATGCCAGCTCCTTTCATTCAGTCAGTACTTTCAATCATTTCTGGACGTTTTTCAATGGCAAAAATCAATGAATATTGTAAATGCACAAACAGTAATTTCTCCGCATTGCAAGGTGCAATTCTGAATTTTTTTGCTTTTTCCCACTCCTCTTAGCATGATAAAGAAGATTCAAAGAGAGTGAGGTGCCAGCTCCTTTCATTCAGTCAGTAGCTTCAAACATTTCTGGTATATGAATAACATGTTTTTCAATGGCAAAAATCAATGAATATTGTAAATGCACAAACAGTAATTTCTCCGCATTGCAAGGTGCAATTCTGAAATTTTTTGCTTTTTCCTGCTCCGCTTAGCATGATAAAGAAGATTCAAAGAGAGTGAGATGCCAGCTCCTTTCATTCAGTCAGTAGCTTCAAACATTTCTGGTATATGAATAACATGATGTTTTTCAATGTCAAAAATCAATGAATATTGTAAATGCACAAACAGTAATTTCTCCGCATTGCAAGGTGCAAGTCTGAAATTTTTTGCTTTTTCCTGCTCCTCTTAGCATGATAAAGAAGATTCAAAGAGAGTGAGATGCCAGCTACTTTCATTCAGTCAGTAGCTTCAATCATTTCTGGACGTTTTTCAATGGTAAAAATCAATGAATATTGTAAATGCACAGTAATTTCTCCACATTGCAAGGTGCAATTCTGAAATTTTTTGCTTTTTCCTGCTCCTCTTAGCATGATAAAGAAGATTCAAAGAGAGTGAGATGCCAGCTCCTTTCATTCAGTCAGTAGCTTCAAACATTTCTGGTATATGAATAACATGATGTTTTTCAATGGCAAAAATCAATGAATATTGTAAATGCACAAACAGTAATTTCTCCGCATTGCAAGGTGCAATTCTGAAATTTTTTGCTTTTTCCTGCTCCTCTTAGCATGATAAAGAAGATTCAAAGAGAGTGAGATGCCAGCTCCTTTCATTCAGTCAGTAGCTTCAAACATTTCTGGTATATGAATAACATGATGTTTTTCAATGGCAAAAATCAATGAATATTGTAAATGCACAAACAGTAATTTCTCCGCATTGCAAGGTGCAATTCTGAAATTTTTTGCTTTTTCCTGCTCCTCTTAGCCTGATAAAGAAGATTCAAAGAGAGTGAGATGCCAGCTCCTTTCATTCAGTCAGTAGCTTCAATCATTTCTGGATGTTTTTCAATGGCAAAAATCAATGAATATTGTAAATGCACAAACTGTAATTTCTCCGCATTGCAAGGTGCAATTCTGAAATTTTTTACTTTTTCCTGCTCCTCTTAGCATGATAAAGAAGATTCAAAGAGAGTGAGATGCCAGCTCCTTTCATTCAGTCAGTAGCTTCAATCATTTCTGGACGTTTTTCAATGGCAAAAATCAATGAATATTGTAAATGCACAAACAGTAATTTCTCCGCATTGCAAGGTGCAATTCTGAAATTTTTTGCTTTTTCCTGCTCCTCTTAGCATGATAAAGAAGATTCAAAGAGAGTGAGATGCCAGCTCCTTTCATTCAGTCAGTACTTTCAATCATTTCTGGACGTTTTTCAATGGCAAAAATCAATGAATATTGTAAATGCACAAACAGTAATTTCTCCGCATTGCAAGGTGCAATTCTGAATTTTTTTGCTTTTTCCCGCTCCTCTTAGCATGATAAAGAAGATTCAAAGAGAGTGAGGTGCCAGCTCCTTTCATTCAGTCAGTAGCTTCAAACATTTCTGGTATATGAATAACATGTTTTTCAATGGCAAAAATCAATGAATATTGTAAATGCACAAACAGTAATTTCTCCGCATTGCAAGGTGCAATTCTGAAATTTTTTGCTTTTTCCTGCTCCTCTTAGCATGATAATGAAGATTCAAAGAGAGTGAGATGCCAGCTCCTTTCATTCAGTCAGTAGCTTCAAACATTTCTGGTATATGAATAACATGATGTTTTTCAATGGCAAAAATCAATGAATATTGTAAATGCACAAACAGTAATTTCTCCGCATTGCAAGGTGCAATTCTGAAATTTTTTGCTTTTTCCTGCTCCTCTTAGCATGATAAAGAAGATTCAAAGAGAGTGAGATGCCAGCTCCTTTCATTCAGTCAGTAGCTTCAATCATTTCTGGATGTTTTTCAATGGCAAAAATCAATGAATATTGTAAATGCACAAACTGTAATTTCTCCGCATTGCAAGGTGCAATTCTGAAATTTTTTACTTTTTCCTGCTCCTCTTAGCATGATAAAGAAGATTCAAAGAGAGTGAGATGCCAGCTCCTTTCATTCAGTCAGTAGCTTCAATCATTTCTGGACGTTTTTCAATGGCAAAAATCAATGAATATTGTAAATGCACAAACAGTAATTTCTCCGCATTGCAAGGTGCAATTCTGAAATTTTTTGCTTTTTCCTGCTCCTCTTAGCATGATAAAGAAGATTCAAAGAGAGTGAGATGCCAGCTCCTTTCATTCAGTCAGTACTTTCAATCATTTCTGGACGTTTTTCAATGGCAAAAATCAATGAATATTGTAAATGCACAAACAGTAATTTCTCCGCATTGCAAGGTGCAATTCTGAATTTTTTTGCTTTTTCCCGCTCCTCTTAGCATGATAAAGAAGATTCAAAGAGAGTGAGGTGCCAGCTCCTTTCATTCAGTCAGTAGCTTCAAACATTTCTGGTATATGAATAACATGTTTTTCAATGGCAAAAATCAATGAATATTGTAAATGCACAAACAGTAATTTCTCCGCATTGCAAGGTGCAATTCTGAAATTTTTTGCTTTTTCCTGCTCCGCTTAGCATGATAAAGAAGATTCAAAGAGAGTGAGATGCCAGCTCCTTTCATTCAGTCAGTAGCTTCAAACATTTCTGGTATATGAATAACATGATGTTTTTCAATGTCAAAAATCAATGAATATTGTAAATGCACAAACAGTAATTTCTCCGCATTGCAAGGTGCAAGTCTGAAATTTTTTGCTTTTTCCTGCTCCTCTTAGCATGATAAAGAAGATTCAAAGAGAGTGAGATGCCAGCTACTTTCATTCAGTCAGTAGCTTCAATCATTTCTGGACGTTTTTCAATGGTAAAAATCAATGAATATTGTAAATGCACAGTAATTTCTCCACATTGCAAGGTGCAATTCTGAAATTTTTTGCTTTTTCCTGCTCCTCTTAGCATGATAAAGAAGATTCAAAGAGAGTGAGATGCCAGCTCCTTTCATTCAGTCAGTAGCTTCAAACATTTCTGGTATATGAATAACATGATGTTTTTCAATGGCAAAAATCAATGAATATTGTAAATGCACAAACAGTAATTTCTCCGCATTGCAAGGTGCAATTCTGAAATTTTTTGCTTTTTCCTGCTCCTCTTAGCATGATAAAGAAGATTCAAAGAGAGTGAGATGCCAGCTCCTTTCATTCAGTCAGTAGCTTCAAACATTTCTGGTATATGAATAACATGATGTTTTTCAATGGCAAAAATCAATGAATATTGTAAATGCACAAACAGTAATTTCTCCGCATTGCAAGGTGCAATTCTGAAATTTTTTGCTTTTTCCTGCTCCTCTTAGCATGATAAAGAAGATTCAAAGAGAGTGAGATGCCAGCTCCTTTCATTCAGTCAGTAGCTTCAATCATTCCTGGACGTTTTTCAATGGCAAAAATCAATGAATATTGTAAATGCACAAACAGTAATTTCTCTGCATTGCAAGGTGCAATTCTGAAATTTTTTGCTTTTTCCTGCTCCTCTTAGCATGATAAAGAAGATTCAAAGAGAGTGAGATGTCAGCTCCTTTCATTCAGTCAGTAGCTTCAAACATTTCTGGTATATGAATAACATGATGTTTTTCAATGGCAAAAATCAATGAATATTGTAAATGCACAAACAGTAATTTCTCCGCATTGCAAGGTGCAATTCTGAAATTTTTTGCTTTTTCCTGCTCCTCTTAGCATGATAAAGAAGATTCAAAGAGAGTGAGATGCCAGCTCCTTTCATTCAGTCAGTAGCTTCAATCATTTCTGGACGTTTTTCAATGGCAAAAATCAATGAATATTGTAAATGCACAAACAGTAATTTCTCTGCATTGCAAGGTGCAATTCTGAAATTTTTTGCTTTTTCCTGCTCCTCTTAGCATGATAAAGAAGATTCAAAGAGAGTGAGATGCCAGCTCCTTTCGTTCAGTCAGTAGCTTCAATCATTTCTGGACGTTTTTCAATGGCAAAAATCATTGAATATTATAAATGCACAAACAGTAATTTCTCCGCATTGCAAGGTGCAATTCTGAAATTTTTTACTTTTTCCTGCTCCTCTTAGCATGATAAAGAAGATTCAAAGAGAGTGAGATGCCAGCTCCTTTCATTCAGTCAGTAGCTTCAATCATTTCTGGTATATGAATAACATGATGTTTTTCAATGGCAAAAATCAATGAATATTGTAAATGCACAAACAGTAATTTCTCCGCATTGCAAGGTGCAATTCTGAAATTTTTTGCTTTTTCCTGCTCCTCTTAGCATGATAAAGAAGATTCAAAGAGAGTGAGATGCCAGCTCCTTTCATTCAGTCAGTAGCTTCAATCATTTCTGGACGTTTTTCAATGGCAAAAATCAATGAATATTGTAAATGCACAAACAGTAATTTCTCCGCATTGCAAGGTGCAATTCTGAAATTTTTTGATTTTTCCTGCTCCTCTTAGCATGATAAAGAAGATTCAAAGAGAGTGAGATGCCAGCTACATTCATTCAGTCAGTAGCTTCAAACATTTCTGGTATATGAATAACATAATGTTTTTCAATGGCAAAAATCAATGAATATTGTAAATGCACTAACAGTAATTTCTCCGCATTGCAAGGTGCAAGTCTGAAATTTTTTGCTTTTTCCTGCTCCTCTTAGCATGATAAAGAAGATTCAAAGAGAGTGAGATGCCAGCTACTTTCATTCAGTCAGTAGCTTCAATCATTTCTGGACGTTTTTCAATGGTAAAAATCAATGAATATTGTAAATGCACAAACAGTAATTTCTCCACATTGCAAGGTGCAATTCTGAAATTTTTTGCTTTTTCCTGCTCCTCTTAGCATGATAAAGAAGATTCAAAGAGAGTGAGATGCCAGCTCCTTTCATTCAGTCAGTAGCTTCAAACATTTCTGGTATATGAATAACATGATGTTTTTCAATGGCAAAAATCAATGAATATTGTAAATGCACAAACAGTAATTTCTCCGCATTGCAAGGTGCAATTCTGAAATTTTTTGCTTTTTCCTGCTCCTCTTAGCATGATAAAGAAGATTCAAAGAGAGTGAGATGCCAGCTCCTTTCATTCAGTCAGTAGCTTCAATCATTTCTGGATGTTTTTCAATGGCAAAAATCAATGAATATTGTAAATGCACAAACTGTAATTTCTCCGCATTGCAAGGTGCAATTCTGAAATTTTTTGCTTTTTCCTGCTCCTCTTAGCATGATAAAGAAGATTCAAAGAGAGTGAGATGCCAGCTCCTTTCATTCAGTCAGTAGCTTCAATCATTTCTGGACGTTTTTCAATGGCAAAAATCAATGAATATTGTAAATGCACAAACAGTAATTTCTCCGCATTGCAAGGTGCAATTCTGAAATTTTTTGCTTTTTCCTGCTCCTCTTAGCATGATAAAGAAGATTCAAAGAGAGTGAGATGCCAGCTCCTTTCATTCAGTCAGTACCTTCAATCATTTCTGGACGTTTTTCAATGGCAAAAATCAATGAATATTGTAAATGCACAAACAGTAATTTCTCCGCATTGCAAGGTGCAATTCTGAAATTTTTTGCTTTTTCCCGCTCCTCTTAGCATGATAAAGAAGATTCAAAGAGAGTGAGGTGCCAGCTCCTTTCATTCAGTCAGTAGCTTCAAACATTTCTGGTATATGAATAACATGTTTTTCAATGGCAAAAATCAATGAATATTGTAAATGCACAAACAGTAATTTCTCCGCATTGCAAGGTGCAATTCTGAAATTTTTTGATTTTTCCTGCTCCTCTTAGCATGATAAAGAAGATTCAAAGAGAGTGAGATGCCAGCTCCTTTCATTCAGTCAGTAGCTTCAATCATTTCTGGACGTTTTTCAATGGCAAAAATCAATGAATATTGTAAATGCACAAACAGTAATTTCTCCGCATTGCAAGGTGCAATTCTGAAATTTTTTGCTTTTTCCTGCTCCTCTTAGCATGATAAAGAAGATTCAAAGAGAGTGAGATGCCAGCTCCTTTCATTCAGTCAGTAGCTTCAAACATTTCTGGTATATGAATAACATGATGTTTTTCAATGGCAAAAATCAATGAATATTGTAAATGCACAAACAGTAATTTCTCCGCATTGCAAGGTGCAATTCTGAAATTTTTTGCTTTTTCCTGCTCCTCTTAGCATGATAAAGAAGATTCAAAGAGAGTGAGATGCCAGCTCCTTTCATTCAGTCAGTAGCTTCAAACATTTCTGGTATATGAATAACATGATGTTTTTCAATGGCAAAAATCAATGAATATTGTAAATGCACAAACAGTAATTTCTCCGCATTGCAAGGTGCAAGTCTGAAATTTTTTGCTTTTTCCTGCTCCTCTTAGCATGATAAAGAAGATTCAAAGAGAGTGAGATGCCAGCTACTTTCATTCAGTCAGTAGCTTCAATCATTTCTGGACGTTTTTCAATGGTAAAAATCAATGAATATTGTAAATGCACAAACAGTAATTTCTCCACATTGCAAGGTGCAATTCTGAAATTTTTTGCTTTTTCCTGCTCCTCTTAGCATGATAAAGAAGATTCAAAGAGAGTGAGATGCCAGCTCCTTTCATTCAGTCAGTAGCTTCAAACATTTCTGGTATATGAATAACATGATGTTTTTCAATGGCAAAAATCAATGAATATTGTAAATGCACAAACAGTAATTTCTCCGCATTGCAAGGTGCAATTCTGAAATTTTTTGCTTTTTCCTGCTCCTCTTAGCATGATAAAGAAGATTCAAAGAGAGTGAGATGCCAGCTCCTTTCATTCAGTCAGTAGCTTCAATCATTTCTGGATGTTTTTCAATGGCAAAAATCAATGAATATTGTAAATGCACAAACTGTAATTTCTCCGCATTGCAAGGTGCAATTCTGAAATTTTTTGCTTTTTCCTGCTCCTCTTAGCATGTTAAAGAAGATTCAAAGAGAGTGAGATGCCAGCTCCTTTCATTCAGTCAGTAGCTTCAATCATTTCTGGACGTTTTTCAGTGGCAAAAATCAATGAATATTGTAAATGCACAAACAGTAATTTCTCCGCATTGCAAGGTGCAATTCTGAAATTTTTTGCTTTTTCCTGCTCCTCTTAGCATGATAAAGAAGATTCAAAGAGAGTGAGATGCCAGCTCCTTTCATTCAGTCAGTACCTTCAATCATTTCTGGACGTTTTTCAATGGCAAAAATCAATGAATATTGTAAATGCACAAACAGTAATTTCTCCGCATTGCAAGGTGCAATTCTGAAATTTTTTGCTTTTTCCTGCTCCTCTTAGCATGATAAAGAAGATTCAAAGAGAGTGAGATGCCAGCTACTTTCATTCAGTCAGTAGCTTCAATCATTTCTGGACGTTTTTCAATGGTAAAAATCAATGAATATTGTAAATGCACAAACAGTAATTTCTCCACATTGCAAGGTGCAATTCTGAAATTTTTTGCTTTTTCCTGCTCCTCTTAGCATGATAAAGAAGATTCAAAGAGAGTGAGATGCCAGCTCCTTTCATTCAGTCAGTAGCTTCAAACATTTCTGGTATATGAATAACATGATGTTTTTCAATGGCAAAAATCAATGAATATTGTAAATGCACAAACAGTAATTTCTCCGCATTGCAAGGTGCAATTCTGAAATTTTTTGCTTTTTCCTGCTCCTCTTAGCATGATAAAGAAGATTCAAAGAGAGTGAGATGCCAGCTCCTTTCATTCAGTCAGTAGCTTCAATCATTTCTGGATGTTTTTCAATGGCAAAAATCAATGAATATTGTAAATGCACAAACTGTAATTTCTCCGCATTGCAAGGTGCAATTCTGAAATTTTTTGCTTTTTCCTGCTCCTCTTAGCATGATAAAGAAGATTCAAAGAGAGTGAGATGCCAGCTCCTTTCATTCAGTCAGTAGCTTCAATCATTTCTGGACGTTTTTCAATGGCAAAAATCAATGAATATTGTAAATGCACAAACAGTAATTTCTCCGCATTGCAAGGTGCAATTCTGAAATTTTTTGCTTTTTCCTGCTCCTCTTAGCATGATAAAGAAGATTCAAAGAGAGTGAGATGCCAGCTCCTTTCATTCAGTCAGTACCTTCAATCATTTCTGGACGTTTTTCAATGGCAAAAATCAATGAATATTGTAAATGCACAAACAGTAATTTCTCCGCATTGCAAGGTGCAATTCTGAAATTTTTTGCTTTTTCCCGCTCCTCTTAGCATGATAAAGAAGATTCAAAGAGAGTGAGGTGCCAGCTCCTTTCATTCAGTCAGTAGCTTCAAACATTTCTGGTATATGAATAACATGTTTTTCAATGGCAAAAATCAATGAATATTGTAAATGCACAAACAGTAATTTCTCCGCATTGCAAGGTGCAATTCTGAAATTTTTTGATTTTTCCTGCTCCTCTTAGCATGATAAAGAAGATTCAAAGAGAGTGAGATGCCAGCTCCTTTCATTCAGTCAGTAGCTTCAATCATTTCTGGACGTTTTTCAATGGCAAAAATCAATGAATATTGTAAATGCACAAACAGTAATTTCTCCGCATTGCAAGGTGCAATTCTGAAATTTTTTGCTTTTTCCTGCTCCTCTTAGCATGATAAAGAAGATTCAAAGAGAGTGAGATGCCAGCTCCTTTCATTCAGTCAGTAGCTTCAAACATTTCTGGTATATGAATAACATGATGTTTTTCAATGGCAAAAATCAATGAATATTGTAAATGCACAAACAGTAATTTCTCCGCATTGCAAGGTGCAATTCTGAAATTTTTTGCTTTTTCCTGCTCCTCTTAGCATGATAAAGAAGATTCAAAGAGAGTGAGATGCCAGCTCCTTTCATTCAGTCAGTAGCTTCAAACATTTCTGGTATATGAATAACATGATGTTTTTCAATGGCAAAAATCAATGAATATTGTAAATGCACAAACAGTAATTTCTCCGCATTGCAAGGTGCAAGTCTGAAATTTTTTGCTTTTTCCTGCTCCTCTTAGCATGATAAAGAAGATTCAAAGAGAGTGAGATGCCAGCTACTTTCATTCAGTCAGTAGCTTCAATCATTTCTGGACGTTTTTCAATGGTAAAAATCAATGAATATTGTAAATGCACAAACAGTAATTTCTCCACATTGCAAGGTGCAATTCTGAAATTTTTTGCTTTTTCCTGCTCCTCTTAGCATGATAAAGAAGATTCAAAGAGAGTGAGATGCCAGCTCCTTTCATTCAGTCAGTAGCTTCAAACATTTCTGGTATATGAATAACATGATGTTTTTCAATGGCAAAAATCAATGAATATTGTAAATGCACAAACAGTAATTTCTCCGCATTGCAAGGTGCAATTCTGAAATTTTTTGCTTTTTCCTGCTCCTCTTAGCATGATAAAGAAGATTCAAAGAGAGTGAGATGCCAGCTCCTTTCATTCAGTCAGTAGCTTCAATCATTTCTGGATGTTTTTCAATGGCAAAAATCAATGAATATTGTAAATGCACAAACTGTAATTTCTCCGCATTGCAAGGTGCAATTCTGAAATTTTTTGCTTTTTCCTGCTCCTCTTAGCATGTTAAAGAAGATTCAAAGAGAGTGAGATGCCAGCTCCTTTCATTCAGTCAGTAGCTTCAATCATTTCTGGACGTTTTTCAGTGGCAAAAATCAATGAATATTGTAAATGCACAAACAGTAATTTCTCCGCATTGCAAGGTGCAATTCTGAAATTTTTTGCTTTTTCCTGCTCCTCTTAGCATGATAAAGAAGATTCAAAGAGAGTGAGATGCCAGCTCCTTTCATTCAGTCAGTACCTTCAATCATTTCTGGACGTTTTTCAATGGCAAAAATCAATGAATATTGTAAATGCACAAACAGTAATTTCTCCGCATTGCAAGGTGCAAGTCTGAAATTTTTTGCTTTTTCCTGCTCCTCTTAGCATGATAAAGAAGATTCAAAGAGAGTGAGATGCCAGCTACTTTCATTCAGTCAGTAGCTTCAATCATTTCTGGACGTTTTTCAATGGTAAAAATCAATGAATATTGTAAATGCACAAACAGTAATTTCTCCACATTGCAAGGTGCAATTCTGAAATTTTTTGCTTTTTCCTGCTCCTCTTAGCATGATAAAGAAGATTCAAAGAGAGTGAGATGCCAGCTCCTTTCATTCAGTCAGTAGCTTCAAACATTTCTGGTATATGAATAACATGATGTTTTTCAATGGCAAAAATCAATGAATATTGTAAATGCACAAACAGTAATTTCTCCGCATTGCAAGGTGCAATTCTGAAATTTTTTGCTTTTTCCTGCTCCTCTTAGCATGATAAAGAAGATTCAAAGAGAGTGAGATGCCAGCTCCTTTCATTCAGTCAGTAGCTTCAATCATTTCTGGATGTTTTTCAATGGCAAAAATCAATGAATATTGTAAATGCACAAACTGTAATTTCTCCGCATTGCAAGGTGCAATTCTGAAATTTTTTGCTTTTTCCTGCTCCTCTTAGCATGATAAAGAAGATTCAAAGAGAGTGAGATGCCAGCTCCTTTCATTCAGTCAGTAGCTTCAATCATTTCTGGACGTTTTTCAATGGCAAAAATCAATGAATATTGTAAATGCACAAACAGTAATTTCTCCGCATTGCAAGGTGCAATTCTGAAATTTTTTGCTTTTTCCTGCTCCTCTTAGCATGATAAAGAAGATTCAAAGAGAGTGAGATGCCAGCTCCTTTCATTCAGTCAGTACCTTCAATCATTTCTGGACGTTTTTCAATGGCAAAAATCAATGAATATTGTAAATGCACAAACAGTAATTTCTCCGCATTGCAAGGTGCAATTCTGAAATTTTTTGCTTTTTCCCGCTCCTCTTAGCATGATAAAGAAGATTCAAAGAGAGTGAGGTGCCAGCTCCTTTCATTCAGTCAGTAGCTTCAAACATTTCTGGTATATGAATAACATGTTTTTCAATGGCAAAAATCAATGAATATTGTAAATGCACAAACAGTAATTTCTCCGCATTGCAAGGTGCAATTCTGAAATTTTTTGATTTTTCCTGCTCCTCTTAGCATGATAAAGAAGATTCAAAGAGAGTGAGATGCCAGCTCCTTTCATTCAGTCAGTAGCTTCAATCATTTCTGGACGTTTTTCAATGGCAAAAATCAATGAATATTGTAAATGCACAAACAGTAATTTCTCCGCATTGCAAGGTGCAATTCTGAAATTTTTTGCTTTTTCCTGCTCCTCTTAGCATGATAAAGAAGATTCAAAGAGAGTGAGATGCCAGCTCCTTTCATTCAGTCAGTAGCTTCAAACATTTCTGGTATATGAATAACATGATGTTTTTCAATGGCAAAAATCAATGAATATTGTAAATGCACAAACAGTAATTTCTCCGCATTGCAAGGTGCAATTCTGAAATTTTTTGCTTTTTCCTGCTCCTCTTAGCATGATAAAGAAGATTCAAAGAGAGTGAGATGCCAGCTCCTTTCATTCAGTCAGTAGCTTCAAACATTTCTGGTATATGAATAACATGATGTTTTTCAATGGCAAAAATCAATGAATATTGTAAATGCACAAACAGTAATTTCTCCGCATTGCAAGGTGCAAGTCTGAAATTTTTTGCTTTTTCCTGCTCCTCTTAGCATGATAAAGAAGATTCAAAGAGAGTGAGATGCCAGCTACTTTCATTCAGTCAGTAGCTTCAATCATTTCTGGACGTTTTTCAATGGTAAAAATCAATGAATATTGTAAATGCACAAACAGTAATTTCTCCACATTGCAAGGTGCAATTCTGAAATTTTTTGCTTTTTCCTGCTCCTCTTAGCATGATAAAGAAGATTCAAAGAGAGTGAGATGCCAGCTCCTTTCATTCAGTCAGTAGCTTCAAACATTTCTGGTATATGAATAACATGATGTTTTTCAATGGCAAAAATCAATGAATATTGTAAATGCACAAACAGTAATTTCTCCGCATTGCAAGGTGCAATTCTGAAATTTTTTGCTTTTTCCTGCTCCTCTTAGCATGATAAAGAAGATTCAAAGAGAGTGAGATGCCAGCTCCTTTCATTCAGTCAGTAGCGTCAATCATTTCTGGATGTTTTTCAATGGCAAAAATCAATGAATATTGTAAATGCACAAACTGTAATTTCTCCGCATTGCAAGGTGCAATTCTGAAGTTTTTTGCTTTTTCCTGCTCCTCTTAGCATGATAAAGAAGATTCAAAGAGAGTGAGATGCCAGCTCCTTTCATTCAGTCAGTAGCTTCAAACATTTCTGGTATATGAATAACATGTTTTTCAATGGCAAAAATCAATGAATATTGTAAATGCACAAACAGTAATTTCTCCGCATTGCAAGGTGCAATTCTGAAATTTTTTGCTTTTTCCCGCTCCTCTTAGCATGATAAAGAAGATTCAAAGAGAGTGAGGTGCCAGCTCCTTTCATTCAGTCAGTAGCTTCAAACATTTCTGGTATATGAATAACATGTTTTTCAATGGCAAAAATCAATGAATATTGTAAATGCACAAACAGTAATTTCTCCGCATTGCAAGGTGCAATTCTGAAATTTTTTGATTTTTCCTGCTCCTCTTAGCATGATAAAGAAGATTCAAAGAGAGTGAGATGCCGGCTCCTTTCATTCAGTCAGTAGCTTCAATCATTTCTGGACGTTTTTCAATGGCAAAAATCAATGAATATTGTAAATGCACAAACAGTAATTTCTCCGCATTGCAAGGTGCAATTCTGAAATTTTTTGCTTTTTCCTGCTCCTCTTAGCATGATAAAGAAGATTCAAAGAGAGTGAGATGCCAGCTCCTTTCATTCAGTCAGTAGCTTTAAACATTTCTGGTATATGAATAACATGATGTTTTTCAATGGCAAAAATCAATGAATATTGTAAATGCACAAACAGTAATTTCTCCGCATTGCAAGGTGCAATTCTGAAATTTTTTGCTTTTTCCTGCTCCTCTTAGCATGATAAAGAAGATTCAAAGAGAGTGAGATGCCAGCTCCTTTCATTCAGTCAGTAGCTTCAAACATTTCTGGTATATGAATAACATGATGTTTTTCAATGGCAAAAATCAATGAATATTGTAAATGCACAAACAGTAATTTCTCCGCATTGCAAGGTGCAAGTCTGAAATTTTTTGCTTTTTCCTGCTCCTCTTAGCATGATAAAGAAGATTCAAAGAGAGTGAGATGCCAGTTACTTTCATTCAGTCAGTAGCTTCAATCATTTCTGGACGTTTTTCAATGGTAAAAATCAATGAATATTGTAAATGCACAAACAGTAATTTCTCCACATTGCAAGGTGCAATTCTGAAATTTTTTGCTTTTTCCTGCTCCTCTTAGCATGATAAAGAAGATTCAAAGAGAGTGAGATGCCAGCTCCTTTCATTCAGTCAGTAGCTTCAAACATTTCTGGTATATGAATAACATGATGTTTTTCAATGGCAAAAATCAATGAATATTGTAAATGCACAAACAGTAATTTCTCCGCATTGCAAGGTGCAATTCTGAAATTTTTTGCTTTTTCCTGCTCCTCTTAGCATGATAAAGAAGATTCAAAGAGAGTGAGATGCCAGCTCCTTTCATTCAGTCAGTAGCTTCAAACATTTCTGGTATATGAATAACATGATGTTTTTCAATGGCAAAAATCAATGAATATTGTAAATGCACAAAAAGTAATTTCTCCGCATTGCAAGGTGCAATTCTGAAATTTTTTGCTTTTTCCTGCTCCTCTTAGCATGATAAAGAAGATTCAAAGAGAGTGAGATGCCAGCTCCTTTCATTCAGTCAGTAGCTTCAATCATTTCTGGATGTTTTTCAATGGCAAAAATCAATGAATATTGTAAATGCACAAACAGTAATTTCTCCGCATTGCAAGGTGCAATTCTGAAATTTTTTGCTTTTTCCTGCTCCTCTTAGCATGATAAAGAAGATTCAAAGAGAGTGAGATGTCAGCTCCTTTCATTCAGTCAGTAGCTTCAAACATTTCTGGTATATGAATAACATGATGTTTTTCAATGGCAAAAATCAATGAATATTGTAAATGCACAAACAGTAATTTCTCCGCATTGCAAGGTGCAATTCTGAAATTTTTTGCTTTTTCCTGCTCCTCTTAGCATGATAAAGAAGATTCAAAGAGAGTGAGATGCCAGCTCCTTTCATTCAGTCAGTAGCTTCAATCATTTCTGGATGTTTTTCAATGGCAAAAATCAATGAATATTGTAAATGCACAAACAGTAATTTCTCCGCATTGCAAGGTGCAATTCTGAAATTTTTTGCTTTTTCCTGCTCCTCTTAGCATGATAAAGAAGATTCAAAGAGAGTGAGATGCCAGCTCCTTTTGTTCAGTCAGTAGCTTCAATCATTTCTGGACGTTTTTCAATGGCAAAAATCATTGAATATTATAAATGCACAAACAGTAATTTCTCCGCATTGCAAGGTGCAATTCTGAAATTTTTTACTTTTTCCTGCTCCTCTTAGCATGATAAAGAAGATTCAAAGAGAGTGAGATGCCAGCTCCTTTCATTCAGTCAGTAGCTTCAATCATTTCTGGTATATGAATAACATGATGTTTTTCAATGGCAAAAATCAATGAATATTGTAAATGCACAAACAGTAATTTCTCCGCATTGCAAGGTGCAATTCTGAAATTTTTTGCTTTTTCCTGCTCCTCTTAGCATGATAAAGAAGATTCAAAGAGAGTGAGATGCCAGCTCCTTTCATTCAGTCAGTAGCTTCAATCATTTCTGGACGTTTTTCAATGGCAAAAATCAATGAATATTGTAAATGCACAAACAGTAATTTCTCCGCATTGCAAGGTGCAATTCTGAAATTTTTTGATTTTTCCTGCTCCTCTTAGCATGATAAACAAGATTCAAAGAGAGTGAGATGCCAGCTCCTTTCATTCAGTCAGTAGCTTCAATCATTTCTGGACGTTTTTCAATGGCAAAAATCAATGAATATTGTAAATGCACAAACAGTAATTTCTCCGCATTGCAAGGTGCAATTCTGAAATTTTTTGCTTTTTCCTGCTCCTCTTAGCATGATAAAGAAGATTCAAAGAGAGTGAGATGCCAGCTCCTTTCATTCAGTCAGTAGCTTCAATCATTTCTGGACGTTTTTCAATGGCAAAAATCAATGAATATTGTAAATGCACAAACAGTAATTTCTCCGCATTGCAAGGTGCAATTCTGAAATTTTTTGCTTTTTCCTGCTCCTCTTAGCATGATAAAGAAGATTCAAAGAGAGTGAGATGCCAGCTCCTTTCATTCAGTCAGTAGCTTCAAACATTTCTGGTATATGAATAACATGATGTTTTTCAATGGCAAAAATCAATGAATATTGTAAATGCACAAACAGTAATTTGTCCGCATTGCAAGGTGCAATTCTGAAATTTTTTGCTTTTTCCTGCTCCTCTTAGCATGATAAAGAAGATTCAAAGAGAGTGAGATGCCAGCTCCTTTCGTTCAGTCAGTAGCTTCAATCATTTCTGGACGTTTTTCAATGGCAAAAATCATTTAATATTATAAATGCACAAACAGTAATTTCTCCGCATTGCAAGGTGCAATTCTGAAATTTTTTACTTTTTCCTGCTCCTCTTAGCATGATAAAGAAGATTCAAAGAGAGTGAGATGCCAGCTCCTTTCATTCAGTCAGTAGCTTCAAACATTTCTGGTATATGAAAAACATGTTTTTCAATGGCAAAAATCAATGAATATTGTAAATGCACAAACAGTAATATCTCCACATTGCAAGGTGCAATTCTGAAATTTTTTGCTTTTTCCTGATAATCCTAGCATGATAAAGAAGATTCAAAGAGAGTGAGATGCCAGCTCCTTTCATTCAGTCAGTAGCTTCAAACATTTCTGGACGTTTTTCAATGGCAAAAATCAATGAATATTGTAAATGCACAAACAGTAATATCTCCACATTGCAAGGTGCAATTCTGAAATTTTTTGCTTTTTCCTGTTAATCCTAGCATGATAAAGAAGATTCAAAGAGAGTGAGATGCCAGCTTCTTTCATTCAGTCAGTAGCTTCAAACATTTCTGGTATATGAAAAACATGTTTTTCAATGGCAAAAATCAATGAATATTGTAAATGCACAAACAGTAATATCTCCACATTGCAAGGTGCAATTCTGAAATTTTTTGCTTTTTCCTGCTAATCCTAGCATGATAAAGAAGATTCAAAGAGAGTGAGATGCCAGCTCCTTTCATTCAGTCAGTAGCTTCAAACATTTCTGGTATATGAAAAACATGTTTTTCAATGGTAAAAATCAATGAATATTGTAAATGCACAAACAGTAATATCTCCACATTGCAAGGTGCAATTCTGAAATTTTTTGCTTTTTCCTGCTCCTCTTAGCATGATAAAGAAGATTCAAAGAGAGTGAGATGCCAGCTCCTTTCATTCAGTCAGTAGCTTCAATCATTTCTGGACGTTTTTCAATGGCAAAAATCAATGAATATTGTAAATTCACAAACAGTAATTTCTCCGCATTGCAAGGTGCAATTCTGAAATTTTTTGCTTTATCCTGCTCCTCTTAGCATGATAAAGAAGATTCAAAGAGAGTGAGATGCCAGCTCCTTTCATTCAGTCAGTAGCTTCAAACATTTCTGGTATATGAATAACATGATGTTTTTCAATGGCAAAAATCAATGAATATTGTAAATGCACAAACAGTAATTTCTCCGCATTGCAAGGTGCAATTCTGAAATATTTTGCTTTTTCCTGCTCCTCTTAGCATGATAAAGAAGATTCAAAGAGAGTGAGATGCCAGCTCCTTTCGTTCAGTCAGTAGCTTCAATCATTTCTGGACGTTTTTCAATGGCAAAAATCATTGAATATTATAAATGCACAAACAGTAATTTCTCCGCATTGCAAGGTGCAATTCTGAAATTTTTTACTTTTTCCTGCTCCTCTTAGCATGATAAAGAAGATTCAAAGAGAGTGAGATGCCAGCTCCTTTCATTCAGTCAGTAGCTTCAATCATTTCTGGTATATGAATAACATGATGTTTTTCAATGGCAAAAATCAATGAATATTGTAAATGCACAAACAGTAATTTCTCCGCATTGCAAGGTGCAATTCTGAAATTTTTTGCTTTTTCCTGCTCCTCTTAGCATGATAAAGAAGATTCAAAGAGAGTGAGATGCCAGCTCCTTTCATTCAGTCAGTAGCTTCAATCATTTCTGGACGTTTTTCAATGGCAAAAATCAATGAATATTGTAAATGCACAAACAGTAATTTCTCCGCATTGCAAGGTGCAATTCTGAAATTTTTTGCTTTTTCCTGCTCCTCTTAGCATGATAAACAAGATTCAAAGAGAGTGAGATGCCAGCTCCTTTCATTCAGTCAGTAGCTTCAATCATTTCTGGACGTTTTTCAATGGCAAAAATCAATGAATATTGTAAATGCACAAACAGTAATTTCTCCGCATTGCAAGGTGCAATTCTGAAATTTTTTGCTTTTTCCTGCTCCTCTTAGCATGATAAAGAAGATTCAAAGAGAGTGAGATGCCAGCTCCTTTCATTCAGTCAGTAGCTTCAATCATTTCTGGACGTTTTTCAATGGCAAAAATCAATGAATATTGTAAATGCACAAACAGTAATTTCTCCGCATTGCAAGGTGCAATTCTGAAATTTTTTGCTTTTTCCTGCTCCTCTTAGCATGATAAAGAAGATTCAAAGAGAGTGAGATGCCAGCTCCTTTCATTCAGTCAGTAGCTTCAAACATTTCTGGTATATGAATAACATGATGTTTTTCAATGGCAAAAATCAATGAATATTGTAAATGCACAAACAGTAATTTGTCCGCATTGCAAGGTGCAATTCTGAAATTTTTTGCTTTTTCCTGCTCCTCTTAGCATGATAAAGAAGATTCAAAGAGAGTGAGATGCCAGCTCCTTTCGTTCAGTCAGTAGCTTCAATCATTTCTGGACGTTTTTCAATGGCAAAAATCATTTAATATTATAAATGCACAAACAGTAATTTCTCTGCATTGCAAGGTGCAATTCTGAAATTTTTTACTTTTTCCTGCTCCTCTTAGCATGATAAAGAAGATTCAAAGAGAGTGAGATGCCAGCTCCTTTCATTCAGTCAGTAGCTTCAAACATTTCTGGTATATGAAAAACATGTTTTTCAATGGCAAAAATCAATGAATATTGTAAATGCACAAACAGTAATATCTCCACATTGCAAGGTGCAATTCTGAAATTTTTTGCTTTTTCCTGATAATCCTAGCATGATAAAGAAGATTCAAAGAGAGTGAGATGCCAGCTCCTTTCATTCAGTCAGTAGCTTCAAACATTTCTGGACGTTTTTCAATGGCAAAAATCAATGAATATTGTAAATGCACAAACAGTAATATCTCCACATTGCAAGGTGCAATTCTGAAATTTTTTGCTTTTTCCTGTTAATCCTAGCATGATAAAGAAGATTCAAAGAGAGTGAGATGCCAGCTTCTTTCATTCAGTCAGTAGCTTCAAACATTTCTGGTATATGAAAAACATGTTTTTCAATGGCAAAAATCAATGAATATTGTAAATGCACAAACAGTAATATCTCCACATTGCAAGGTGCAATTCTGAAATTTTTTGCTTTTTCCTGCTAATCCTAGCATGATAAAGAAGATTCAAAGAGAGTGAGATGCCAGCTCCTTTCATTCAGTCAGTAGCTTCAAACATTTCTGGTATATGAAAAACATGTTTTTCAATGGTAAAAATCAATGAATATTGTAAATGCACAAACAGTAATATCTCCACATTGCAAGGTGCAATTCTGAAATTTTTTGCTTTTTCCTGCTAATCCTAGCATGATAAAGAAGATTCAAAGAGAGTGAGATGCCAGCTCCTTTCATTCAGTCAGTAGCTTCAAACATTTCTGGTATATGAAAAACATGTTTTTCAATGGCAAAAATCAATGAATATTGTAAATGCACAAACAGTAATATCTCCACATTGCAAGGTGCAATTCTGAAATTTTTAGCTTTTTCCTGTTAATCCTAGCATGATAAAGAAGATTCAAAGAGAGTGAGATGCCAGCTCCTTTCAGTCAGTAGCTTCAAACATTTCTGGACGTTTTTCAATGGCAAAAATCAATGAATATTGTAAATGCACAAACAGTAATATCTCCACATTGCAAGGTGCAATTCTGAAATTTTTTGCTTTTTCCTGTTAATCCTAGCATGATAAAGAAGATTCAAAGAGAGTGAGATGCCAGCTCCTTTCATTCAGTCAGTAGCTTCAAACATTTCTGGTATATGAAAAACATGTTTTTCAATGGCAAAAATCAATGAATATTGTAAATGCACAAACAGTAATATCTCCACATTGCAAGGTGCAATTCTGAAATTTTTTGCTTTTTCCTGCTAATCCTAGCATGATAAAGAAGATTCAAAGAGAGTGAGATGCCAGCTCCTTTCATTCAGTCAGTAGCTTCAAACATTTCTGGTATATGAAAAACATGTTTTTCAATGGCAAAAATCAATGAATATTGTAAATGCACAAACAGTAATATCTCCACATTGCAAGGTGCAATTCTGAAATTTTTTGCTTTTTCCTGCTAATCCTAGCATGATAAAGAAGATTCAAAGAGAGTGAGATGCCAGCTCCTTTCAATCAGTCAGTAGCTTCAAACATTTCTGGCATATGAAAAACATGTTTTTCAATGGCAAAAATCAATGAATATTGTAAATGCACAAACAGTAATATCTCCACATTGCAAGGTGCAATTCTGAAATTTTTAGCTTTTTCCTGTTAATCCTAGCATGATAAAGAAGATTCAAAGAGAGTGAGATGCCTGCTCCTTTCATTCAGTCAGTAGCTTCAAACATTTCTGGACGTTTTTCAATGGCAAAAATCAATGAATATTGTAAATGCACAAACAGTAATATCTCCACATTGCAAGGTGCAATTCTGAAATTTTTTGCTTTTTCCTGTTAATCCTAGCATGATAAAGAAGATTCAAAGAGAGTGAGATGCCAGCTCCTTTCATTCAGTCAGTAGCTTCAAACATTTCTGGTATATGAAAAACGTTTTTCAATGGCAAAAATCAATGAATATTGTAAATGCACAAACAGTAATATCTCCACATTGCAAGGTGCAATTCTGAAATTTTTTGCTTTTTCCTGCTAATCCTAGCATGATAAAGAAGATTCAAAGAGAGTGAGATGCCAGCTCCTTTCATTCAGTCAGTAGCTTCAAACATTTCTGGACGTTTTTCAATGGCAAAAATCAATGAATATTGTAAATGCACAAACAGTAATATCTCCACATTGCAAGGTGCAATTCTGAAATTTTTTGCTTTTTCCTGCTAATCCTAGCATGATAAAGAAGATTCAAAGAGAGTGAGATGCCAGCTCCTTTCATTCAGTCAGTAGCTTCAAACATTTCTGGTATATGAAAAACATGTTTTTCAATGGCAAAAATCAATGAATATTGTAAATGCACAAACAGTAATATCTCCACATTGCAAGGTGCAATTCTGAAATTTTTTGCTTTTTCCTGCTAATCCTAGCATGATAAAGAAGATTCAAAGAGAGTGAGATGCCAGCTCCTTTCATTCAGTCAGTAGCTTCAAACATTTCTGGACGTTTTTCAATGGCAAAAATCAATGAATATTGTAAATGCACAAACAGTAATATCTCCACATTGTAAGGTGCAATTCTGAAATTTTTTGCTTTTTCCTGCTATTCCTAGCATGATAAAGAAGATTCAAAGAGAGTGAGATGCCAGCTCCTTTCATTCAGTCAGTAGCTTCAAACATTTCTGGTATATGAAAAACATGTTTTTCAATGGCAAAAATCAATGAATATTGTAAATGCACAAACAGTAATATCTCCACATTGCAAGGTGCAATTCTGAAATTTTTTGCTTTTTCCTGCTAACCCTAGCATGATAAAGAAGATTCAAAGAGAGTGAGATGCCAGCTCCTTTCATTCAGTCAGTAGCTTCAAACATTTCTGGACGTTTTTCAATGGGAAAAATCAATGAATATTGTAAATGCACAAACAGTAATATCTCCACATTGCAAGGTGCAATTCTGAAATTTTTTGCTTTTTCCTGTTAATCCTAGCATGATAAAGAAGATTCAAAGAGAGTGAGATGCCAGCTCCTTTCATTCAGTCAGTAGCTTCAAACATTTCTGGTATATGAAAAACATGTTTTTCAATGGCAAAAATCAATGAATATTGTAAATGCACAAACAGTAATATCTCCACATTGCAAGGTGCAATTCTGAAATTTTTTGCTTTTTCCTGCTAATCCTAGCATGATAAAGAAGATTCAAAGAGAGTGAGATGCCAGCTCCTTTCATTCAGTCAGTAGCTTCAAACATTTCTGGTATATGAAAAACATGTTTTTCAATGGCAAAAATCAATGAATATTGTAAATGCACAAACAGTAATATCTCCACATTGCAAGGTGCAATTCAGAAATTTTTTGCTTTTTCCTGCTAATCCTAGCATGATAAAGAAGATTCAAAGAGAGTGAGATGCCAGCTCCTTTCATTCAGTCAGTAGCTTCAAACATTTCTGGACGTTTTTCAATGGCAAAAATCAATGAATATTGTAAATGCACAAACAGTAATATCTCCACATTGCAAGGTGCAATTCTGAAATTTTTTGCTTTTTCCTGTTAATCCTAGCATGATAGAGAAGATTCAAAGAGAGTGAGATGCCAGCTCCTTTCATTCAGTCAGTAGCTTCAAACATTTCTGGTATATGAAAAACATGTTTTTCAATGGCAAAAATCAATGAATATTGTAAATGCACAAACAGTAATATCTCCACATTGCAAGGTGCAATTCTGAAATTTTTGCCATTGAAAAACATCATGTTATTCATATACCAGAAATGTTTGAAGCTACTGACTGAATGAAAGCAGCTGGCATCTCACTCTCTTTGAATCTTCTTTATCATGCTAAGAGGAGCAGGAAAAAGCAAAAAATTTCAGAATTGCACCTTGCAATGCGGAGAAATTACTGTTTGTGCATTTACAATATTCATTGATTTTTGCCATTGAAAAACGTCCAGAAATGATTGAAGCTACTGACTGAATGAAAGGAGCTGGCATCTCACTCTCTTTGAATCTTCTTTATCATGCTAAGAGGAGCAGGAAAAAGCAAAAAATTTCAGAATTGCACCTTGCAATGCGGAGAAATTACTGTTTGTGCATTTACAATATTCATTGATTTTTGCCATTGAAAAACATCATGTTATTCATATACCAGAAATGTTTGAAGCTACTGACTGAATGAAAGGAGCTGGCATCTCACTCTCTTTGAATCTTCTTTATCATGCTAAGAGGAGCAGGAAAAAGCAAAAAATTTCAGAATTGCACCTTGCAATGCGGAGAAATTACTGTTTGTGCATTTACAATATTCATTGATTTTTGCCATTGAAAAACATCATGTTATTCATATACCAGAAATTTTGAAGCTACTGACTGAATGAAAGGAGCTGGCATCTCACTCTCTTTGAATCTTCTTTATCATGCTAAGAGGAGCAGGAAAAAGCAAAAAATTTCAGAATTGCACCTTGCAATGCGGAGAAATTACTGTTTGTGCATTTACAATATTCATTGATTTTTGCCATTGAAAAACATCATGTTATTCATATACCAGAAATGTTTGAAGCTACTGACTGAATGAAAGGAGCTGGCATCTCACTCTCTTTGAATCTTCTTTATCATGCTAAGAGGAGCAGGAAAAAGCAAAAAATTTCAGAATTGCACCTTGCAATGCGGAGAAATTACTGTTTGTGCATTTACAATATTCATTGATTTTTGCCATTGAAAAACGTCCAGAAATGATTGAAGCTACTGACTGAATGAAAGGAGCTGGCATCTCACTCTCTTTGAATCTTCTTTATCATGCTAAGAGGAGCAGGAAAAAGCAAAAAATTTCAGAATTGCACCTTGCAATGCGGAGAAATTACTGTTTGTGCATTTACAATATTCATTGATTTTTGCCATTGAAAAACATCATGTTATTCATATACCAGAAATGTTTGAAGCTACTGACTGAATGAAAGGAGCTGGCATCTCACTCTCTTTGAATCTTCTTTATCATGCTAAGAGGAGCAGGAAAAAGCAAAAAATTTCAGAATTGCACCTTGCAATGCGGAGAAATTACTGTTTGTGCATTTACAATATTCATTGATTTTTACCATTGAAAAACGTCCAGAAATGATTGAAGCTACTGACTGACCGAAAGGAGCTGGCATCTCACTCTCTTTGAATCTTCTTTAACATGCTAAGAGGAGCAGGAAAAAGCAAAAAATTTCAGAATTGCACCTTGCAATGCGGAGAAATTACTGTTTGTGCATTTACAATATTCATTGATTTTTGCCATTGAAAAACATCATGTTATTCATATACCAGAAATGTTTGAAGCTACTGACTGAATGAAAGGAGCTGGCATCTCACTCTCTTTGAATCTTCTTTATCATGCTAAGAGGAGCAGGAAAAAGCAAAAAATTTCAGAATTGCACCTTGCAATGCGGAGAAATTAGTGTTTGTGCATTTACAATATTCATTGATTTTTGCCATTGAAAAACGTCCAGAAATGATTGAATCTACTGACTGAATGAAAGGAGCTGGCATCTCACTCTCTTTGAATCTTCTTTATCATGCTAAGAGGAGCAGGAAAAAGCAAAAAATTTCAGAATTGCACCTTGCAATGCGGAGAAATTACTGTTTGTGCATTTACAAAATTCATTGATTTTTGCCATTGAAAAACATCATGTTATTCATATACCAGAAATGATTGAAGCTACTGACTGAATGAAAGGAGCTGGCATCTCATTCTCTTTGAATCTTCTTTATCATGCTAAGAGGAGCAGGAAAAAGCAAAAAATTTCAGAATTGCACCTTGCAATGCGGAGAAATTACTGTTTGTGCATTTACAATATTCATTGATTTTTGCCATTGAAAAACTTCCAGAAATGATTGAAGCTACTGACTGAATGAAAGGAGCTGGCATCTCACTCTCTTTGAATCTTCTTTATCATGCTAAGAGGAGCAGGATAAAGCAAAAAAATTCAGAATTGCACCTTGCAATGCGGAGAAATTACTGTTTGTGCATTTACAATATTCATTGATTTTTGCCATTGAAAAACATCATGTTATTCATATACCAGAAACGATTGAAGCTACTGACTGATTGAAAGTAGCTGGCATCTCACTCTCTTTGAATCTTCTTTATCATGCTAAGAGGAGCAGGAAAAAGCAAAAAATTTCAGAATTGCACCTTGCAATGCGGAGAAATTACTGTTTGTGCATTTACAATATTCATTGATTTTTGCAATTGAAAAACGTCCAGAAATGATTGAAGCTACTGACTGAATGAAAGGAGCTGGCATCTCACTCTCTTTGAATCTTCTTTATCATGCTAAGAGGAGCAGGAAAAAGCAAAAAATTTCAGAATTGCACCTTGCAATGCGGAGAAATTACTGTTTGTGCATTTACAATATTCATTGATTTTTGCCATTGAAAAACGTCCAGAAATGATTGAAGCTACTGACTGAACGAAAGGAGCTGGCATCTCACTCTCTTTGAATCTTCTTTATCATGCTAAGAGGAGCAGGAAAAAGCAAAAAATTTCAGAATTGCACCTTGCAATGCGGAGAAATTACTGTTTGTGCATTTACAATATTCATTGATTTTTGCCATTGAAAAACATCATGTTATTCATATACCAGAAATGTTTGAAGCTACTGACTGAATGAAAGCAGCTGGCATCTCACTCTCTTTGAATCTTCTTTATCATGCTAAGAGGAGCAGGAAAAAGCAAAAAATTTCAGAATTGCACCTTGCAATGCGGAGAAATTACTGTTTGTGCATTTACAATATTCATTGATTTTTGCCATTGAAAAACGTCCAGAAATGATTGAAGCTACTGACTGAATGAAAGGAGCTGGCATCTCACTCTCTTTGAATCTTCTTTATCATGCTAAGAGGAGCAGGAAAAAGCAAAAAATTTCAGAATTGCACCTTGCAATGCGGAGAAATTACTGTTTGTGCATTTACAATATTCATTGATTTTTGCCATTGAAAAACATCATGTTATTCATATACCAGAAATGTTTGAAGCTACTGACTGAATGAAAGGAGCTGGCATCTCACTCTCTTTGAATCTTCTTTATCATGCTAAGAGGAGCAGGAAAAAGCAAAAAATTTCAGAATTGCACCTTGCAATGCGGAGAAATTACTGTTTGTGCATTTACAATATTCATTGATTTTTGCCATTGAAAAACGTCCAGAAATGATTGAAGCTACTGACTGAATGAAAGGAGCTGGCATCTCACTCTCTTTGAATCTTCTTTATCATGCTAAGAGGAGCAGGAAAAAGCAAAAAATTTCAGAATTGCACCTTGCAATGCGGAGAAATTACTGTTTGTGCATTTACAATATTCATTGATTTTTGCCATTGAAAAACGTCCAGAAATGATTGAAGCTACTGACAATGAAAGGAGCTGGCATCTCACTCTCTTTGAATCTTCTTTATCATGCTAAGAGGAGCAGGAAAAAGCAAAAAATTTCAGAATTGCACCTTGCAATGCGGAGAAATTATTGTTTGTGCATTTACAATATTCATTGATTTTTGCCATTGAAAAACATCATGTTATTCATATTCCAGAAATGTTTGAAGCTACTGACTGAATGAAAGGAGCTGGCATCTCACTCTCTTTGAATCTTCTTTATCATGCTAAGAGGAGCAGGAAAAAGCAAAAAATTTCAGAATTGCACCTTGCAATGCGGAGAAATTACTGTTTGTGCATTTACAATATTCATTGATTTTTGCCATTGAAAAACGTCCAGAAATGATTGAAGCTACTGACTGAATGAAAGGAGCTGGCATCTCACTCTCTTTGAATCTTCTTTATCATGCTAAGAGGAGCAGGAAAAAGCAAAAAATTTCAGAGTTGCACCTTGCAATGCGGAGAAATTACTGTTTGTGCATTTACAATATTCATTGATTTTTGCCATTGAAAAACATCATGTTATTCATATACCAGAAATGTTTGAAGCTACTGACTGAATGAAAGGAGCTGGCATCTCACTCTCTTTGAATCTTCTTTATCATGCTAAGAGGAGCAGGAAAAAGCAAAAAATTTCAGAATTGCACCTTGCAATGCGGAGAAATTACTGTTTGTGCATTTACAATATTCATTGATTTTTACCATTGAAAAACGTCCAGAAATGATTGAAGCTACTGACTGACCGAAAGGAGCTGGCATCTCACTCTCTTTGAATCTTCTTTAACATGCTAAGAGGAGCAGGAAAAAGCAAACAATTTCAGAATTGCACCTTGCAATGCGGAGAAATTACTGTTTGTGCATTTACAATATTCATTGATTTTTGCCATTGAAAAACATCATGTTATTCATATACCAGAAATGTTTGAAGCTACTGACTGAATGAAAGGAGCTGGCATCTCACTCTCTTTGAATCTTCTTTATCATGCTAAGAGGAGCAGGAAAAAGCAAAAAATTTCAGAATTGCACCTTGCAATGCGGAGAAATTAGTGTTTGTGCATTTACAATATTCATTGATTTTTGCCATTGAAAAACGTCCAGAAATGATTGAATCTACTGACTGAATGAAAGGAGCTGGCATCTCACTCTCTTTGAATCTTCTTTATCATGCTAAGAGGAGCAGGAAAAAGCAAAAAATTTCAGAATTGCACCTTGCAATGCGGAGAAATTACTGTTTGTGCATTTACAATATTCATTGATTTTTGCCATTGAAAAACTTCCAGAAATGATTGAAGCTACTGACTGAATGAAAGGAGCTGGCATCTCACTCTCTTTGAATCTTCTTTATCATGCTAAGAGGAGCAGGATAAAGCAAAAAATTTCAGAATTGCACCTTGCAATGCGGAGAAATTACTGTTTGTGCATTTACAATATTCATTGATTTTTGCCATTGAAAAACATCATGTTATTCATATACCAGAAATGATTGAAGCTACTGACTGAATGAAAGTAGCTGGCATCTCACTCTCTTTGAATCTTCTTTATCATGCTAAGAGGAGCAGGAAAAAGCAAAAAATTTCAGAATTGCACCTTGCAATGCGGAGAAATTACTGTTTGTGCATTTACAATATTCATTGATTTTTGCAATTGAAAAACGTCCAGAAATGATTGAAGCTACTGACTGAATGAAAGGAGCTGGCATCTCACTCTCTTTGAATCTTCTTTATCATGCTAAGAGGAGCAGGAAAAAGCAAAAAATTTCAGAATTGCACCTTGCAATGCGGAGAAATTACTGTTTGTGCATTTACAATATTCATTGATTTTTGCCATTGAAAAACGTCCAGAAATGATTGAAGCTACTGACTGAATGAAAGGAGCTGTTATCTCACTCTCTTTGAATCTTGTTTATCATGCTAAGAGGAGCAGGAAAAAGCAAAAAATTTCAGAATTTCACCTTGCAATGCGGAGAAATTACTGTTTGTGCATTTACAATATTCATTGATTTTTGCCATTGAAAAACATCATGTTATTCATATACCAGAAATGATTGAAGCTACTGACTGAATGAAAGGAGCTGACATCTCACTCTCTTTGAATCTTCTTTATCATGCTAAGAGGAGCAGGAAAAAGTAAAAAATTTCAGAATTGCACCTTGCAATGCGGAGAAATTACTGTTTGTGCATTTACAATATTCAATGATTTTTGCCATTGAAAAACGTCCAGAAATGATTGAAGCTACTGACTGAGCGAAAGGAGCTGGCATCTCACTCTCTTTGAATCTTCTTTATCATGCTAAGAGGAGCAGGAAAAAGCAAAAAATTTCAGAATTGCACCTTGCAATGCGGAGAAATTACTGTTTGTGCATTTACAATATTCATTGATTTTTGCCATTGAAAAACATCATGTTATTCATATACCAGAAATGTTTGAAGCTACTGACTGAATGAAAGGAGCTGGCATCTCACTCTCTTTGAATCTTCTTTATCATGCTAAGAGGAGCAGGAAAAAGCAAAAAATTTCAGAATTGCACCTTGCAATGCGGAGAAATTACTGTTTGTGCATTTACAATATTCATTGATTTTTGCCATTGAAAAACGTCCAGAAATGATTGAAGCTACTGACTGAATGAAAGGAGCTGGCATCTCACTCTCTTTGAATCTTCTTTATCATGCTAAGAGGAGCAGGAAAAAGCAAAAAATTTCAGAATTGCACCTTGCAATGCGGAGAAATTATTGTTTGTGCATTTACAATATTCATTGATTTTTGCCATTGAAAAACATCATGTTATTCATATACCAGAAATGTTTGAAGCTACTGACTGAATGAAAGGAGCTGGCATCTCACTCTCTTTGAATCTTCTTTATCATGCTAAGAGGAGCAGGAAAAAGCAAAAAATTTCAGAATTGCACCTTGCAATGCGGAGAAATTACTGTTTGTGCATTTACAATATTCATTGATTTTTGCCATTGAAAAACGTCCAGAAATGATTGAATCTACTGACTGAATGAAAGGAGCTGGCATCTCACTCTCTTTGAATCTTCTTTATCATGCTAAGAGGAGCAGGAAAAAGCAAAAAATTTCAGAATTGCACCTTGCAATGCGGAGAAATTACTGTTTGTGCATTTACAATATTCATTGATTTTTGCCATTGAAAAACTTCCAGAAATGATTGAAGCTACTGACTGAATGAAAGGAGCTGGCATCTCATTCTCTTTGAATCTTCTTTATCATGCTAAGAGGAGCAGGAAAAAGCAAAAAATTTCAGAATTGCACCTTGCAATGCGGAGAAATTACTGTTTGTGCATTTACAATATTCATTGATTTTTGCCATTGAAAAACGTCCAGAAATGATTGAAGCTACTGACTGAATGAAAGGAGCTGGCATCTCACTCTCTTTGAATCTTCTTTATCATGCTAAGAGGAGCAGGAAAAAGCAAAAAATTTCAGAATTGCACCTTGCAATGCGGAGAAATTACTGTTTGTGCATTTACAATATTCATTGATTTTTGCCATTGAAAAACATCATGTTATTCATATACCAGAAATGTTTGAAGCTACTGACTGAATGAAAGGAGCTGGCATCTCACTCTCTTTGAATCTTCTTTATCATGCTAAGAGGAGCAGGAAAAAGCAAAAAATTTCAGAATTGCACCTTGCAATGCGGAGAAATTACTGTTTGTGCATTTACAATATTCATTGATTTTTGCCATTGAAAAACGTCCAGAAATGATTGAAGCTACTGACTGAATGAAAGGAGCTGGCATCTCACTCTCTTTGAATCTTCTTTATCATGCTAAGAGGAGCAGGAAAAAGCAAAAAATTTCAGAATTGCACCTTGCAATGCGGAGAAATTATTGTTTGTGCATTTACAATATTCATTGATTTTTGCCATTGAAAAACATCATGTTATTCATATACCAGAAATGTTTGAAGCTACTGACTGAATGAAAGGAGCTGGCATCTCACTCTCTTTGAATCTTCTTTATCATGCTAAGAGGAGCAGGAAAAAGCAAAAAATTTCAGAATTGCACCTTGCAATGCGGAGAAATTACTGTTTGTGCATTTACAATATTCATTGATTTTTGCCATTGAAAAACGTCCAGAAATGATTGAAGCTACTGACTGAATGAAAGGAGCTGGCATCTCACTCTCTTTGAATCTTCTTTATCATGCTAAGAGGAGCAGGAAAAAGCAAAAAATTTCAGAATTGCACCTTGCAATGCGGAGAAATTACTGTTTGTGCATTTACAATATTCATTGATTTTTGCCATTGAAAAACTTCCAGAAATGATTGAAGCTACTGACTGAATGAAAGGAGCTGGCATCTCACTCTCTTTGAATCTTCTTTATCATGCTAAGAGGAGCAGGAAAAAGCAAAAAATTTCAGAATTGCACCTTGCAATGCGGAGAAATTACTGTTTGTGCATTTACAATATTCATTGATTTTTGCCATTGAAAAACGTCCAGAAATGATTGAAGCTACTGACTGAATGAAAGGAGCTGGCATCTCACTCTCTTTGAATCTTCTTTATCATGCTAAGAGGAGCAGGAAAAAGCAAAAAATTTCAGAATTGCACCTTGCAATGCGGAGAAATTACTGTTTGTGCATTTACAATATTCATTGATTTTTGCCATTGAAAAACATCATGTTATTCATATACCAGAAATGTTTGAAGCTACTGACTGAATGAAAGGAGCTGGCATCTCACTCTCTTTGAATCTTCTTTATCATGCTAAGAGGAGCAGGAAAAAGCAAAAAATTTCAGAATTGCACCTTGCAATGCGGAGAAATTACTGTTTGTGCATTTACAATATTCATTGATTTTTGCCATTGAAAAACGTCCAGAAATGATTGAAGCTACTGACTGAATGAAAGGAGCTGGCATCTCACTCTCTTTGAATCTTCTTTATCATGCTAAGAGGAGCAGGAAAAAGCAAAAAATTTCAGAATTGCACCTTGCAATGCGGAGAAATTACTGTTTGTGCATTTACAATATTCATTGATTTTTGCCATTGAAAAACATCATGTTATTCATATATCAGAAATGTTTGAAGCTACTGACTGAATGAAAGGAGCTGGCATCTCACTCTCTTTGAATCTTCTTTATCATGCTAAGAGGAGCAGGAAAAAGCAAAAAATTTCAGAATTGCACCTTGCAATGCGGAGAAATTACTGTTTGTGCATTTACAATATTCACTGATTTTTGCCATTGAAAAACGTCCAGAAATGATTGAAGCTACTGACTGAATGAAAGGAGCTGGCATCTCACTCTCTTTGAATCTTCTTTATCATGCTAAGAGGAGCAGGAAAAAGCAAAAAATTTCAGAATTGCACCTTGCAATGCGGAGAAATTACTGTTTGTGCATTTACAATATTCATTGATTTTTGCCATTGAAAAACGTCCAGAAATGATTGAAGCTACTGACTGAATGAAAGGAGCTGGCATCTCACTCTCTTTGAATCTTCTTTATCATGCTAAGAGGAGCAGGAAAAAGCAAAAAATTTCAGAATTGCACCTTGCAATGCGGAGAAATTACTGTTTGTGCATTTACAATATTCATTAATTTTTGCCATTGAAAAACTTCCAGAAATGATTGAAGCTACTGACTGAATGAAAGGAGCTGGCATCTCACTCTCTTTGAATCTTCTTTATCATGCTAAGAGGAGCAGGAAAAAGCAAAAAATTTCAGAATTGCACCTTGCAATGCGGAGAAATTACTGTTTGTGCATTTACAATATTCATTGATTTTTGCCATTGAAAAATGTCCAGAAATGATTGAAGCTACTGACTGAATGAAAGGAGCTGGCATCTCACTCTCTTTGAATCTTCTTTATCATGCTAAGAGGAGCAGGAAAAAGCAAAAAATTTCAGAATTGCACCTTGCAATGCGGAGAAATTACTGTTTGTGCATTTACAATATTCATTGATTTTTGCCATTGAAAAACTTCCAGAAATGATTGAAGCTACTGACTGAATGAAAGGAGCTGGCATCTCACTCTCTTTGAATCTTCTTTATCATGCTAAGAGGAGCAGGAAAAAGCAAAAAATTTCAGAATTGCACCTTGCAATGCGGAGAAATTACTGTTTGTGCATTTACAATATTCATTGATTTTTGCCATTGAAAAACGTCCATAAATGATTGAAGCTACTGACTGAATGAAAGGAGCTGGCATCTCACTCTCTTTGAATCTTCTTTATCATGCTAAGAGGAGCAGGAAAAAGCAAAAAATTTCAGAATTGCACCTTGCAATGCGGAGAAATTACTGTTTGTGCATTTACAATATTCATTGATTTTTGCCATTGAAAAACATCATGTTATTCATATACCAGAAATGTTTGAAGCTACTGACTGAATGAAAGGAGCTGGCATCTCACTCTCTTTGAATCTTCTTTATCATGCTAAGAGGAGCAGGAAAAAGCAAAAAATTTCAGAATTGCACCTTGCAATGCGGAGAAATTACTGTTTGTGCATTTACAATATTCACTGATTTTTGCCATTGAAAAACGTCCAGAAATGATTGAAGCTACTGACTGAATGAAAGGAGCTGGCATCTCACTCTCTTTGAATCTTCTTTATCATGCTAAGAGGAGCAGGAAAAAGCAAAAAATTTCAGAATTGCACCTTGCAATGCAGAGAAATTACTGTTTGTGCATTTACAATATTCATTGATTTTTGCCATTGAAAAACGTCCAGAAATGATTGAAGCTACTGACTGAATGAAAGGAGCTGGCATCTCACTCTCTTTGAATCTTCTTTATCATGCTAAGAGGAGCAGGAAAAAGCAAAAAATTTCAGAATTGCACCTTGCAATGCGGAGAAATTACTGTTTGTGCATTTACAATATTCATTAATTTTTGCCATTGAAAAACTTCCAGAAATGATTGAAGCTACTGACTGAATGAAAGGAGCTGGCATCTCACTCTCTTTGAATCTTCTTTATCATGCTAAGAGGAGCAGGAAAAAGCAAAAAATTTCAGAATTGCACCTTGCAATGCGGAGAAATTACTGTTTGTGCATTTACAATATTCATTGATTTTTGCCATTGAAAAACGTCCAGAAATGATTGAAGCTACTGACTGAATGAAAGGAGCTGGCATCTCACTCTCTTTGAATCTTCTTTATCATGCTAAGAGGAGCAGGAAAAAGCAAAAAATTTCAGAATTGCACCTTGCAATGCGGAGAAATTACTGTTTGTGCATTTACAATATTCATTGATTTTTGCCATTGAAAAACGTCCAGAAATGATTGAAGCTACTGACTGAATGAAAGGAGCTGGCATCTCACTCTCTTTGAATCTTCTTTATCATGCTAAGAGGAGCAGGAAAAAGCAAAAAATTTCAGAATTGCACCTTGCAATGCGGAGAAATTACTGTTTGTGCATTTACAATATTCATTGATTTTTGCCATTGAAAAACATCATGTTATTCATATACCAGAAATGTTTGAAGCTACTGACTGAATGAAAGGAGCTGGCATCTCACTCTCTTTGAATCTTCTTTATCATGCTAAGAGGAGCAGGAAAAAGCAAAAAATTTCAGAATTGCACCTTGCAATGCGGAGAAATTACTGTTTGTGCATTTACAATATTCATTGATTTTTGCCATTGAAAAACGTCCAGAAATGATTGAAGCTACTGACTGAATGAAAGGAGCTGGCATCTCACTCTCTTTGAATCTTCTTTATCATGCTAAGAGGAGCAGGAAAAAGCAAAAAATTTCAGAATTGCACCTTGCAATGCGGAGAAATTACTGTTTGTGCATTTACAATATTCATTGATTTTTGCCATTGAAAAACATCATGTTATTCATATACCAGAAATGTTTGAAGCTACTGACTGAATGAAAGGAGCTGGCATCTCACTCTCTTTGAATCTTCTTTATCATGCTAAGAGGAGCAGGAAAAAGCAAAAAATTTCAGAATTGCACCTTGCAATGCGGAGAAATTACTGTTTGTGCATTTACAATATTCACTGATTTTTGCCATTGAAAAACGTCCAGAAATGATTGAAGCTACTGACTGAATGAAAGGAGCTGGCATCTCACTCTCTTTGAATCTTCTTTATCATGCTAAGAGGAGCAGGAAAAAGCAAAAAATTTCAGAATTGCACCTTGCAATGCGGAGAAATTACTGTTTGTGCATTTACAATATTCATTGATTTTTGCCATTGAAAAACGTCCAGAAATGATTGAAGCTACTGACTGAATGAAAGGAGCTGGCATCTCACTCTCTTTGAATCTTCTTTATCATGCTAAGAGGAGCAGGAAAAAGCAAAAAATTTCAGAATTGCACCTTGCAATGCGGAGAAATTACTGTTTGTGCATTTACAATATTCATTAATTTTTGCCATTGAAAAACTTCCAGAAATGATTGAAGCTACTGACTGAACGAAAGGAGCTGGCATCTCACTCTCTTTGAATCTTCTTTATCATGCTAAGAGGAGCAGGAAAAAGCAAAAAATTTCAGAATTGCACCTTGCAATGCGGAGAAATTACTGTTTGTGCATTTACAATATTCATTGATTTTTGCCATTGAAAAACGTCCAGAAATGATTGAAGCTACTGACTGAATGAAAGGAGCTGGCATCTCACTCTCTTTGAATCTTCTTTATCATGCTAAGAGGAGCAGGAAAAAGCAAAAAATTTCAGAATTGCACCTTGCAATGCGGAGAAATTACTGTTTGTGCATTTACAATATTCATTGATTTTTGCCATTGAAAAACTTCCAGAAATGATTGAAGCTACTGACTGAATGAAAGGAGCTGGCATCTCACTCTCTTTGAATCTTATTTATCATGCTAAGAGGAGCAGGAAAAAGCAAAAAATTTCAGAATTGCACCTTGCAATGCGGAGAAATTACTGTTTGTGCATTTACAATATTCATTGATTTTTGCCATTGAAAAACATCATGTTATTCATATACCAGAAATGTTTGAATCTACTGACTGAATGAAAGGAGCTGGCATCTCACTCTCTTTGAATCTTCTTTATCATGCTAAGAGGAGCAGGAAAAAGCAAAAAATTTCAGAATTGCACCTTGCAATGCGGATAAATTACTGTTTGTGCATTTACAATATTCATTGATTTTTGCCATTGAAAAACATCATGTTATTCATATACCAGAAATGATTGAAGCTACTGACTGAATGAAAGGAGCTGGCATCTCACTCTCTTTGAATCTTCTTTATCATGCTAAGAGGAGCAGGAAAAAGCAAAAAATTTCAGAATTGCACCTTGCAATGCGGAGAAATTACTGTTTGTGCATTTACAATATTCATTGATTTTTACCATTGAAAAACATCATGTTATTCATATACCAGAAATGTTTGAAGCTACTGACTGAATGAAAGGAGCTGGCATCTCACTCTCTTTGAATCTCTTTATCATGCTAAGAGGAGCAGGAAAAAGCAAAAAATTTCAGAATTGCACCTTGCAATGCGGAGAAATTACTGTTTGTGCATTTACAATATTCATTGATTTTTGCCATTGAAAAACGTCCAGAAATGATTGAAGCTACTGACTGAATGAAAGGAGCTGGCATCTCACTCTCTTTGAATCTTCTTTATCATTCTAAGAGGAGCAGGAAAAAGCAAAAAATTTCAGAATTGCACCTTGCAATGCGGAGAAATTACTGTTTGTGCATTTACAATATTCATTGATTTTTGCCATTGAAAAACATCATGTTATTCATATACCAGAAATGTTTGAAGCTACTGACTGAATGAAAGGAGCTGGCATCTCACTCTCTTTGAATCTTCTTTATCATGCTAAGAGGAGCAGGAAAAAGCAAAAAATTTCAGAATTGCACCTTGCAATGCGGAGAAATTACTGTTTGTGCATTTACAATATTCATTGATTTTTGCCATTGAAAAACATCATGTTATTCATATACCAGAAATGTTTGAAGCTACTGACTGAATGAAAGGAGCTGGCATCTCACTCTCTTTGAATCTTCTTTATCATGCTAAGAGGAGCAGGAAAAAGCAAAAAATTTCAGAATTGCACCTTGCAATGCGGAGAAATTACTGTTTGTGCATTTACAATATTCATTGATTTTTGCCATTGAAAAACGTCCAGAAATGATTGAAGCTACTGACTGAATGAAAGGAGCTGGCATCTCACTCTCTTTGAATCTTCTTTATCATGCTAAGAGGAGCAGGAAAAAGCAAAAAATTTCAGAATTGCACCTTGCAATGCGGAGAAATTGCTGTTTGTGCATTTACAAAATTCATTGATTTTTGCCATTGAAAAACATCATGTTATTCATATACCAGAAATGATTGAAGCTACTGACTGAATGAAAGGAGCTGGCATCTCACTCTCTTTGAATCTTCTTTATCATGCTAAGAGGAGCAGGAAAAAGCAAAAAATTTCAGAATTGCACCTTGCAATGCGGAGAAATTACTGTTTGTGCATTTACAATATTCATTGATTTTTGCCATTGAAAAACATCATGTTATTCATATACCAGAAATGTTTGAAGCTACTGACTGAATGAAAGGAGCTGGCATCTCACTCTCTTTGAATCTTCTTTATCATGCTAAGAGGAGCAGGAAAAAGCAAAAAATTTCAGAATTGCACCTTGCAATGCGGATAAATTACTCTTTGCGCATTTACAATATTCATTGATTTTTGCCATTGAAAAACATCATGTTATTCATATACCAGAAATGATTGAAGCTACTGACTGAATGAAAGGAGCTGGCATCTCACTCTCTTTGAATCTTCTTTATCATGCTAAGAGGAGCAGGAAAAAGCAAAAAATTTCAGAATTGCACCTTGCAATGCGGAGAAATTACTGTTTGTGCATTTACAATATCCATTGATTTTTGCAATTGAAAAACGTCCAGAAATGTTTGAAGCTACTGACTGAATGAAAGGAGCTGGCATCTCACTCTCTTTGAATCTTCTTTATCATGCTAAGAGGAGCAGGAAAAAGCAAAAAATTTCAGAATTGCACCTTGCAATGCGGAGAAATTACTGTTTGTGCATTTACAATATTCATTGATTTTTGCCATTGAAAAACATGATGTTATTCATATACCAGAAATGTTTGAAGCTACTGACTGAATGAAAGGAGCTGGCATCTCACTCTCTTTGAATCTTCTTTATCATGCTAAGAGGAGCAGGAAAAAGCAAAAAATTTCAGAATTGCACCTTGCAATGCGGAGAAATTACTGTTTGTGCATTTACAATATTCATTGATTTTTGCCATTGAAAAACATCATGTTATTCATATACCAGAAATTATTGAAGCTACTGACTGAATGAAAGTAGCTGGCATCTCACTCTCTTTGAATCTTCTTTATCATGCTAAGAGGAGCAGGAAAAAGCAAAAAATTTCAGAATTGCACCTTGCAATGCGGAGAAATTACTGTTTGTGCATTTACAATATCCATTGATTTTTGCAATTGAAAAACGTCCAGAAATGTTTGAAGCTACTGACTGAATGAAAGGAGCTGGCATCTCACTCTCTTTGAATCTTCTTTATCATGCTAAGAGGAGCAGGAAAAAGCAAAAAATTTCAGAATTGCACCTTGCAATGCGGAGAAATTACTGTTTGTGCATTTACAATATTCATTGATTTTTGCCATTGAAAAACATCATGTTATTCATATACCAGAAATGTTTGAAGCTACTGACTGAATGAAAGGAGCTGGCATCTCACTCTCTTTGAATCTTCTTTATCATGCTAAGAGGAGCAGGAAAAAGCAAAAAATTTCAGAATTGCACCTTGCAATGCGGAGAAATTACTGTTTGTGCATTTACAATATTCATTGATTTTTGCCATTGAAAAACGTCCAGAAATGATTGAAGCTACTGACTGAATGAAAGGAGCTGGCATCTCACTCTCTTTGAATCTTCTTTATCATGCTAAGAGGAGCAGGAAAAAGCAAAAAATTTCAGAATTGCACCTTGCAATGCGGAGAAATTACTGTTTGTGCATTTACAATATTCATTGATTTTTGCCATTGAAAAACATCATGTTATTCATATACCAGAAATGTTTGAAGCTACTGACTGAATGAAAGGAGCTGGCATCTCACTCTCTTTGAATCTTCTTTATCATGCTAAGAGGAGCAGGAAAAAGCAAAAAATTTCAGAATTGCACCTTGCAATGCGGAGAAATTACTGTTTGTGCATTTACAATATTCATTGATTTTTGCCATTGAAAAACGTCCTGAAATGATTGAAGCTACTGACTGAATGAAAGGAGCTGGCATCTCACTCTCTTTGAATCTTCTTTATCATGCTAAGAGGAGCAGGAAAAAGCAAAAAATTTCAGAATTGCACCTTGCAATGCGGAGAAATTACAGTTTGTGCATTTACAATATTCATTGATTTTTGCCATTGAAAAACTTCCAGAAATGATTGAAGCTACTGACTGAATGAAAGGAGCTGGCATCTCACTCTCTTTGAATCTTCTTTATCATGCTAAGAGGAGCAGGAAAAAGCAAAAAATTTCAGAATTGCACCTTGCAATGCGGAGAAATTACTGTTTGTGCATTTACAATATTCATTGATTTTTGACATTGAAAAACGTCCAGAAATGATTGAAGCTACTGACTGAATGAAAGGAGCTGGCATCTCACTCTCTTTGAATCTTCTTTATCATGCTAAGAGGAGCAGGAAAAAGCAAAAAATTTCAGAATTGCACCTTGCAATGCGGAGAAATTACTGTTTGTGCATTTACAATATTCATTGATTTTTGCCATTGAAAAACATGTTATTCATATACCAGAAATGTTTGAAGCTACTGACTGAATGAAAGGAGCTGGCACCTCACTCTCTTTGAATCTTCTTTATCATGATAAGAGGAGCAGGAAAAAGCAAAAAATTTCAGAATTGCACCTTGCAATGCGGAGAAATTACTGTTTGTGCATTTACAATATTCATTGATTTTTGCCATTGAAAAACGTCCAGAAATGATTGAACCTAGTGACTGAATGAAAGGAGCTGGCATCTCACTCTCTTTGAATCTTCTTTATCATGCTAAGAGGAGCAGGAAAAAGCAAAAAATTTCAGAATTGCACCTTGCAATGCGGAGAAATTACTGTTTGTGCATTTACAATATTCATTGATTTTTGCCATTGAAAAACGTCCAGAAATGATTGAAGCTACTGACTGAATGAAAGGAGCTGGCATCTCACTCTCTTTGAATCTTCTTTATCATGCTAAGAGGAGCAGGAAAAAGCAAAAAATTTCAGAATTGCGCCTTGCAATGCGGAGAAATTACTGTTTGTGCATTTACAAAATTCATTGATTTTTGCCATTGAAAAACATCATGTTATTCATTTACCAGAAATGATTGAAGCTACTGACTGAATGAAAGGAGCTGGCATCTCACTCTCTTTGAATCTTCTTTATCATGCTAAGAGGAGCAGGAAAAAGCAAAAAATTTCAGAATTGCACCTTGCAATGCGGAGAAATTAGTTTATGCATTTACAATATTCATTGATTTTTGCCATTGAAAAACGTCCAGAAATGATTGAAGCTACTGACTGAATGAAAGGAGCTGGCATCTCACTCTCTTTGAATCTTCTTTATCATGCTAAGAGGAGCAGGAAAAAGCAAAAAATTTCAGAATTGCACCTTGCAATGCGGAGAAATTACTGTTTGTGCATTTACAATATTCATTGATTTTTGCCATTGAAAAACATCATGTTATTCATATACCAGAAATGATTGAAGCTACTGACTGAATGAAAGGAGCTGGCATCTCACTCTCTTTGAATCTTCTTTACCATGCTAAGAGGAGCAGGAAAAAGTAAAAAATTTCAGAATTGCACCTTGCAATGCGGAGAAATTACTGTTTGTGCATTTACAATATTCATTGATTTTTGCCATTGAAAAACGTCCAGAAATGATTGAAGCTACTGACTGAATGAAAGGAGCTGGCATCTCACTCTCTTTGAATCTTCTTTATCATGCTAAGAGGAGCAGGAAAAAGCAAAAAATTTCAGAATTGCACCTTGCAATGCGGAGAAATTACTGTTTGTGCATTTACAATATTCATTGATTTTTGCCATTGAAAAACATCATGTTATTCATATACCAGAAATGTTTGAAGCTACTGACTGAATGAAAGGAGCTGGCATCTCACTCTCTTTGAATCTTCTTTATCATGCTAAGAGGAGCAGGAAAAAGCAAAAAATTTCAGAATTGCACCTTGCAATGCGGATAAATTACTGTTTGTGCATTTACAATATTCATTGATTTTTGCCATTGAAATATTGTAAATGCACAAACAGTAATATCTCCACATTGCAAGGTGCAATTCTGAAATTTTTTGCTTTTTCCTGCTAATCCTAGCATGATAAAGAAGATTCAAAGAGAGTGAGATGCCAGCTCCTTTCATTCAGTCAGTAGCTTCAAACATTTCTGGACGTTTTTCAATGGCAAAAATCAATGAATATTGTAAATGCACAAACAGTAATATCTCCACATTGCAAGGTGCAATTCTGAAATTTTTTGCTTTTTCCTGTTAATCCTAGCATGATAAAGAAGATTCAAAGAGAGTGAGATGCCAGCTCCTTTCATTCAGTCAGTAGCTTCAAACATTTCTGGTATATGAAAAACATGTTTTTCAATGGCAAAAATCAATGAATATTGTAAATGCACAAACAGTAATATCTCCACATTGCAAGGTGCAATTCTGAAATGTTTTGCTTTTTCCTGCTAATCCTAGCATGATAAAGAAGATTCAAAGAGAGTGAGATGCCAGCTCCTTTCATTCAGTCAGTAGCTTCAAACATTTCTGGTATATGAAAAACATGTTTTTCAATGGCAAAAATCAATGAATATTGTAAATGCACAAACAGTAATATCTCCACATTGCAAGGTGCAATTCTGAAATTTTTTGCTTTTTCCTGCTAATCCTAGCATGATAAAGAAGATTCAAAGAGAGTGAGATGCCAGCTCCTTTCATTCAGTCAGTAGCTTCAAACATTTCTGGTATATGAAAAACATGTTTTTCAATGGCAAAAATCAATGAATATTGTAAATGCACAAACAGTAATATCTCCACATTGCAAGGTGCAATTCTGAAATTTTTAGCTTTTTCCTGTTAATCCTAGCATGATAAAGAAGATTCAAAGAGAGTGAGATGCCAGCTCCTTTCATTCAGTCAGTAGCTTCAAACATTTCTGGACGTTTTTCAATGGCAAAAATCAATGAATATTGTAAATGCACAAACAGTAATATCTCCACATTGCAAGGTGCAATTCTGAAATTTTTTGCTTTTTCCTGTTAATCCTAGCATGATAAAGAAGATTCAAAGAGAGTGAGATGCCAGCTCCTTTCATTCAGTCAGAAGCTTCAAACATTTCTGGTATATGAAAAACATGTTTTTCAATGGCAAAAATCAATGAATATTGTAAATGCACAAACAGTAATATCTCCACATTGCAAGGTGCAATTCTGAAATTTTTTGCTTTTTCCTGCTAATCCTAGCATGATAAAGAAGATTCAAAGAGAGTGAGATGCCAGCTCCTTTCATTCAGTCAGTAGCTTCAAACATTTCTGGACGTTTTTCAATGGCAAAAATCAATGAATATTGTAAATGCACAAACAGTAATATCTCCACATTGCAAGGTGCAATTCTGAAATTTTTTGCTTTTTCCTGTTAATCCTAGCATGATAAAGAAGATTCAAAGAGAGTGAGATGCCAGCTCCTTTCATTCAGTCAGTAGCTTCAAACATTTCTGGTATATGAAAAACATGTTTTTCAATGGCAAAAATCAATGAATATTGTAAATGCACAAACAGTAATATCTCCACATTGCAAGGTGCAATTCTGAAATTTTTTGCTTTTTCCTGTTAATCCTAGCATGATAAAGAAGATTCAGAGTGAGATGCCAGCTCCTTTCATTCAGTCAGTAGCTTCAATCATTTCTGGTATATGAAAAACATGTTTTTCAATGGCAAAAATCAATGAATATTGTAAATGCACAAACAGTAATATCTCCACATTGCAAGGTGCAATTCTGAAATTTTTTGCTTTTTCCTGCTAATCCTAGCATGATAAAGAAGATTCAAAGAGAGTGAGATGCCAGCTCCTTTCATTCAGTCAGTAGCTTCAAACATTTCTGGTATATGAAAAACGTTTTTCAATGGCAAAAATCAATGAATATTGTAAATGCACAAACAGTAATATCTCCACAATGCAAGGTGCAATTCTGAAATTTTTTGCTTTTTCCTGCTAATCCTAGCATGATAAAGAAGATTCAAAGAGAGTGAGATGCCAGCTCCTTTCATTCAGTCAGTAGCTTCAAACATTTCTGGTATATGAAAAACATGTTTTTCAATGGCAAAAATCAATGAATATTGTAAATGCACAAACAGTAATATCTCCACATTGCAAGGTGCAATTCTGAAATTTTAGCTTTTTCCTGTTAATCCTAGCATGATAAAGAAGATTCAAAGAGAGTGAGATGCCAGCTCCTTTCATTCAGTCAGTAGCTTCAAACATTTCTGGACGTTTTTCAATGGCTAAAATCAATGAATATTGTAAATGCACAAACAGTAATATCTCCACATTGCAAGGTGCAATTCTGAAATTTTTTGCTTTTTCCTGTTAATCCTAGCATGATAAAGAAGATTCAAAGAGAGTGAGATGCCAGCTCCTTTCATTCAGTCAGTAGCTTCAAACATTTCTGGTATATGAAAAACATGTTTTTCAATGGCAAAAATCAATGAATATTGTAAATGCACAAACAGTAATATCTCCACATTGCAAGGTGCAATTCTGAAATTTTTTGCTTTTTCCTGCTAATCCTAGCATGATAAAGAAGATTCAAAGAGAGTGAGATGCCAGCTCCTTTCATTCAGTCAGTAGCTTCAAACATTTCTGGTATATGAAAAACATGTTTTTCAATGGCAAAAATCAATGAATATTGTAAATGCACAAACAGTAATATCTCCACATTGCAAGGTGCAATTCTGAAATTTTTTGCTTTTTCCTGCTAATCCTAGCATGATAAAGAAGATTCAAAGAGAGTGAGATGCCAGCTCCTTTCATTCAGTCAGTAGCTTCAAACATTTCTGGACGTTTTTCAATGGCAAAAATCAATGAAAATTGTAAATGCACAAACAGTAATATCTCCACATTGCAAGGTGCAATTCTGAAATTTTTTGCTTTTTCCTGTTAATCCTAGCATGATAAAGAAGATTCAAAGAGAGTGAGATGCCAGCTCCTTTCATTCAGTCAGTAGCTTCAAACATTTCTGGAATATGAAAAACATGTTTTTCAATGGCAAAAATCAATGAATATTGTAAATGCACAAACAGTAATATCTCCACATTGCAAGGTGCAATTCTGAAATTTTTTGATTTTTCCTGTTAATCCTAGCATGATAAAGAAGATTCAAAGAGAGTGAGATGCCAGCTCCTTTCATTCAGTCAGTAGCTTCAAACATTTCTGGTATATGAAAAACATGTTTTTCAATGGCAAAAATCAATGAATATTGTAAATGCACAAACAGTAATATCTCCACATTGCAAGGTGCAATTCTGAAATTTTTTGCTTTTTCCTGCTAATCCTAGCATGATAAAGAAGATTCAAAGAGAGTGAGATGCCAGCTCCTTTCATTCAGTCAGTAGCTTCAAACATTTCTGGTATATGAAAAACATGTTTTTCAATGGCAAAAATCAATGAATATTGTAAATGCACAAACAGTAATATCTCCACATTGCAAGGTGCAATTCTGAAATTTTTTGCTTTTTCCTGCTAATCCTAGCATGATAAAGAAGATTCAAAGAGAGTGAGATGCCAGCTCCTTTCATTCAGTCAGTAGCTTCAAACATTTCTGGACGTTTTTCAATGGCAAAAATCAATGAATATTGTAAATGCACAAACAGTAATATCTCCACATTGCAAGGTGCAATTCTGAAATTTTTTGCTTTTTCCTGTTAATCCTAGCATGATAAAGAAGATTCAAAGAGAGTGAGATGCCAGCTCCTTTCATTCAGTCAGTAGCTTCAAACATTTCTGGTATATGAAAAACATGTTTTTCAATGGCAAAAATCAATGAATATTGTAAATGCACAAACAGTAATATCTCCACATTGCAAGGTGCAATTCTGAAATTTTTTGCTTTTTCCTGTTAATCCTAGCATGATAAAGAAGATTCAAAGAGAGTGAGATGCCAGCTCCTTTCATTCAGTCAGTAGCTTCAAACATTTCTGGTATATGAAAAACATGTTTTTCAATGGCAAAAATCAATGAATATTGTAAATGCACAAACAGTAATATCTCCACATTGCAAGGTGCAATTCTGAAATTTTTTGCTTTTTCCTGTTAATCCTAGCATGATAAAGAAGATTCAAAGAGAGTGAGATGCCAGCTCCTTTCATTCAGTCAGTAGCTTCAAACATTTCTGGACGTTTTTCAATGGCAAAAATCAATGAATATTGTAAATGCACAAACAGTAATATCTCCACATTGCAAGGTGCAATTCTGAAATTTTTTGCTTTTTCCTGTTAATCCTAGCATGATAAAGAAGATTCAAAGAGAGTGAGATGCCAGCTCCTTTCATTCAGTCAGTAGCTTCAAACATTTCTGGAATATGAAAAACATGTTTTTCAATGGCAAAAATCAATGAATATTGTAAATGCACAAACAGCAATATCTCCACATTGCAAGGTGCAATTCTGAAATTTTTTGATTTTTCCCGTTAATCCTAGCATGATAAAGAAGATTCAAAGAGAGTGAGATGCCAGCTCCTTTCATTCAGTCAGTAGCTTCAAACATTTCTGGTATATGAAAAACATGTTTTTCAATGGCAAAAATCAATGAATATTGTAAATGCACAAACAGTAATATCTCCACATTGCAAGGTGCAATTCTGAAATTTTTTGCTTTTTCCTGCTAATCCTAGCATGATAAAGAAGATTCAAAGAGAGTGAGATGCCAGCTCCTTTCATTCAGTCAGTAGCTTCAAACATTTCTGGTATATGAAAAACATGTTTTTCAATGGCAAAAATCAATGAATATTGTAAATGCACAAACAGTAATATCTCCACATTGCAAGGTGCAATTCTGAAATTTTTTGCTTTTTCCTGCTAATCCTAGCATGATAAAGAAGATTCAAAGAGAGTGAGATGCCAGCTCCTTTCATTCAGTCAGTAGCTTCAAACATTTCTGGACGTTTTTCAATGGCAAAAATCAATGAATATTGTAAATGCACAAACAGTAATATCTCCACATTGCAAGGTGCAATTCTGAAATTTTTTGCTTTTTCCTGTTAATCCTGGCATGATAAAGAAGATTCAAAGAGAGTGAGATGCCAGCTCCTTTCATTCAGTCAGTAGCTTCAAACATTTCTGGTATATGAAAAACATGTTTTTCAATGGCAAAAATCAATGAATATTGTAAATGCACAAACAGTAATATCTCCACATTGCAAGGTGCAATTCTGAAATTTTTTGCTTTTTCCTGTTAATCCTAGCATGATAAAGAAGATTCAAAGAGAGTGAGATGCCAGCTCCTTTCATTCAGTCAGTAGCTTCAAACATTTCTGGTATATGAAAAACATGTTTTTCAATGGCAAAAATCAATGAATATTGTAAATGCACAAACAGTAATATCTCCACATTGCAAGGTGCAATTCTGAAATTTTTTGCTTTTTCCTGCTAATCCTAGCATGATAAAGAAGATTCAAAGAGTGAGATGCCAGCTCCTTTCATTCAGTCAGTAGCTTCAAACATTTCTGGTATATGAAAAACATGTTTTTCAATGGCAAAAATCAATGAATATTGTAAATGCACAAACAGTAATATCTCCACATTGCAAGGTGCAATTCTGAAATTTTTTGCTTTTTCCTGTTAATCCTAGCATGATAAAGAAGATTCAAAGAGAGTGAGATGCCAGCTCCTTTCATTCAGTCAGTAGCTTCAAACATTTCTGGTATATGAAAAACATGTTTTTCAATGGCAAAAATCAATGAATATTGTAAATGCACAAACAGTAATATCTCCACATTGCAAGGTGCAATTCGGAAATTTTTTGCTTTTTCCTGCTAATCCTAGCATGATAAAGAAGATTCAAAGAGAGTGAGATGCCAGCTCCTTTCATTCAGTCAGTAGTTTCAAACATTTCTGGTATATGAATAACATGATGTTTTTCAATGGCAAAAATCAATGAATATTGTAAATGCACAAACAGTAATATCTCCACATTGCAAGGTGCAATTCTGAAATTTTTTGCTTTTTCCTGCTAATCCTAGCATGATAAAGAAGATTCAAAGAGAGTGAGATGCCAGCTCCTTTCATTCAGTCAGTAGCTTCAAACATTTCTGGACGTTTTTCAATGGCAAAAATCAATGAATATTGTAAATGCACAAACAGTAATATCTCCACATTGCAAGGTGCAATTCTGAAATTTTTTGCTTTTTCCTGTTAATCCTAGCATGATAAAGAAGATTCAAAGAGAGTGAGATGCCAGCTCCTTTCATTTAGTCAGTAGCTTCAAACATTTCTGGACGTTTTTCAATGGCAAAAATCAATGAATATTGTAAATGCACAAACAGTAATATCTCCACATTGCAAGGTGCAATTCTGAAATTTTTTGCTTTTTCCTGTTAATCCTAGCATGATAAAGAAGATTCAAAGAGAGTGAGATGCCAGCTCCTTTCATTCAGTCAGTAGCTTCAAACATTTCTGGTATATGAAAAACATGTTTTTCAATGGCAAAAATCAATGAATATTGTAAATGCACAAACAGTAATATCTCCACATTGCAAGGTGCAATTCTGAAATTTTTTGCTTTTTCCTGCTAATCCTAGCATGATAAAGAAGATTCAAAGAGAGTGAGATGCCAGCTCCTTTCATTCAGTCAGTAGCTTCAAACATTTCTGGTATATGAAAAACATGTTTTTCAATGGCAAAAATCAATGAATATTGTAAATGCACAAACAGTAATATCTCCACATTGCAAGGTGCAATTCTGAAATTTTTAGCTTTTTCCTGTTAATCCTAGCATGATAAAGAAGATTCAAAGAGAGTGAGATGCCAGCTCCTTTCATTCAGTCAGTAGCTTCAAACATTTCTGGTATATGAAAAACATGTTTTTCAATGGCAAAAATCAATGAATATTGTAAATGCACAAACAGTAATATCTCCACATTGCAAGGTGCAATTCGGAAATTTTTTGCTTTTTCCTGCTAATCCTAGCATGATAAAGAAGATTCAAAGAGAGTGAGATGCCAGCTCCTTTCATTCAGTCAGTAGCTTCAAACATTTCTGGTATATGAATAACATGATGTTTTTCAATGGCAAAAATCAATGAATATTGTAAATGCACAAACAGTAATATCTCCACATTGCAAGGTGCAATTCTGAAATTTTTTGCTTTTTCCTGCTAATCCTAGCATGATAAAGAAGATTCAAAGAGAGTGAGATGCCAGCTCCTTTCATTCAGTCAGTAGCTTCAAACATTTCTGGACGTTTTTCAATGGCAAAAATCAATGAATATTGTAAATGCACAAACAGTAATATCTCCACATTGCAAGGTGCAATTCTGAAATTTTTTGCTTTTTCCTGTTAATCCTAGCATGATAAAGAAGATTCAAAAAGAGTGAGATGCCAGCTCCTTTCATTCAGTCAGTAGCTTCAAACATTTCTGGTATATGAAAAACATGTTTTTCAATGGCAAAAATCAATGAATATTGTAAATGCACAAACAGTAATATCTCCACATTGGAAGGTGCAATTCTGAAATTTTTAGCTTTTTCCTGTTAATCCTAGCATGATAAAGAAGATTCAAAGAGAGTGAGATGCCAGCTCCTTTCATTCAGTCAGTAGCTTCAAACATTTCTGGACGTTTTTCAATGGCAAAAATCAATGAATATTGTAAATGCACAAACAGTAATATCTCCACATTGCAAGGTGCAATTCTGAAATTTTTTGCTTTTTCCTGTTAATCCTAGCATGATAAAGAAGATTCAAAGAGAGTGAGATGCCAGCTCCTTTCATTCAGTCAGTAGCTTCAAACATTTCTGGTATATGAAAAACATGTTTTTCAATGGCAAAAATCAATGAATATTGTAAATGCACAAACAGTAATATCTCCACATTGCAAGGTGCAATTCTGAAATTTTTTGCTTTTTCCTGCTAATCCTAGCATGATAAAGAAGATTCAAAGAGAGTGAGATGCCAGCTCCTTTCATTCAGTCAGTAGCTTCAAACATTTCTGGTATATGAAAAACATGTTTTTCAATGGCAAAAATCAATGAATATTGTAAATGCACAAACAGTAATATCTCCACATTGCAAGGTGCAATTCTGAAATTTTTTGCTTTTTCCTGCTAATCCTAGCATGATAAAGAAGATTCAAAGAGAGTGAGATGCCAGCTCCTTTCATTCAGTCAGTAGCTTCAAACATTTCTGGACGTTTTTCAATGGCAAAAATCAATGAATATTGTAAATGCACAAACAGTAATATCTCCACATTGCAAGGTGCAATTCTGAAATTTTTTGCTTTTTCCTGTTAATCCTAGCATGATAAAGAAGATTCAAAGAGAGTGAGATGCCAGCTCCTTTCATTCAGTCAGTAGCTTCAAACATTTCTGGTATATGAAAAACATGTTTTTCAATGGCAAAAATCAATGAATATTGTAAATGCACAAACAGTAATATCTCCACATTGCAAGGTGCAATTCTGAAATTTTTTGCTTTTTCCTGCTAATCCTAGCATGATAAAGAAGATTCAAAGAGAGTGAGATGCCAGCTCCTTTCATTCAGTCAGTAGCTTCAAACATTTCTGGTATATGAAAAACATGTTTTTCAATGGCAAAAATCAATGAATATTGTAAATGCACAAACAGTAATATCTCCACATTGCAAGGTGCAATTCTGAAATTCTTTGCTTTTTCCTGCTAATCCTAGCATGATAAAGAAGATTCAAAGAGAGTGAGATGCCAGCTCCTTTCATTCAGTCAGTAGCTTCAAACATTTCTGGTATATGAAAAACATGTTTTTCAATGGCAAAAATCAATGAATATTGTAAATGCACAAACAGTAATATCTCCACATTGCAAGGTGCAGTTCTGAAATTTTTAGCTTTTTCCTGTTAATCCTAGCATGATAAAGAAGATTCAAAGAGAGTGAGATGCCAGCTCCTTTCATTCAGTCAGTAGCTTCAAACATTTCTGGACGTTTTTCAATGGCAAAAATCAATGAATATTGTAAATGCACAAACAGTAATATCTCCACATTGCAAGGTGCAATTCTGAAATTTTTTGCTTTTTCCTGTTAATCCTAGCATGATAAAGAAGATTCAAAGAGAGTGAGATGCCAGCTCCTTTCATTCAGTCAGTAGCTTCAAACATTTCTGGTATATGAAAAACATGTTTTTCAATGGCAAAAATCAATGAATATTGTAAATGCACAAACAGTAATATCTCCACATTGCAAGGTGCAATTCTGAAATTTTTTGCTTTTTCCTGCTAATCCTAGCATGATAAAGACGATTCAAAGAGAGTGAGATGCCAGCTCCTTTCATTCAGTCAGTAGCTTCAAACATTTCTGGTATATGAAAAACATGTTTTTCAATGGCAAAAATCAATGAATATTGTAAATGCACAAACAGTAATATCTCCACATTGCAAGGTGCAATTCTGAAATTTTTTGCTTTTTCCTGCTAATCCTAGCATGATAAAGAAGATTCAAAGAGAGTGAGATGCCAGCTCCTTTCATTCAGTCAGTAGCTTCAAACATTTCTGGACGTTTTTCAATGGCAAAAATCAGTGAATATTGTAAATGCACAAACAGTAATATCTCCACATTGCAAGGTGCAATTCTGAAATTTTTTGCTTTTTCCTGTTAATCCTAGCATGATAAAGAAGATTCAAAGAGAGTGAGATGCCAGCTCCTTTCATTCAGTCAGTAGCTTCAAACATTTCTGGACGTTTTTCAATGGCAAAAATCAATGAATATTGTAAATGCACAAACAGTAATATCTCCACATTGCAAGGTGCAATTCTGAAATTTTTTGCTTTTTCCAGTTAATCCTAGCATGATAAAGAAGATTCAAAGAGAGTGAGATGCCAGTTCCTTTCATTCAGTCAGTAGCTTCAAACATTTCTGGTATATGAAAAACATGTTTTTCAATGGCAAAAATCAATGAATATTGTAAATGCACAAACAGTAATATCTCCACATTGCAAGGTGCAATTCTGAAATTTTTTGCTTTTTCCTGTTAATCCTAGCATGATAAAGAAGATTCAAAGAGAGTGAGATGCCAGCTCCTTTCATTCAGTCAGTAGCTTCAAACATTTCTGGTATATGAAAAACATGTTTTTCAATGGCAAAAATCAATGAATATTTTAAATGCACAAACAGTAATATCTCCACATTGCAAGGTGCAATTCTGAAATTTTTTGCTTTTTCCTGCTAATCCTAGCATGATAAAGAAGATTCAAAGAGAGTGAGATGCCAGCTCCTTTCATTCAGTCAGTAGCTTCAAACATTTCTGGACGTTTTTCAATGGCAAAAATCAATGAATATTGTAAATGCACAAACAGTAATATCTCCACATTGCAAGGTGCAATTCTGAAATTTTTTGCTTTTTCCTGTTAATCCTAGCATGATAAAGAAGATTCAAAGAGAGTGAGATGCCAGCTCCTTTCATTCAGTCAGTAGCTTCAAACATTTCTGGTATATGAAAAACATGTTTTTCAATGGCAAAAATCAATGAATATTGTAAATGCACAAACAGTAATATCTCCACATTGCAAGGTGCAATTCTGAAATTTTTTGCTTTTTCCTGTTAATCCTAGCATGATAAAGAAGATTCAAAGAGAGTGACATGCCAGCTCCTTTCATTCAGTCAGTAGCTTCAAACATTTCTGGTATATGAAAAACATGTTTTTCAATGGCAAAAATCAATGAATATTGTAAATGCACAAACAGTAATATCTCCACATTGCAAGGTGCAATTCTGAAATTTTTTGCTTTTTCCTGCTAATCCTAGCATGATAAAGAAGATTCAAAGAGAGTGAGATGCCAGCTCCTTTCATTCAGTCAGTAGCTTCAAACATTTCTGGACGTTTTTCAATGGCAAAAATCAATGAATATTGTAAATGCACAAACAGTAATATCTCCACATTGCAAGGTGCAATTCTGAAATTTTTTGCTTTTTCCTGTTAATCCTAGCATGAAAAGAAGATTCAAAGATAGTGAGATGCCAGCTCCTTTCATTCAGTCAGTAGCTTCAAACATTTCTGGTATATGAAAAACATGTTTTTCAATGGCAAAAATCAATGAATATTGTAAATGCACAAACAGTAATATCTCCACATTGCAAGGTGCAATTCTGAAATTTTTTGCTTTTTCCTGCTAATCCTAGCATGATAAAGAAGATTCAAAGAGAGTGAGATGCCAGCTCCTTTCATTCAGTCAGTAGCTTCAAACATTTCTGGTATATGAAAAACACATGTTTTTCAATGGCAAAAATCAATGAATATTGTAAATGCACAAACAGTAATATCTCCACATTGCAAGGTGCAATTCTGAAATTTTTTGCTTTTTCCTGGCATGATAAAGAAGATTCAAAGAGAGTGAGATGCCAGCTCCTTTCATTCAGTCAGTAGCTTCAAACATTTCTGGTATATGAAAAACATGTTTTTCAATGGCAAAAATCAATGAATATTGTAAATGCACAAACAGTAATATCTCCACATTGCAAGGTGCAATTCTGAAATTTTTAGCTTTTTCCTGTTAATCCTAGCATGATAAAGAAGATTCAAAGAGAGTGAGATGCCAGCTCCTTTCATTCAGTCAGTAGCTTCAAACATTTCTGGACGTTTTTCAATGGCAAAAATCAATGAATATTGTAAATGCACAAACAGTAATATCTCCACATTGCAAGGTGCAATTCTGAAATTTTTTGCTTTTTCCTGTTAATCCTAGCATGATAAAGAAGATTCAAAGAGAGTGAGATGCCAGCTCCTTTCATTCAGTCAGTAGCTTCAAACATTTCTGGTATATGAAAAACGTTTTTCAATGGCAAAAATCAATGAATATTGTAAATGCACAAACAGTAATATCTCCACATTGCAAGGTGCAATTCTGAAATTTTTTGCTTTTTCCTGCTAATCCTAGCATGATAAAGAAGATTCAAAGAGAGTGAGATGCCAGCTCCTTTCATTCAGTCAGTAGCTTCAAACATTTCTGGTATATGAAAAACATGTTTTTCAATGGCAAAAATCAATGAATATTGTAAATGCACAAACAGTAATATCTCCACATTGCAAGGTGCAATTCTGAAATTTTTTGCTTTTTCCTGCTAATCCTAGCATGATAAAGAAGATTCAAAGAGAGTGAGATGCCAGCTCCTTTCATTCAGTCAGTAGCTTCAAACATTTCTGGATGTTTTTCAATGGCAAAAATCAATGAATATTGTAAATGCACAAACAGTAATATCTCCACATTGCAAGGTGCAATTCTGAAATTTTTTGCTTTTTCCTGTTAATCCTAGCATGATAAAGAAGATTCAAAGAGAGTGAGATGCCAGCTCCTTTCATTCAGTCAGTAGCTTCAAACATTTCTGGTATATGAAAAACGTTTTTCAATGGCAAAAATCAATGAATATTGTAAATGCACAAACAGTAATATCTCCACATTGCAAGGTGCAATTCTGAAATTTTTTGCTTTTTCCTGCTAATCCTAGCATGATAAAGAAGATTCAAAGAGAGTGAGATGCCAGCTCCTTTCATTCAGTCAGTAGCTTCAAACATTTCTGGACGTTTTTCAATGGCAAAAATCAATGAATATTGTAAATGCACAAACAGTAATATCTCCACATTGCAAGGTGCAATTCTGAAATTTTTTGCTTTTTCCTGTTAATCCTAGCATGATAAAGAAGATTCAAAGAGAGTGAGATGCCAGCTCCTTTCATTCAGTCAGTAGCTTCAAACATTTCTGGTATATGAAAAACATGTTTTTCAATGGCAAAAATCAATGAATATTGTAAATGCACAAACAGTAATATCTCCACATTGCAAGGTGCAATTCTGAAATTTTTTGCTTTTTCCTGCTAATCCTAGCATGATAAAGAAGATTCAAAGAGAGTGAGATGCCAGCTCCTTTCATTCAGTCAGTAGCTTCAAACATTTCTGGTATATGAAAAACACATGTTTTTCAATGGCAAAAATCAATGAATATTGTAAATGCACAAACAGTAATATCTCCACATTGCAAGGTGCAATTCTGAAATTTTTTGCTTTTTCCTGCTAATCCTAGCATGATAAAGAAGATTCAAAGAGAGTGAGATGCCAGCTCCTTTCATTCAGTCAGTAGCTTCAAACATTTCTGGTATATGAAAAACATGTTTTTCAATGGCAAAAATCAATGAATATTGTAAATGCACAAACAGTAATATCTCCACATTGCAAGGTGCAATTCTGAAATTTTTAGCTTTTTCCTGTTAATCCTAGCATGATAAAGAAGATTCAAAGAGAGTGAGATGCCAGCTCCTTTCATTCAGTCAGTAGCTTCAAACATTTCTGGACGTTTTTCAATGGCAAAAATCAATGAATATTGTAAATGCACAAACAGTAATATCTCCACATTGCAAGGTGCAATTCTGAAATTTTTTGCTTTTTCCTGTTAATCCTAGCATGATAAAGAAGATTCAAAGAGAGTGAGATGCCAGCTCCTTTCATTCAGTCAGTAGCTTCAAACATTTCTGGTATATGAAAAACGTTTTTCAATGGCAAAAATCAATGAATATTGTAAATGCACAAACAGCAATATCTCCACATTGCAAGGTGCAATTCTGAAATTTTTTGCTTTTTCCTGCTAATCCTAGCATGATAAAGAAGATTCAAAGAGAGTGAGATGCCAGCTCCTTTCATTCAGTCAGTAGCTTCAAACATTTCTGGTATATGAAAAACATGTTTTTCAATGGCAAAAATCAATGAATATTGTAAATGCACAAACAGTAATATCTCCACATTGCAAGGTGCAATTCTGAAATTTTTTGCTTTTTCCTGCTAATCCTAGCATGATAAAGAAGATTCAAAGAGAGTGAGATGCCAGCTCCTTTCATTCAGTCAGTAGCTTCAAACATTTCTGGACGTTTTTCAATGGCAAAAATCAATGAATATTGTAAATGCACAAACAGTAATATCTCCACATTGCAAGGTGCAATTCTGAAATTTTTTGCTTTTTCCTGTTAATCCTAGCATGATAAAGAAGATTCAAAGAGAGTGAGATGCCAGCTCCTTTCATTCAGTCAGTAGCTTCAAACATTTCTGGTATATGAAAAACATGTTTTTCAATGGCAAAAATCAATGAATATTGTAAATGCACAAACAGTAATATCTCCACATTGCAAGGTGAAATTCTGAAATTTTTTGCTTTTTCCTGTTAATCCTAGCATGATAAAGAATATTCAAAGAGAGTGAGATGCCAGCTCCTTTCATTCAGTCAGTAGCTTCAAACATTTCTGGTATATGAAAAACATGTTTTTCAATGGCAAAAATCAATGAATATTGTAAATGCACAAACAGTAATATCTCCACATTGCAAGGTGCAATTCTGAAATTTTTTGCTTTTTCCTGCTAATCCTAGCATGATAAAGAAGATTCAAAGAGAGTGAGATGCCAGCTCCTTTCATTCAGTCAGTAGCTTCAATCATTTCTGGACATTTTTCAATGGCAAAATTCAATGAATATTGTAAATGCACAAACAGTAATTTCTCCGCATTGCAAGGTGCAATTCTGAAATTTTTTGCTTTTTCCTGCTCCTCTTAGCATGATAAAGAAGATTCAAAGAGAGTGAGATGACAGCTCCTTTCATTCAGTCAGTAGCTTCAATCATTTCTGGACGTTTTTCAATGGCAAAAATCAATGAATATTGTAAATGCACAAACAGTAATTTCTCCGCATTGCAAGGTGCAATTCTGAAATTTTTTGCTTTTTCCTGCTCCTCTTAGCATGATAAAGAAGATTCAAAGAGAGTGAGATGCCAGCTCCTTTCATTCAGTCAGTAGCTTCAAACATTTCTGGTATATGAAAAACATGTTTTTCAATGGCAAAAATCAATGAATATTGTAAATGCACAAACAGTAATATCTCCACATTGCAAGGTGCAATTCTGAAATTCTTTGCTTTTTCCTGCTAATCCTAGCATGATAAAGAAGATTCAAAGAGAGTGAGATGCCAGCTCCTTTCATTCAGTCAGTAGCTTCAAACATTTCTGGTATATGAAAAACATGTTTTTCAATGGCAAAAATCAATGAATATTGTAAATGCACAAACAGTAATATCTCCACATTGCAAGGTGCAATTCTGAAATTTTTAGCTTTTTCCTGTTAATCCTAGCATGATAAAGAAGATTCAAAGAGAGTGAGATGCCAGCTCCTTTCATTCAGTCAGTAGCTTCAAACATTTCTGGACGTTTTTCAATGGCAAAAATCAATGAATATTGTAAATGCACAAACAGTAATATCTCCACATTGCAAGGTGCAATTCTGAAATTTTTTGCTTTTTCCTGTTAATCCTAGCATGATAAAGAAGATTCAAAGAGAGTGAGATGCCAGCTCCTTTCATTCAGTCAGTAGCTTCAAACATTTCTGGTATATGAAAAACATGTTTTTCAATGGCAAAAATCAATGAATATTGTAAATGCACAAACAGTAATATCTCCACATTGCAAGGTGCAATTCTGAAATTTTTTGCTTTTTCCTGCTAATCCTAGCATGATAAAGAAGATTAGCTTCAAACATTTCTGGTATATGAAAAACATGTTTTTCAATGGCAAAAATCAATGAATATTGTAAATGCACAAACAGTAATATCTCCACATTGCAAGGTGCAATTCTGAAATTTTTTGCTTTTTCCTGCTAATCCTAGCATGATAAAGAAGATTCAAAGAGAGTGAGATGCCAGCTCCTTTCATTCAGTCAGTAGCTTCAAACATTTCTGGACGTTTTTCAATGGCAAAAATCAATGAATATTGTAAATGCACAAACAGTAATATCTCCACATTGCAAGGTGCAATTCTGAAATTTTTTGCTTTTTCCTGTTAATCCTAGCATGATAAAGAAGATTCAAAGAGAGTGAGATGCCAGCTCCTTTCATTCAGTCAGTAGCTTCAAACATTTCTGGACGTTTTTCAATGGCAAAAATCAATGAATATTGTAAATGCACAAACAGTAATATCTCCACATTGCAAGGTGCAATTCTGAAATTTTTTGCTTTTTCCTGTTAATCCTAGCATGATAAAGAAGATTCAAAGAGAGTGAGATGCCAGCTCCTTTCATTCAGTCAGTAGCTTCAAACATTTCTGGTATATGAAAAACATGTTTTTCAATGGCAAAAATCAATGAATATTGTAAATGCACAAACAGTAATATCTCCACATTGCAAGGTGCAATTCTGAAATTTTTTGCTTTTTCCTGTTAATCCTAGCATGATAAAGAAGATTCAAAGAGAGTGAGATGCCAGCTCCTTTCATTCAGTCAGTAGCTTCAAACATTTCTGGTATATGAAAAACATGTTTTTCAATGGCAAAAATCAATGAATATTTTAAATGCACAAACAGTAATATCTCCACATTGCAAGGTGCAATTCTGAAATTTTTTGCTTTTTCCTGCTAATCCTAGCATGATAAAGAAGATTCAAAGAGAGTGAGATGCCAGCTCCTTTCATTCAGTCAGTAGCTTCAAACATTTCTGGACGTTTTTCAATGGCAAAAATCAATGAATATTGTAAATGCACAAACAGTAATATCTCCACATTGCAAGGTGCAATTCTGAAATTTTTTGCTTTTTCCTCTTAATCCTAGCATGATAAAGAAGATTCAAAGAGAGTGAGATGCCAGCTCCTTTCATTCAGTCAGTAGCTTCAAACATTTCTGGTATATGAAAAACATGTTTTTCAATGGCAAAAATCAATGAATATTGTAAATGCACAAACAGTAATATCTCCACATTGCAAGGTGCAATTCTGAAATTTTTTGCTTTTTACTGTTAATCCTAGCATGATAAAGAAGATTCAAAGGGAGTGACATGCCAGCTCCTTTCATTCAGTCAGTAGCTTCAAACATTTCTGGTATATGAAAAACATGTTTTTCAATGGCAAAAATCAATGAATATTGTAAATGCACAAACAGTAATATCTCCACATTGCAAGGTGCAATTCTGAAATTTTTTGCTTTTTCCTGCTAATCCTAGCATGATAAAGAAGATTCAAAGAGAGTGAGATGCCAGCTCCTTTCATTCAGTCAGTAGCTTCAAACATTTCTGGACGTTTTTCAATGGCAAAAATCAATGAATATTGTAAATGCACAAACAGTAATATCTCCACATTGCAAGGTGCAATTCTGAAATTTTTTGCTTTTTCCTGTTAATCCTAGCATGATAAAGAAGATTCAAAGAGAGTGAGATGCCAGCTCCTTTCATTCAGTCAGTAGCTTCAAACATTTCTGGTATATGAAAAACATGTTTTTCAATGGCAAAAATCAATGAATATTGTAAATGCACAAACAGTAATATCTCCACATTGCAAGGTGCAATTCTGAAATTTTTTGCTTTTTCCTGCTAATCCTAGCATGATAAAGAAGATTCAAAGAGAGTGAGATGCCAGCTCCTTTCATTCAGTCAGTAGCTTCAAACATTTCTGGTATATGAAAAACACATGTTTTTCAATGGCAAAAATCAATGAATATTGTAAATGCACAAACAGTAATATCTCCACATTGCAAGGTGCAATTCTGAAATTTTTTGCTTTTTCCTGCTAATCCTAGCATGATAAAGAAGATTCAAAGAGAGTGAGATGCCAGCTCCTTTCATTCAGTCAGTAGCTTCAAACATTTCTGGTATATGAAAAACATGTTTTTCAATGGCAAAAATCAATGAATATTGTAAATGCACAAACAGTAATATCTCCACATTGCAAGGTGCAATTCTGAAATTTTTTGCTTTTTCCTGCTAATCCTAGCATGATAAAGAAGATTCAAAGAGAGTGAGATGCCAGCTCCTTTCATTCAGTCAGTAGCTTCAAACATTTCTGGTATATGAAAAACGTTTTTCAATGGCAAAAATCAATGAATATTGTAAATGCACAAACAGTAATATCTCCACATTGCAAGGTGCAATTCTGAAATTTTTTGCTTTTTCCTGTTAATCCTAGCATGATAAAGAAGATTCAAAGAGAGTGAGATGCCAGCTCCTTTCATTCAGTCAGTAGCTTCAAACATTTCTGGTATATGAAAAACGTTTTTCAATGGCAAAAATCAATGAATATTGTAAATGCACAAACAGTAATATCTCCACATTGCAAGGTGCAATTCTGAAATTTTTTGCTTTTTCCTGCTAATCCTAGCATGATAAAGAAGATTCAAAGAGAGTGAGATGCCAGCTCCTTTCATTCAGTCAGTAGCTTCAAACATTTCTGGTATATGAAAAACATGTTTTTCAATGGCAAAAATCAATGAATATTGTAAATGCACAAACAGTAATATCTCCACATTGCAAGGTGCAATTCTGAAATTTTTTGCTTTTTCCTGCTAATCCTAGCATGATAAAGAAGATTCAAAGAGAGTGAGATGCCAGCTCCTTTCATTCAGTCAGTAGCTTCAAACATTTCTGGACGTTTTTCAATGGCAAAAATCAATGAATATTGTAAATGCACAAACAGTAATATCTCCACATTGCAAGGTGCAATTCTGAAATTTTTTGCTTTTTCCTGTTAATCCTAGCATGATAAAGAAGATTCAAAGAGAGTGAGATGCCAGCTCCTTTCATTCAGTCAGTAGCTTCAAACATTTCTGGTATATGAAAAACATGTTTTTCAATGGCAAAAATCAATGAATATTGTAAATGCACAAACAGTAATATCTCCACATTGCAAGGTGAAATTCTGAAATTTTTTGCTTTTTCCTGTTAATCCTAGCATGATAAAGAAGATTCAAAGAGAGTGAGATGCCAGCTCCTTTCATTCAGTCAGTAGCTTCAAACATTTCTGGTATATGAAAAACATGTTTTTCAATGGCAAAAATCAATGAATATTGTAAATGCACAAACAGTAATATCTCCACATTGCAAGGTGCAATTCTGAAATTTTTTGCTTTTTCCTGCTAATCCTAGCATGATAAAGAAGATTCAAAGAGAGTGAGATGCCAGCTCCTTTCATTCAGTCAGTAGCTTCAATCATTTCTGGACATTTTTCAATGGCAAAATTCAATGAATATTGTAAATGCACAAACAGTAATTTCTCCGCATTGCAAGGTGCAATTCTGAAATTTTTTGCTTTTTCCTGCTCCTCTTAGCATGATAAAGAAGATTCAAAGAGAGTGAGATGCCAGCTCCTTTCATTCAGTCAGTAGCTTCAATCATTTCTGGACGTTTTTCAATGGCAAAAATCAATGAATATTGTAAATGCACAAACAGTAATTTCTCCGCATTGCAAGGTGCAATTCTGAAATTTTTTGCTTTTTCCTGCTCCTCTTAGCATGATAAAGAAGATTCAAAGAGAGTGAGATGCCAGCTCCTTTCATTCAGTCAGTGGCTTCAAACATTTCTGGTATATGAAAAACATGTTTTTCAATGGCAAAAATCAATGAATATTGTAAATGCACAAACAGTAATATCTCCACATTGCAAGGTGCAATTCTGAAATTCTTTGCTTTTTCCTGCTAATCCTAGCATGATAAAGAAGATTCAAAGAGAGTGAGATGCCAGCTCCTTTCATTCAGTCAGTAGCTTCAAACATTTCTGGTATATGAAAAACATGTTTTTCAATGGCAAAAATCAATGAATATTGTAAATGCACAAACAGTAATATCTCCACATTGCAAGGTGCAATTCTGAAATTTTTAGCTTTTTCCTGTTAATCCTAGCATGATAAAGAAGATTCAAAGAGAGTGAGATGCCAGCTCCTTTCATTCAGTCAGTAGCTTCAAACATTTCTGGACGTTTTTCAATGGCAAAAATCAATGAATATTGTAAATGCACAAACAGTAATATCTCCACATTGCAAGGTGCAATTCTGAAATTTTTTGCTTTTTCCTGTTAATCCTAGCATGATAAAGAAGATTCAAAGAGAGTGAGATGCCAGCTCCTTTCATTCAGTCAGTAGCTTCAAACATTTCTGGTATATGAAAAACATGTTTTTCAATGGCAAAAATCAATGAATATTGTAAATGCACAAACAGTAATATCTCCACATTGCAAGGTGCAATTCTGAAATTTTTTGCTTTTTCCTGCTAATCCTAGCATGATAAAGAAGATTAGCTTCAAACATTTCTGGTATATGAAAAACATGTTTTTCAATGGCAAAAATCAATGAATATTGTAAATGCACAAACAGTAATATCTCCACATTGCAAGGTGCAATTCTGAAATTTTTTGCTTTTTCCTGCTAATCCTAGCATGATAAAGAAGATTCAAAGAGAGTGAGATGCCAGCTCCTTTCATTCAGTCAGTAGCTTCAAACATTTCTGGACGTTTTTCAATGGCAAAAATCAATGAATATTGTAAATGCACAAACAGTAATATCTCCACATTGCAAGGTGCAATTCTGAAATTTTTTGCTTTTTCCTGTTAATCCTAGCATGATAAAGAAGATTCAAAGAGAGTGAGATGCCAGCTCCTTTCATTCAGTCAGTAGCTTCAAACATTTCTGGACGTTTTTCAATGGCAAAAATCAATGAATATTGTAAATGCACAAACAGTAATATCTCCACATTGCAAGGTGCAATTCTGAAATTTTTTGCTTTTTCCTGTTAATCCTAGCATGATAAAGAAGATTCAAAGAGAGTGAGATGCCAGCTCCTTTCATTCAGTCAGTAGCTTCAAACATTTCTGGTATATGAAAAACATGTTTTTCAATGGCAAAAATCAATGAATATTGTAAATGCACAAACAGTAATATCTCCACATTGCAAGGTGCAATTCTGAAATTTTTTGCTTTTTCCTGTTAATCCTAGCATGATAAAGAAGATTCAAAGAGAGTGAGATGCCAGCTCCTTTCATTCAGTCAGTAGCTTCAAACATTTCTGGTATATGAAAAACATGTTTTTCAATGGCAAAAATCAATGAATATTTTAAATGCACAAACAGTAATATCTCCACATTGCAAGGTGCAATTCTGAAATTTTTTGCTTTTTCCTGCTAATCCTAGCATGATAAAGAAGATTCAAAGAGAGTGAGATGCCAGCTCCTTTCATTCAGTCAGTAGCTTCAAACATTTCTGGACGTTTTTCAATGGCAAAAATCAATGAATATTGTAAATGCACAAACAGTAATATCTCCACATTGCAAGGTGCAATTCTGAAATTTTTTGCTTTTTCCTGTTAATCCTAGCATGATAAAGAAGATTCAAAGAGAGTGAGATGCCAGCTCCTTTCATTCAGTCAGTAGCTTCAAACATTTCTGGTATATGAAAAACATGTTTTTCAATGGCAAAAATCAATGAATATTGTAAATGCACAAACAGTAATATCTCCACATTGCAAGGTGCAATTCTGAAATTTTTTGCTTTTTACTGTTAATCCTAGCATGATAAAGAAGATTCAAAGGGAGTGACATGCCAGCTCCTTTCATTCAGTCAGTAGCTTCAAACATTTCTGGTATATGAAAAACATGTTTTTCAATGGCAAAAATCAATGAATATTGTAAATGCACAAACAGTAATATCTCCACATTGCAAGGTGCAATTCTGAAATTTTTTGCTTTTTCCTGCTAATCCTAGCATGATAAAGAAGATTCAAAGAGAGTGAGATGCCAGCTCCTTTCATTCAGTCAGTAGCTTCAAACATTTCTGGACGTTTTTCAATGGCAAAAATCAATGAATATTGTAAATGCACAAACAGTAATATCTCCACATTGCAAGGTGCAATTCTGAAATTTTTTGCTTTTTCCTGTTAATCCTAGCATGATAAAGAAGATTCAAAGAGAGTGAGATGCCAGCTCCTTTCATTCAGTCAGTAGCTTCAAACATTTCTGGTATATGAAAAACATGTTTTTCAATGGCAAAAATCAATGAATATTGTAAATGCACAAACAGTAATATCTCCACATTGCAAGGTGCAATTCTGAAATTTTTTGCTTTTTCCTGCTAATCCTAGCATGATAAAGAAGATTCAAAGAGAGTGAGATGCCAGCTCCTTTCATTCAGTCAGTAGCTTCAAACATTTCTGGTATATGAAAAACACATGTTTTTCAATGGCAAAAATCAATGAATATTGTAAATGCACAAACAGTAATATCTCCACATTGCAAGGTGCAATTCTGAAATTTTTTGCTTTTTCCTGCTAATCCTAGCATGATAAAGAAGATTCAAAGAGAGTGAGATGCCAGCTCCTTTCATTCAGTCAGTAGCTTCAAACATTTCTGGTATATGAAAAACATGTTTTTCAATGGCAAAAATCAATGAATATTGTAAATGCACAAACAGTAATATCTCCACATTGCAAGGTGCAATTCTGAAATTTTTAGCTTTTTCCTGTTAATCCTAGCATGATAAAGAAGATTCAAAGAGAGTGAGATGCCAGCTCCTTTCATTCAGTCAGTAGCTTCAAACATTTCTGGACGTTTTTCAATGGCAAAAATCAATGAATATTGTAAATGCACAAACAGTAATATCTCCACATTGCAAGGTGCAATTCTGAAATTTTTTGCTTTTTCCTGTTAATCCTAGCATGATAAAGAAGATTCAAAGAGAGTGAGATGCCAGCTCCTTTCATTCAGTCAGTAGCTTCAAACATTTCTGGTATATGAAAAACGTTTTTCAATGGCAAAAATCAATGAATATTGTAAATGCACAAACAGTAATATCTCCACATTGCAAGGTGCAATTCTGAAATTTTTTGCTTTTTCCTGCTAATCCTAGCATGATAAAGAAGATTCAAAGAGAGTGAGATGCCAGCTCCTTTCATTCAGTCAGTAGCTTCAAACATTTCTGGTATATGAAAAACATGTTTTTCAATGGCAAAAATCAATGAATATTGTAAATGCACAAACAGTAATATCTCCACATTGCAAGGTGCAATTCTGAAATTTTTTGCTTTTTCCTGCTAATCCTAGCATGATAAAGAAGATTCAAAGAGAGTGAGATGCCAGCTCCTTTCATTCAGTCAGTAGCTTCAAACATTTCTGGACGTTTTTCAATGGCAAAAATCAATGAATATTGTAAATGCACAAACAGTAATATCTCCACATTGCAAGGTGCAATTCTGAAATTTTTTGCTTTTTCCTGTTAATCCTAGCATGATAAAGAAGATTCAAAGAGAGTGAGATGCCAGCTCCTTTCATTCAGTCAGTAGCTTCAAACATTTCTGGTATATGAAAAACATGTTTTTCAATGGCAAAAATCAATGAATATTGTAAATGCACAAACAGTAATATCTCCACATTGCAAGGTGAAATTCTGAAATTTTTTGCTTTTTCCTGTTAATCCTAGCATGATAAAGAAGATTCAAAGAGAGTGAGATGCCAGCTCCTTTCATTCAGTCAGTAGCTTCAAACATTTCTGGTATATGAAAAACATGTTTTTCAATGGCAAAAATCAATGAATATTGTAAATGCACAAACAGTAATATCTCCACATTGCAAGGTGCAATTCTGAAATTTTTTGCTTTTTCCTGCTAATCCTAGCATGATAAAGAAGATTCAAAGAGAGTGAGATGCCAGCTCCTTTCATTCAGTCAGTAGCTTCAATCATTTCTGGACATTTTTCAATGGCAAAAATCAATGAATATTGTAAATGCACAAACAGTAATATCTCCACATTGCAAGGTGCAATTCTGAAATTTTTTGCTTTTTCCTGTTAATCCTAGCATGATAAAGAAGATTCAAAGAGAGTGAGATGCCAGCTCCTTTCATTCAGTCAGTAGCTTCAAACATTTCTGGTATATGAAAAACATGTTTTTCAATGGCAAAAATCAATGAATATTGTAAATGCACAAACAGTAATATCTCCACATTGCAAGGTGAAATTCTGAAATTTTTTGCTTTTTCCTGTTAATCCTAGCATGATAAAGAAGATTCAAAGAGAGTGAGATGCCAGCTCCTTTCATTCAGTCAGTAGCTTCAAACATTTCTGGTATATGAAAAACATGTTTTTCAATGGCAAAAATCAATGAATATTGTAAATGCACAAACAGTAATATCTCCACATTGCAAGGTGCAATTCTGAAATTTTTTGCTTTTTCCTGCTAATCCTAGCATGATAAAGAAGATTCAAAGAGAGTGAGATGCCAGCTCCTTTCATTCAGTCAGTAGCTTCAATCATTTCTGGACATTTTTCAATGGCAAAAATCAATGAATATTGTAAATGCACAAACAGTAATTTCTCCGCATTGCAAGGTGCAATTCTGAAATTTTTTGCTTTTTCCTGCTCCTCTTAGCATGATAAAGAAGATTCAAAGAGAGTGAGATGACAGCTCCTTTCATTCAGTCAGTAGCTTCAATCATTTCTGGACGTTTTTCAATGGCAAAAATCAATGAATATTGTAAATGCACAAACAGTAATTTCTCCGCATTGCAAGGTGCAATTCTGAAATTTTTTGCTTTTTCCTGCTCCTCTTAGCATGATAAAGAAGATTCAAAGAGAGTGAGGTGCCAGCTCCTTTCATTCAGTCAGGAGCTTCAAACATTTCTGGTATATGAATAACATGTTTTTCAATGGCAAAAATCAATGAATATTGTAAATGCACAAACAGTAATTTCTCCGCATTGCAAGGTGCAATTCTGAAATTTTTTGCTTTTTCCTGCTCCTCTTAGCATGATAAAGAAGATTCAAAGAGAGTGAGATGCCAGCTCCTTTCATTCAGTCAGTAGCTTCAATCATTTCTGGACGTTTTTCAATGGCAAAAATCAATGAATATTGTAAATGCACAAACAGTAATTTCTCCGCATTGCAAGGTGCAATTCTGAAATTTTTTGCTTTTTCCTGCTCCTCTTAGCATGATAAACAAGATTCAAAGAGAGTGAGATGCCAGCTCCTTTCATTCAGTCAGTAGCTTCAATCATTTCTGGACGTTTTTCAATGGCAAAAATCATTGAATATTGTAAATGCACAAACAGTAATTTCTCCGCATTGCAAGGTGCAATTCTGAAATTTTTTACTTTTTCCTGCTCCTCTTAGCATGATAAAGAAGATTCAAAGAGAGTGAGATGCCAGCTCCTTTCATTCAGTCAGTAGCTTCAATCATTTCTGGTATATGAATAACATGATGTTTTTCATTCGCAAAAATCAATGAATATTGTAAATGCACAAACAGTAATTTCTCCGCATTGCAAGGTGCAATTCTGAAATTTTTTGCTTTTTCCTGCTCCTCTTAGCATGATAAAGAAGATTCAAAGAGAGTGAGATGCCAGCTCCTTTCATTCAGTCAGTAGCTTCAATCATTTCTGGATGTTTTTCAATGGCAAAAATCAATGAATATTGTAAATGCACAAACAGTAATTTCTCCGCATTGCAAGGTGCAATTCTGAAATTTTTTGCTTTTTCCTGCTCCTCTTAGCATGATAAAGAAGATTCAAAGAGAGTGAGATGCCAGCTCCTTTCCTTCAGTCAGTAGCTTCAATCATTTCTGGTATATGAATAACATGATGTTTTTCAATGGCAAAAATCAATGAATTTTGTAAATGCACAAACAGTAATTTCTCCGCATTGCAAGGCGCAATTCTGAAATTTTTTGCTTTTTCCTGCTCCTCTTAGCATGATAAAGAAGATTCAAAGAGAGTGAGATGCCAGCTCCTTTCATTCAGTCAGTAGCTTCAATCATTTCTGGACATTTTTCAATGGCAAAAATCAATGAATATTGTAAATGCACAAACAGTAATTTCTCCGCATTGCAAGGTGCAATTCTGAAATTTTTTGCTTTTTCCTGCTCCTCTTAGCATGATAAAGAAGATTCAAAGAGAGTGAGATGCCAGCTCCTTTCATTCAGTCAGTAGCTTCAATCATTTCTGGACGTTTTTCAATGGCAAAAATCAATGAATATTGTAAATGCACAAACAGTAATTTCTCCGCATTGCAAGGTGCAATTCTGAAATTTTTTGCTTTTTCCTGCTCCTCTTAGCATGATAAAGAAGATTCAAAGAGAGTGAGATGCCAGCTCCTTTCATTCAGTCAGTACCTTCAATCATTTCTGGACGTTTTTCAATGGCAAAAATCAATGAATATTGTAAAAGCACAAACAGTAATTTCTCCGCATTGCAAGGTGCAATTCTGAAATTTTTTGCTTTTTCCTGCTCCTCTTAGCATGATAAAGAAGATTCAAAGAGAGTGAGATGCCAGCTCCTTTCATTCAGTCAGTAGCTTCTATCATTTCTGGACGTTTTTCAATGGCAAAAATCAATGAATATTGTAAATGCACAAACTGTAATTTCTCCGCATTGCAAGGTGCAATTCTGAAATTTTTTGCTTTTTCCTGCTCCTCTTAGCATGATAAAGAAGATTCAAAGAGAGTGAGATGCCAGCTCCTTTCATTCTGTCAGTAGCTTCAATCATTTCTGGTATATGAATAACATGATGTTTTTCAATAGCAAAAATCAATGAATATTGTAAATGCACAAACAGTAATTTCTCCGCATTGCAAGGTGCAATTCTGAAATTTTTTGCTTTTTCCTGCTCCTCTTAGCATGATAAAGAAGATTCAAAGAGAGTGAGATGCCAGCTCCTTTCATTCAGTCAGTAGCTTCAATCATTTCTGGACATTTTTCAATGGCAAAAATCAATGAATATTGTAAATGCACAAACAGTAATTTCTCCGCATTGCAAGGTGCAATTCTGAAATTTTTTGCTTTTTCCTGCTCCTCTTAGCATGATAAACAAGATTCAAAGAGAGTGAGATGCCATCTCCTTTCATTCAGTCAGTAGCTTCAATCATTTCTGGACGTTTTTCAATGGCAAAAATCAATGAATATTGTAAATGCACAAACAGTAATTTCTCCGCATTGCAAGGTGCAATTCTGAAATTTTTTGCTTTTTCCTGCTCCTCTTATCATGATAAAGAAGTTTCAAAGAGAGTGAGATGCCAGCTCCTTTCATTCAGTCAGTAGCTTCAATCATTTCTGGTATATGAATAACATGATGTTTTTCAATGGCAAAAATCAATGAATATTGTAAATGCACAAACAGTAATTTCTCCGCATTGCAAGGTGCAATTCTGAAATTTTTTGCTTTTTCCTGCTCCTCTTAGCATGATAAAGAAGATTCAAAGAGAGTGAGATGCCAGCTCCTTTCATTCAGTCAGTAGCTTCAATCATTTCTGGACGTTTTTCAATGGCAAAAATCAATGAATATTGTAAATGCACAAACAGTAATTTCTCCGCATTGCAAGGTGCAATTCTGAAATTTTTTGCTTTTTCCTGCTCCTCTTAGCATGATAAACAAGATTCAAAGAGAGTGAGATGCCAGCTCCTTTCATTCAGTCAGTAGCTTCAATCATTTCTGGACGTTTTTCAATGGCAAAAATCATTGAATATTGTAAATGCACAAACAGTAATTTCTCCGCATTGCAAGGTGCAATTCTGAAATTTTTTACTTTTTCCTGCTCCTCTTAGCATGATAAAGAAGATTCAAAGAGAGTGAGATGCCAGCTCCTTTCATTCAGTCAGTAGCTTCAATCATTTCTGGTATATGAATAACATGATGTTTTTCAATCGCAAAAATCAATGAATATTGTAAATGCACAAACAGTAATTTCTCCGCATTGCAAGGTGCAATTCTGAAATTTTTTGCTTTTTCCTGCTCCTCTTAGCATGATAAAGAAGATTCAAAGAGAGTGAGATGCCAGCTCCTTTCATTCAGTCAGTAGCTACAATCATTTCTGGATGTTTTTCAATGGCAAAAATCAATGAATATTGTAAATGCACAAACAGTAATTTCTCCGCATTGCAAGGTGCAATTCTGAAATTTTTTGCTTTTTCCTGCTCCTCTTAGCATGATAAAGAAGATTCAAAGAGAGTGAGATGCCAGCTCCTTTCCTTCAGTCAGTAGCTTCAATCATTTCTGGTATATGAATAACATGATGTTTTTCAATGGCAAAAATCAATGAATTTTGTAAATGCACAAACAGTAATTTCTCCGCATTGCAAGGCGCAATTCTGAAATTTTTTGCTTTTTCCTGCTCCTCTTAGCATGATAAAGAAGATTCAAAGAGAGTGAGATGCCAGCTCCTTTCATTCAGTCAGTAGCTTCAATCATTTCTGGACATTTTTCAATGGCAAAAATCAATGAATATTGTAAATGCACAAACAGTAATTTCTCCGCATTGCAAGGTGCAATTCTGAAATTTTTTGCTTTTTCCTGCTCCTCTTAGCATGATAAAGAAGATTCAAAGAGAGTGAGATGCCAGCTCCTTTCATTCAGTCAGTAGCTTCAATCATTTCTGGACGTTTTTCAATGGCAAAAATCAATGAATATTGTAAATGCACAAACAGTAATTTCTCCGCATTGCAAGGTGCAATTCTGAAATTTTTTGCTTTTTCCTGCTCCTCTTAGCATGATAAACAAGATTCAAAGAGAGTGAGATGCCAGCTCCTTTCATTCAGTCAGTAGCTTCAATCATTTCTGGACGTTTTTCAATGGCAAAAATCATTGAATATTGTAAATGCACAAACAGTAATTTCTCCGCATTGCAAGGTGCAATTCTGAAATTTTTTACTTTTTCCTGCTCCTCTTAGCATGATAAAGAAGATTCAAAGAGAGTGAGATGCCAGCTCCTTTCATTCAGTCAGTAGCTTCAATCATTTCTGGTATATGAATAACATGATGTTTTTCAATCGCAAAAATCAATGAATATTGTAAATGCACAAACAGTAATTTCTCCGCATTGCAAGGTGCAATTCTGAAATTTTTTGCTTTTTCCTGCTCCTCTTAGCATGATAAAGAAGATTCAAAGAGAGTGAGATGCCAGCTCCTTTCATTCAGTCAGTAGCTACAATCATTTCTGGATGTTTTTCAATGGCAAAAATCAATGAATATTGTAAATGCACAAACAGTAATTTCTCCGCATTGCAAGGTGCAATTCTGAAATTTTTTGCTTTTTCCTGCTCCTCTTAGCATGATAAAGAAGATTCAAAGAGAGTGAGATGCCAGCTCCTTTCCTTCAGTCAGTAGCTTCAATCATTTCTGGTATATGAATAACATGATGTTTTTCAATGGCAAAAATCAATGAATTTTGTAAATGCACAAACAGTAATTTCTCCGCATTGCAAGGCGCAATTCTGAAATTTTTTGCTTTTTCCTGCTCCTCTTAGCATGATAAAGAAGATTCAAAGAGAGTGAGATGCCAGCTCCTTTCATTCAGTCAGTAGCTTCAATCATTTCTGGACATTTTTCAATGGCAAAAATCAATGAATATTGTAAATGCACAAACAGTAATTTCTCCGCATTGCAAGGTGCAATTCTGAAATTTTTTGCTTTTTCCTGCTCCTCTTAGCATGATAAAGAAGATTCAAAGAGAGTGAGATGCCAGCTCCTTTCATTCAGTCAGTAGCTTCAATCATTTCTGGACGTTTTTCAATGGCAAAAATCAATGAATATTGTAAATGCACAAACAGTAATTTCTCCGCATTGCAAGGTGCAATTCTGAAATTTTTTGCTTTTTCCTGCTCCTCTTAGCATGATAAAGAAGATTCAAAGAGAGTGATATGCCAGCTCCTTTCATTCAGTCAGTACCTTCAATCATTTCTGGACGTTTTTCAATGGCAAAAATCAATGAATATTGTAAATGCACAAACAGTAATTTCTCCGCATTGCAAGGTGCAATTCTGAAATTTTTTGCTTTTTCCTGCTCCTCTTAGCATGATAAAGAAGATTCAAAGAGAGTGAGATGCCAGCTCCTTTCATTCAGTCAGTAGCTTCAATCATTTCTGGACGTTTTTCAATGGCAAAAATCAATGAATATTGTAAATGCACAAACTGTAATTTCTCCGCATTGCAAGGTGCAATTCTGAAATTTTTTGCTTTTTCCTGCTCCTCTTAGCATGATAAAGAAGATTCAAAGAGAGTGAGATGCCAGCTCCTTTCATTCAGTCAGTAGCTTCAATCATTTCTGGTATATGAATAACATGATGTTTTTCAATAGCAAAAATCAATGAATATTGTAAATGCACAAACAGTAATTTCTCCGCATTGCAAGGTGCAATTCTGAAATTTTTTGCTTTTTCCTGCTCCTCTTAGCATGATAAAGAAGATTCAAAGAGAGTGAGATGCCAGCTCCTTTCATTCAGTCAGTAGCTTCAATCATTTCTGGACGTTTTTCAATGGCAAAAATCAATGAATATTGTAAATGCACAAACAGTAATTTCTCCACATTGCAAGGTGCAATTCTGAAATTTTTTGCTTTTTCCTGCTCCTCTTAGCATGATAAACAAGATTCAAAGAGAGTGAGATGCCAGCTCCTTTCATTCAGTCAGTAGCTTCAATCATTTCTGGACGTTTTTCAATGGCAAAAATCATTGAATATTGTAAATGCACAAACAGTAATTTCTCCGCATTGCAAGGTGCAATTCTGAAATTTTTTACTTTTTCCTGCTCCTCTTAGCATGATAAGGAAGATTCAAAGAGAGTGAGATGCCAGCTCCTTTCATTCAGTCAGTAGCTTCAATCATTTCTGGACGTTTTTCAGTGGCAAAAATCAATGAATATTGTAAATGCACAAACAGTAATTTCTCCGCATTGCAAGGTGCAATTCTGAAATTTTTTGCTTTTTCCTGCTCCTCTTAGCATGATAAAGAAGATTCAAAGAGAGTGAGATGCCAGCTCCTTTCCTTCAGTCAGTAGCTTCAATCATTTCTGGTATATGAATAACATGATGTTTTTCAATGGCAAAAATCAATGAATTTTGTAAATGCACAAACAGTAATTTCTCCGCATTGCAAGGCGCAATTCTGAAATTTTTTGCTTTTTCCTGCTCCTCTTAGCATGATAAAGAAGATTCAAAGAGAGTGAGATGCCAGCTCCTTTCATTCAGTCAGTAGCTTCAATCATTTCTGGACATTTTTCAATGGCAAAAATCAATGAATATTGTAAATGCACAAACAGTAATTTCTCCGCATTGCAAGGTGCAATTCTGAAATTTTTTGCTTTTTCCTGCTCCTCTTAGCATGATAAAGAAGATTCAAAGAGAGTGAGATGCCAGCTCCTTTCATTCAGTCAGTAGCTTCAATCATTTCTGGACGTTTTTCAATGGCAAAAATCAATGAATATTGTAAATGCACAAACAGTAATTTCTCCGCATTGCAAGGTGCAATTCTGAAATTTTTTGCTTTTTCCTGCTCCTCTTAGCATGATAAAGAAGATTCAAAGAGAGTGAGGTGCCAGCTCCTTTCATTCAGTCAGGAGCTTCAAACATTTCTGGTATATGAATAACATGTTTTTCAATGGCAAAAATCAATGAATATTGTAAATGCACAAACAGTAATTTCTCCGCATTGCAAGGTGCAATTCTGAAATTTTTTGCTTTTTCCTGCTCCTCTTAGCATGATAAAGAAGATTCAAAGAGAGTGAGATGCCAGCTCCTTTCATTCAGTCAGTAGCTTCAATCATTTCTGGACGTTTTTCAATGGCAAAAATCAATGAATATTGTAAATGCACAAACTGTAATTTCTCCGCATTGCAAGGTGCAATTCTGAAATTTTTTGCTTTTTCCTGCTCCTCTTAGCATGATAAAGAAGATTCAAAGAGAGTGAGATGCCAGCTCCTTTCATTCAGTCAGTAGCTTCAATCATTTCTGGACGTTTTTCAATGGCAAAAATCAACGAATATTGTAAATGCACAAACAGTAATTTCTCCGCATTGCAAGGTGCAATTCTGAAATTTTTTGCTTTTTCCTGCTCCTCTTAGCATGATAAAGAAGATTCAAAGAGAGTGAGATGCCAGCTCCTTTCATTCAGTCAGTAGCTTCAATCATTTCTGGACGTTTTTCAATGGCAAAAATCAATGAATATTGTAAATGCACAAACAGTAATTTCTCCGCATTGCAAGGTGCAATTCTGAAATTTTTTGCTTTTTCCTGCTCCTCTTAGCATGATAAAGAAGATTCAAAGAGAGTGAGATGCCAGCTCCTTTCATTCAGTCAGTACCTTCAATCATTTCTGGACGTTTTTCAATGGCAAAAATCAATGAATATTGTAAATGCACAAACAGTAATTTCTCCGCATTGCAAGGTGCAATTCTGAAATTTTTTGCTTTTTCCTGCTCCTCTTAGCATGATAAAGAAGATTCAAAGAGAGTGAGATGCCAGCTCCTTTCATTCAGTCAGTAGCTTCAAACATTTCTGGTATATGAATAACATGATGTTTTTCAATGGCAAAAATCAATGAATATTGTAAATGCACAAACAGTAATTTCTCCGCATTGCAAGGTGCAAGTCTGAAATTTTTTGCTTTTTCCTGCTCCTCTTAGCATGATAAAGAAGATTCAAAGAGAGTGAGATGCCAGCTCCTTTCATTCAGTCAGTAGCTTCAAACATTTCTGGTATATGAATAACATGATGTTTTTCAATGGCAAAAATCAATGAATATTGTAAATGCACAAACAGTAATTTCTCCGCATTGCAAGGTGCAAGTCTGAAATTTTTTGCTTTATCCTGCTCCTCTTAGCATGATAAAGAAGATTCAAAGAGAGTGAGATGCCAGCTCCTTTCATTCAGTCAGTAGCTTCAATCATTTCTGGTATATGAATAACATGATGTTTTTCAATGGCAAAAATCAATGAATATTGTAAATGCACAAACAGTAATTTCTCCGCATTGCAAGGTGCAATTCTGAAATTTTTTGCTTTTTCCTGCTCCTCTTAGCATGATAAAGAAGATTCAAAGAGAGTGAGATGCCAGCTCCTTTCATTCAGTCAGTAGCTTCAAACATTTCTGGTATATGAATAACATGATGTTTTTCAATGGCAAAAATCAATGAATATTGTAAATGCACAAACAGTAATTTCTCCGCATTGCAAGGTGCAATTCTGAAATTTTTTGCTTTTTCCTGCTCCTCTTAGCATGATAAAGAAGATTCAAAGAGAGTGAGATGCCAGCTCCTTTCATTCAGTCAGTAGCTTCAATCATTTCTGGACGTTTTTCAATGGCAAAAATCAATGAATATTGTAAATGCACAAACAGTAATTTCTCCGCATTGCAAGGTGCAATTCTGAAAATTTTTGCTTTTTCCTGCTCCTCTTAGCATGATAAAGAAGTTTCAAAGAGAGTGAGATTCCAGCTCCTTTCATTCAGTCAGTAGCTTCAATAATTTCTGGACGTTTTTCAATGGCAAAAATCAATGAATATTGTAAATGCACAAACAGTAATTTCTCCGCATTGCAAGGTGCAATTCTGAAATTTTTTGCTTTTTCCTGCTCCTCTTAGCATGATAAACAAGATTCAAAGAGAGTGAGATGCCAGCTCCTTTCATTCAGTCAGTAGCTTCAATCATTTCTGGACATTTTTCAATGGCAAAAATCAATGAATATTGTAAATGCACAAACAGTAATTTATCCGCATTGCAAGGTGCAATTCTGAAATTTTTTGCTTTTTCCTGCTCCTCTTAGCATGATAAAGAAGATTCAAAGAGAGTGAGATGCCAGCTCCTTTCATTCAGTCAGTAGCTTCAAACATTTCTGGTATATGAATAACATGATGTTTTTCAATGGCAAAAATCAATGAATATTGTAAATGCACAAACAGTAATTTCTCCGCATTGCAAGGTGCAATTCTGAAATTTTTTGCTTTTTCCTGCTCCTCTTAGCATGATAAAGAAGATTCAAAGAGAGTGAGATGCCAGCTCCTTTCATTCAGTCAGTAGCTTCAATCATTTCTGGACATTTTTCAATGGCAAAAATCAATGAATATTGTAAATGCACAAACAGTAATTTCTCCGCATTGCAAGGTGCAATTCTGAAATTTTTTGCTTTTTCCTGCTCCTCTTAGCATTATGAAGAAGATTCAAAGAGAGTGAGATGCCAGCTCCTTTCATTCAGTCAGTAGCTTCAAACATTTCTGGTATATGAATAACATGATGTTTTTCAATGGCAAAAATCAATGAATATTGTAAATGCACAAACAGTAATTTCTCCGCATTGCAAGGTGCAATTCTGAAATTTTTTGCTTTTTCCTGCTCCTCTTAGCATGATAAAGAAGATTCAAAGAGAGTGAGATGCCAGCTCCTTTCGTTCAGTCAGTAGCTTCAATCATTTCTGGACGTTTTTCAATGGCAAAAATCATTGAATATTGTAAATGCACAAACAGTAATTTCTCCGCATTGCAAGGTGCAATTCTGAAATTTTTTACTTTTTCCTGCTCCTCTTAGCATGATAAAGAAGATTCAAAGAGTGTGAGATGCCAGCTCCTTTCATTCAGTCAGTAGCTTCAATCATTTCTGGTATATGAATAACATGATGTTTTTCAATGGCAAAAATCAATGAATATTGTAAATGCACAAACAGTAATTTCTCCGCATTGCAAGGTGCAATTCTGAAATTTTTTGCTTTTTCCTGCTCCTCTTAGCATGATAAACAAGATTCAAAGAGAGTGAGATAACAGCTCCTTTCATTCAGTCAGTAGCTTCAATCATTTCTGGACGTTTTTCAATGGCAAAAATCAATGAATATTGTAAATGCACAAACAGTAATTTCTCCGCATTGCAAGGTGCAATTCTGAAATTTTTTGCTTTTTCCTGCTCCTCTTAACATGATAAAGAAGATTCAAAGAGAGTGAGATGCCAGCTCCTTTCATTCAGTCAGTAGCTTCAATCATTTCTGGACGTTTTTCAATTGCAAAAATCAATGAATATTGTAAATGCACAAACAGTAATTTCTCCGCATTGCAAGGTGCAATTCTGAAATTTTTTGCTTTTTCCTGCTCCTCTTAGCATGATAAAGAAGATTCAAAGAGAGTGAGTTGCCAGCTTCTTTCATTCAGTCAGTAGCTTCAAACATTTCTGGGATATGAATAACATGATGTTTTTCAATGGCAAAAATCAATGAATATTGTAAATGCACAAACAGTAATTTCTCCGCATTGCAAGGTGCAATTCTGAAATTTTTTGCTTTTTCCTGCTCCTCTTAGCATGATAAAGAAGATTCAAAGAGAGTGAGATGCCAGCTCCTTTCATTCAGTCAGTAGCTTCAATCATTTCTGGACGTTTTTCAATGGCAAAAATCAATGAATATTGTAAATGCACAAACAGTAATTTCTCCGCATTGCAAGGTGCAATTCTGAAATTTTTTGCTTTTTCCTGCTCCTCTTAGCATGATAAAGAAGATTCAAAGAGAGTGAGATGCCAGCTCCTTTCATTCAGTCAGTAGCTTCAATCATTTCTGGACGTTTTTCAATGGCAAAAATCAATGAATATTGTAAATGCACAAACAGTAATTTCTCCGCATTGCAAGGTGCAATTCTGAAATTTTTTGCTTTTTCCTGCTCCTCTTAGCATGATAAAGAAGATTCAAAGAGAGTGAGATGCCAGCTCCTTTCATTCAGTCAGTAGCTTCAATCATTTCTGGTATATGAATAACATGATGTTTTTCAATGGCAAAAATCAATGAATATTGTAAATGCACAAACAGTAATTTCTCCGCATTGCAAGTTGCAATTCTGAAATTTTTTGCTTTTTCCTGCTCCTCTTAGCATGATAAAGAAGATTCAAAGAGAGTGAGATGCCAGCTCCTTTCATTCAGTCAGTAGCTTCAATCATTTCTGGACGTTTTTCAATGGCAAAAATCAATGAATATTGTAAATGCACAAACAGTAATTTCTCCGCATTGCAAGGTGCAATTCTGAAATTTTTTGCTTTTTCCTGCTCCTCTTAGCATGATAAAGAAGATTCAAAGAGAGTGAGATGCCAGCTCCTTTCATTCAGTCAGTAGCTTCAATCATTTCTGGACGTTTTTCAATGGCAAAAATCAATGAATATTGTAAATGCACAAACAGTAATTTCTCCGCATTGCAAGGTGCAATTCTGAAATTTTTTGCTTTTTCCTGCTCCTCTTAGCATGATAAAGAAGATTCAAAGAGAGTGAGATGCCAGCTCCTTTCATTCAGTCAGTAGCTTCAATCATTTCTGGTATATGAATAACATGATGTTTTTCAATGGCAAAAATCAATGAATATTGTAAATGCACAAACAGTAATTTCTCCGCATTGCAAGGTGCAATTCTGAAATTTTTTGCTTTTTCCTGCTCCTCTTAGCATGATAAAGAAGATTCAAAGAGAGTGAGATGCCAGCTCCTTTCATTCAGTCAGTAGCTTCAATCATTTCTGGACGTTTTTCAATGGCAAAAATCAATGAATATTGTAAATGCACAAACAGTAATTTCTCCGCATTGCAAGGTGCAATTCTGAAATTTTTTGCTTTTTCTTGCTCCTCTTAGCATGATAAAGAAGATTCAAAGAGAGTGAGATGCCAGCTCCTTTCATTCAGTCAGTAGCTTCAAACATTTCTGGTATAAACATTTCTGGACATTTTTCAATGGCAAAAATCAATGAATATTGTAAATGCACAAACAGTAATATCTCCACATTGCAAGGTGCAATTCTGAAATTTTTTGCTTTTTCCTGCTAATCCTAGCATGATAAAGAAGATTCAAATAGAGTGAGATGCCAGCTCCTTTCATTCAGTCAGTAGCTTCAAACATTTCTGGACGTTTTTCAATGGCAAAAATCAATGAATATTGTAAATGCACAAACAGTAATATCTCCACATTGCAAGGTGCAATTCTGAAATTTTTTGCTTTTTCCTGCTAATCCTAGCATGATAAAGAAGATTCAAAGAGAGTGAGATGCCAGCTCCTTTCATTCAGTCAGTAGCTTCAAACATTTCTGGACGTTTTTCAATGGCATAAATCAATGAATATTGTAAATGCACAAACAGTAATATCTCCACATTGCAAGGTGCAATTCTGAAATTTTTTGCTTTTTCCTGCTACTCCTAGCATGATAAAGAAGATTCAAAGAGAGTGAGATGCCAGCTCCTTTCATTCAGTCAGTAGCTTCAATCATTTCTGGACGTTTTTCAATGGCAAAAATCAATGAATATTGTAAATGCACAAACAGTAATTTCTCCGCATTGCAAGGTGCAATTCTGAAATTTTTTGCTTTTTCCTGCTCCTCTTAGCATGATAAAGAAGATTCAAAAAGAGTGAGATGCCAGCTCCTTTCATTCAGTCAGTAGCTTCAATCATTTCTGGACGTTTTTCAATGGCAAAAATCAATGAATATTGTAAATGCACAAACAGTAATTTCTCCGCATTGCAAGGTGCAATTCTGAAATTTTTTGCTTTTTCCTGCTCCTCTTAGCATGATAAAGAAGATTCAAAGAGAGTGAGATGCCAGCTCCTTTCATTCAGTCAGTAGCTTCAATCATTTCTGGTATATGAATAACATGATGTTTTTCAATGGCAAAAATCAATGAATATTGTAAATGCACAAACAGTAATTTCTCCGCATTGCAAGGTGCAATTCTGAAATTTTTTGCTTTTTCCTGCTCCTCTTAGCATGATAAAGAAGATTCAAAGAGAGTGAGATGCCAGCTCCTTTCATTCAGTCAGTAGCTTCAATCATTTCTGGACGTTTTTCAATGGCAAAAATCAATGAATATTGTAAATGCACAAACAGTAATTTCTCCGCATTGCAAGGTGCAATTCTGAAATTTTTTGCTTTTTCCTGCTCCTCTTAGCATCATAAAGAAGATTCAAAGAGAGTGAGATACCAGCTCCTTTCATTCAGTCAGTAGCTTCAATCATTTCTGGACGTTTTTCAATGGCAAAAATCAATGAATATTGTAAATGCACAAACAGTAATTTCTCCGCATTGCAAGGTGCAATTCTGAAATTTTTTGCTTTTTCCTGCTCCTCTTAGCATGATAAAGAAGATTCAAAGAGAGTGAGATGCCAGCTCCTTTCATTCAGTCAGTAGCTTCAATTATTTCTGGTATATGAATAACATGATGTTTTTCAATGTCAAAAATCAATGAATATTGTAAATGCACAAACAGTAATTTCTCCGCATTGCAAGGTGCAATTCTGAAATTTTTTGCTTTTTCCTGCTCCTCTTAGCATGGTAAAGAAGATTCAAAGAGAGTGAGATGCCAACTCCTTTCATTCAGTCAGTAGCTTCAATCATTTCTGGACGTTTTTCAATGGCAAAAATCAATGAATATTGTAAATGCACAAACAGTAATTTCTCCGCATTGCAAGGTGCAATTCTGAAATTTTTTGCTTTTTCCTGCTCCTCTTAGCATGATAAAGAAGATTCAAAGAGAGTGAGATTCCAGCTCCTTTCATTCAGTCAGTAGCTTCAATCATTTCTGGACGTTTTTCAATGGCAAAAATCAATGAATATTGTAAATGCACAAACAGTAATTTCTCCGCATTGCAAGGTGCAATTCTGAAATTTTTTGCTTTTTCCTGCTCCTCTTAGCATGATAAAGAAGATTCAAAGAGAGTGAGATGCCAGCTCCTTTCATTCAGTCAGTAGCTTCAATCATTTCTGGGTATGAATAACATGATGTTTTTCAATGGCAAAAATCAATGAATATTGTAAATGCACAAACAGTAATTTCTCCGCATTGCAAGGTGCAATTCTGAAATTTTTTGCTTTTTCCTGCTCCTCTTAGCATGATAAAGAAGATTCAAAGAGAGTGAGATGCCAGCTCCTTTCATTCAGTCAGTAGCTTCAATCATTTCTGGACGTTTTTCAATGGCAAAAATCAATGAATATTGTAAATGCACAAACAGTAATTTCTCCGCATTGCAAGGTGCAATTCTGAAATTTTTTGCTTTTTCCTGCTCCTCTTAGCATGATAAAGAAGATTCAAAGAGAGTGAGATGCCAGCTCCTTTCATTCAGTCAGTAGTTTCAATCATTTCTGGACGTTTTTCAATGGCAAAAATCAATGAATATTGTAAATGCACAAACAGTAATTTCTCCGCATTGCAAGGTGCAATTCTGAATTTTTTTGCTTTTTCCTGCTCCTCTTAGCATGATAAAGAAGATTCAAAGAGAGTGAGATGCCAGCTCCTTTCATTCAGTCAGTAGCTTCAAACATTTCTGGTATAAACATTTCTGGACGTTTTTCAATGGCAAAAATCAATGAATATTGTAAATGCACAAACAGTAATATCTCCACATTGCAAGGTGCAATTCTGAAATTTTTTGCTTTTTCCTGCTAATCCTAGCATGATAAAGAAGATTCAAATAGAGTGAGATGCCAGCTCCTTTCATTCAGTCAGTAGCTTCAAACATTTCTGGATGTTTTTCAATGGCAAAAATCAATGAATATTGTAAATGCACAAACAGTAATATCTCCACATTGCAAGGTGCAATTCTGAAATTTTTTGCTTTTTCCTGCTAATCCTAGCATGATAAAGAAGATTCAAAGAGAGTGAAATGCCAGCTTCTTTCATTCAGTCAGTAGCTTCAAACATTTCTGGTATATGAATAACAAGATGTTTTTCAATGGCAAAAATCAATGAATATTGTAAATGCACAAACAGTAATATCTCCACATTGCAAGGTGCAATTCTGAAATTTTTTGCTTTTTCCTGCTAATCCTAGCATGATAAAGAAGATTCAAAGAGAGTGAGATGCCAGCTCCTTTCATTCAGTCAGTAGCTTCAAATATTTCTGGACGTTTTTCAATGGAAAAAATCAATGAATATTGTAAATGCACAAACAGTAATATCTCCACATTGCAAGGTGCAATTCTGAAATTTTTTGCTTTTTCCTGCTACTCCTAGCATGATAAAGAAGATTCAAAGAGAGTGATATGCCAGCTCCTTTCATTCAGTCAGTAGCTTCAAACATTTCTGGACGTTTTTCAATGGCAAAAATCAATGAATATTGTAAATGCACAAACAGTAATATCTCCACATTGCAAGGTGCAATTCTGAAATTTTTTGCTTTTTCCTGCTAATCCTAGCATGATAAAGAAGATTCAAAGAGAGTGAGATGCCAGCTCCTTTCATTCAGTCAGTAGCTTCAAACATTTCTGGACGTTTTTCAATGGCAAAAATCAATGAATATTGTAAATGCACAAACAGTAATATCTCCACATTGCAAGGTGCAATTCTGAAATTTTTTGCTTTTTCCTGCTAATCCTAGCATGATAAAGAAGATTCAAAGAGAGTGAGATGCCAGCTCCTTCCATTCAGTCAGTAGCTTCAATCATTTCTGGTATATGAATAACATGATGTTTTTCAATGGCAAAAATCAATGAATATTGTAAATGCACAAACAGTAATTTCTCCGCATTGCAAGGTGCAATTCTGAATTTTTTTGCTTTTTCCTGCTCCTCTTAGCATGATAAAGAAGATTCAAAGAGAGTGAGATGCCAGCTCCTTTCATTCAGTCAGTAGCTTCAAACATTTCTGGTATAAACATTTCTGGACGTTTTTCAATGGCAAAAATCAATGAATATTGTAAATGCACAAACAGTAATATCTCCACATTGCAAGGTGCAATTCTGAAATTTTTTGCTTTTTCCTGCTAATCCTATCATGATAAAGAAGATTCAAAGAGAGTGAGATGCCAGCTCCTTTCATTCAGTCAGTAGCTTCAAACATTTCTGGACGTGTTTCAATGGCAAAAATCAATGAATATTGTAAATGCACAAACAGTAATTTCTCCGCATTGCAAGGTGCAATTCTGAATTTTTTTGCTTTTTCCTGCTCCTCTTAGCATAATAAAGAAGATTCAAAGAGAGTGAGATGCCAGCTCCTTTCATTCAGTCAGTAGCTTCAAACATTTCTGGTATAAACATTTCTGGACGTTTTTCAATGGCAAAAATCAATGAATATTGTAAATGCACAAACAGTAATATCTCCACATTGCAAGGTGCAATTCTGAAATTTTTTGCTTTTTCCTGCTAATCCTAGCATGATAAAGAAGATTCAAATAGAGTGAGATGCCAGCTCCTTTCATTCAGTCAGTAGCTTCAAACATTTCTGGACGTTTTTCAATGGCAAAAATCAATGAATATTGTAAATGCACAAACAGTAATGTCTCCACATTGCAAGGTGCAATTCTGAAATTTTTTGCTTTTTCCTGCTAATCCTAGCATGATAAAGAAGATTCAAAGAGAGTGAGATGCCAGCTCCTTTCATTCAGTCAGTAGCTTCAAACATTTCTGGTATATGAATAACATGATGTTTTTCAATGGCAAAAATCAATGAATATTGTAAATGCACAAACAGTAATATCTCCACATTGCAAGGTGCAATTCTGAAATTTTTTGCTTTTTCCTGCTAATCCTAGCATGATAAAGAAGATTCAAAGAGAGTGAGATGCCAGCTCCTTTCATTCAGTCAGTAGCTTCAAACATTTCTGGACGTTTTTCAATGGAAAAAATCAATGAATATTGTAAATGCACAAACTGTAATATCTCCACATTGCAAGGTGCAATTCTGAAATTTTTTGCTTTTTCCTGCTACTCCTAGCATGATAAAGAAGATTCAAAGAGAGTGAGATGCCAGCTCCTTTCATTCAGTCAGTAGCTTCAAACATTTCTGGACGTTTTTCAATGGCAAAAATCAATGAATATTGTAAATGCACAAACAGTAATATCTCCACATTGCAAGGTGCAATTCTGAAATTTTTTGCTTTTTCCTGCTAATCCTAGCATGATAAAGAAGATTCAAAGAGAGTGAGATGCCAGCTCCTTTCATTCAGTCAGTAGCTTCAAACATTTCTGGACGTTTTTCAATGGCAAAAATCATTGAATATTGTAAATGCACAAACAGTAATATCTCCACATTTCAAGGTGCAATTCTGAAATTTTTTGCTTTTTCCTGCTAATCCTAGCATGATAAAGAAGATTCAAAGAGAGTGAGATGCCAGCTCCTTTCATTCAGTCAGTAGCTTCAATCATTTCTGGTATATGAATAACATGATGTTTTTCAATGGCAAAAATCAATGAATATTGTAAATGCACAAACAGTAATTTCTCCGCATTGCAAGGTGCAATTCTGAAATTTTTTGTTTTTCCTGCTCCTCTTAGCATGATAAATAAGATTCAAAGAGAGTGAGATGCCAGCTCCTTTCATTCAGTCAGTAGCTTCAATCATTTCTGGTATAAACATTTCTGGACGTTTTTCAATGGCAAAAATCAATGAATATTGTAAATGCACAAACAGTAATATCTCCACATTGCAAGGTGCAATTCTGAAATTTTTTGCTTTTTCCTGCTAACCCTAGCATGATAAAGAAGATTCAAAGAGATTGAGATGCCAGCTCCTTGCATTCAGTCAGTAGCTTCAAACATTTCTGGACGTTTTTCAATGGCAAAAATCAATGAATATTGTAAATGCACAAACAGTAATATCTCCACATTGCAAGGTGCAATTCTGAAATTTTTTGCTTTTTCCTGCTAATCCTATCATGATAAAGAAGATTCAAAGAGAGTGAGATGCCAGCTCCTTTCATTCAGTCAGTAGCTTCAAACATTTCTGGACGTGTTTCAATGGCAAAAATCAATAAATATTGTAAATGCACAAACAGTAATTTCTCCGCATTGCAAGATGCAATTCTGAAATTTTTTGCTTTTTCCTGCTCCTCTTAGCATGATAAAGAAGATTCAAAGAGAGTGAGATGCCAGCTCCTTTCATTCAGTCAGTAGCTTCAATCATTTCTGGACGTTTTTCAATGGCAAAAATCAATGAATATTGTAAATGCACAAGCAGTAATTTCTCCGCATTGCAAGGTGCAATTCTGAAATTTTTTGCTTTTTCCTGCTCCTCTTAGCATGATAAAGAAGATTCAAAGAGAGTGAGATGCCAGCTCCTTTCATTCAGTCAGTGGCTTCAATCATTTCTGGATGTTTTTCAATGGCAAAAATCAATGAATATTGTAAATGCACAAACAGTAATTTCTCCGCATTGCAAGATGCAATTCTGAAATTTTTTGCTTTTTCCTGCTCCTCTTAGCATGAAAAAGAAGATTCAAAGAGAGTGAGATGCCAGCTCCTTTCATTCAGTCAGTAGCTTCAATCATTTCTGGTATATGAATAACATGATGTTTTTCAATGGCAAAAATCAATGAATATTGTAAATGCACAAACAGTAATTTCTCCGCATTGCAAGGTGCAATTCTGAATTTTTTTGCTTTTTCCTGCTCCTCTTAGCATGATAAAGAAGATTCAAAGAGAGTGAGATGCCAGCTCCTTTCATTCAGTCAGTAGCTTCAATCATTTCTGGACGTTTTTCAATGGCAAAAATCAATGAATATTGTAAATGCACAAACAGTAATTTCTCCGCATTGCAAGGTGCATTTCTGAAATTTTTTGCTTTTTCCTGCTCCTCTTAGCATGATAAAGAAGATTCAAAGAGAGTGAGATGCCAGCTCCTTTCATTCAGTCAGTAGCTTCAATCATTTCTGGACGTTTTTCAATGGCAAAAATCAATGAATATTGTAAATGCACAAACAGTATTTTCTCCGCATTGCAAGGTGCAATTCTGAAATTTTTTGCTTTTTCCTGCTCCTCTTAGCATGATAAAGAAGATTCAAAGAGAGTGAGATGCCAGCTCCTTTCATTCAGTCAGTAGCTTCAAACATTTCTGGTATATGAATAACATGATGTTTTTCAATGGCAAAAATCAATGAATATTGTAAATGCACAAACAGTAATTTCTCCGCATTGCAAGGTGCAATTCTGAAATTTTTTGCTTTTTCCTGCTCCTCTTAGCATGATAAAGAAGATTCAAAGAGAGTGAGATGCCAGCTCCTTTCATTCAGTCAGTAGCTTCAATCATTTCTGGACGTTTTTCAATGGCAAAAATCAATGAATATTGTAAATGCACAAACAGTAATTTCTCCGCATTGCAAGGTTTCAGAATTGCACCTTGCAATGTGGAGATCTTACTGTTTGTGCATTTACAGTATTCATTGATTTTTGCCATTGAAAAACGTCCAGAAATGTTTGAAGCTACTGACTGAATGAAGGGAGCTGGCATCTCACTCACTTTGAATGTTCTTTATCATGCTAGGATTAGCAGGAAAAAGCAAAAAATTTCAGAATTGCACCTTGCAATGTGGAGATATTACTGTTTGTGCATTTACAATATTCATTGATTTTTGCCATTGAAAAACATCATGTTATTCATATACCAGAAATGTTTGAAGCTACTGACTGAATGAAAGGATCTGGCATCTCACTATCTTTGAATCTTCTTTATCATGCTAGGATTAGCAGGAAAAAGCAAAAAATTTCAGAATTGCACCTTGCAATGTTTAGATATTACTGTTTGTGCATTTACAATATTCATTGATTTTTGCCATTGAAAAACGTCCAGAAATGTTTGAAGCTACTGACTGAATGAAAGGAGCTGGCATCTCACTCTATTTGAATCTTCTTTATCATGCTAGGATTAGCAGGAAAAAGCAAAAAATTTCAGAATTGCACCTTGCAATGTGGAGATATTACTGTTTGTGCATTTACAATATTCATTGATTTTTGCCATTGAAAAACGTCCAGAAATGTTTGAAGCTACTGACTGAATGAAAGGAGCTGGCATCTCACTCTCTTTGAATCTTCTTTATCATGCTAGGAGTAGCAGGAAAAAGCAAAAAATTTCAGAATTGCACCTTGCAATGTGGAGATAATACTGTTTGTGCATTTACAATATTCATTGATTTTTGCCATTGAAAAAGGTCCAGAAATGTTTGAAGCTACTGACTGAATGAAAGGAGCTGGCATCTCACTCTCTTTGAATCTTCTTTATCATGCTAGGATTAGCAGGAAAAAGCAAAAAATTTCAGAATTGCACCTTGCAATGTGGAGATATTACTGTTTGTGCATTTACAATATTCATTGATTTTTGCCATTGAAAAACATCATGTTATTCATATACCAGAAATGTTTGAGGCTACTGACTGAATGAAAGGACCTGGCATCTCACTCTCTATGAATCTTCTTTATCATGCTAGGATTAGCAGGAAAAAGCAAAAAATTTCAGAATTGCACCTTGCAATGTGGAGATATTACTGTTTGTGCATTTACAATATTCATTGATTTTTGCCATTGAAAAACGTCCAGAAATGATTGAAGCTACTGACTGAATGAAAGGAGCTGGCATCTCACTCTCTTTGAATCTTCTTTATCATGCTAAGAGGAGCAGGAAAAAGCAAAAAATTTCAGAATTGCACCTTGCAATGTGGAGAAATTACTGTTTGTGCATTTACAATATTCATTGATTTTTGCCATTGAAAAACATCATGTTATTCATACCCAGAAATGATTGAAGCTACTGACTGAATGAAAGGAGCTGGCATCTCACTCTCTTTGAATCTTCTTTATCATGCTAAGAGGAGCAGGAAAAAGCAAAACATTTCAGAATTGCACCTTGCAATGCGGAGAAATTACTGTTTGTGCATTTACAATATTCATTGATTTTTGCCATTGAAAAACGTCCAGAAATGATTGAAGCTACTGACTGAATGAAAGGAGCTGGCATCTCACTCTCTTTGAATCTTCTTTATCATGCTAAGAGGAGCAGGAAAAAGCAAAAAATTTCAGAATTGCACCTTGCAATGCGGAGAAATTACTGTTTGTGCATTTACAATATTCATTGATTTTTGCCATTGAAAAACGTCCAGAAATGATTGAAGCTACTGACTGAATGAAAGGAGCTGGCATCTCACTCTCTTTGAATCTTCTTTACCATGCTAAGAGGAGCAGGAAAAAGCAAAAAATTTCAGAATTGCACCTTGCAATGCGGAGAAATTACTGTTTGTGCATTTACAATATTCATTGATTTTTGCCATTGAAAAACATCATGTTATTCATATACCAGAAATGATTGAAGCTACTGACTGAATGAAAGGAGCTGGCATCTCACTCTCTTTGAATCTTCTTTATCATGCTAGGATTAGCAGGAAAAAGCAAAAAATTTCAGAATTGCACCTTGCAATGTGGAGATATTACTGTTTGTGCATTTACAATATTCATTGATTTTTGCCATTGAAAAACGTCCAGAAATGTTTATACCAGAAATGTTTGAAGCTACTGACTGAATGAAAGGAGCTGGCATCTCACTCTCTTTGAATCTTCTTTATCATGCTAAGAGGAGCAGGAAAAAGCAAAAAAATTCAGAATTGCACCTTGCAATGCGGAGAAATTACTGTTTGTGCATTTACAATATTCATTGATTTTTGCCATTGAAAAACATCATGTTATTCATACCCAGAAATGATTGAAGCTACTGACTGAATGAAAGGAGCTGGCATCTCACTCTCTTTGAATCTTCTTTATCATGCTAAGAGGAGCAGGAAAAAGCAAAACATTTCAGAATTGCACCTTGCAATGCGGAGAAATTACTGTTTGTGCATTTACAATATTCATTGATTTTTGCCATTGAAAAACGTCCAGAAATGATTGAAGCTACTGACTGAATGAAAGGAGCTGGCATCTCACTCTCTTTGAATCTTCTTTATCATGCTAAGAGGAGCAGGAAAAAGCAAAAAATTTCAGAATTGCACCTTGCAATGCGGAGAAATTACTGTTTGTGCATTTACAATATTCATTGATTTTTGCCATTGAAAAACGTCCAGAAATGATTGAAGCTACTGACTGAATGAAAGGAGCTGGCATCTCACTCTCTTTGAATCTTCTTTACCATGCTAAGAGGAGCAGGAAAAAGCAAAAAATTTCAGAATTGCACCTTGCAATGCGGAGAAATTACTGTTTGTGCATTTACAATATTCATTGATTTTTGCCATTGAAAAACATCATGTTATTCATATACCAGAAATGATTGAAGCTACTGACTGAATGAAAGGAGCTGGCATCTCACTCTCTTTGAATCTTCTTTATCATGCTAAGAGGAGCAGGAAAAAGCAAAAAATTTCAGAATTGCACCTTGCAATGCGGAGAAATTACTGTTTGTGCATTTACAATATTCATTGATTTTTGCCATTGAAAAACGTCCAGAAGTGATTGAAGCTACTGACTGAATGAAAGGAGCTGGCATCTCACTCTCTTTGAATCTTCTTTATCATGCTAAGAGGAGCAGGAAAAAGCAAAAAAATTCAGAATTGCACCTTGCAATGCGGAGAAATTACTGTTTGTGCATTTACAATATTCATTGATTTTTGCCATTGAAAAACGTCCAGAAATGATTGAAGCTACTGACTGAATGAAAGGAGCTGGCATCTCACTCTCTTTGAATCTTCTTTACCATGCTAAGAGGAGCAGGAAAAAGCAAAAAATTTCAGAATTGCACCTTGCAATGCGGAGAAATTACTGTTTGTGCAGTTACAATATTCATTGATTTTTGCCATTGAAAAACATCATGTTATTCATATACCAGAAATGATTGAAGCTACTGACTGAATGAAAGGAGCTGGCATCTCACTCTCTTTGAATCTTCTTTATCATGCTAAGAGGAGCAGGAAAAAGCAAAAAATTTCAGAATTGCACCTTGCAATGCGGAGAAATTACTGTTTGTGCATTTACAATATTCATTGATTTTTGCCATTGAAAAACGTCCAGAAATGATTGAAGCTACTGACTGAATGAAAGGAGCTGGCATCTCACTCTCTTTGAATCTTCTTTATCATGCTAAGAGGAGCAGGAAAAAGCAAAAAATTTCAGAATTGCACCTTGCAATGCGGAGAAATTACTGTTTGTGCATTTACAATATTCATTGATTTTTGCCATTGAAAAACGTCCAGAAATGATTGAAGCTACTGACTGAATGAAAGGAGCTGGCATGTAACTCTCTTTGAGTCTTCTTTATCATGCTAAGAGGAGCAGGAAAAAGCAAAAAATTTCAGAATTGCACCTTGCAATGCGGAGAAATTACTCTTTGTGCATTTACAATATTCATTGATTTTTGCCATTGAAAAACATCATGTTATTCATTTACCAGAAATGTTTGAAGCTACTGACTGAATGAAAGAAGCTGGCATCTCACTATCTTTGAATCTTCTTTATCATGCTAAGAGGAGCAGGAAAAAGCAAAAAATTTCAGAATTCCACCTTACAATGCGGAGAAATTACTGTTTGTGCATATACAATATTCATTGATTTTTGCCTTTGAAAAACGTCCAGAAATGTTTGAAGCTACTGACTGAATGAAAGGAGCTGGCATCTCACTCTATTTGAATATTCTTTATCATGCTAGGATTAGCAGGAAAAAGCAAAAAATTTCAGAATTGCACCTTGCAATGTGGAGATATTACTGTTTGTGCATTTACAATATTCATTGATTTTTGCCATTGAAAAACGTCCAGAAATGTTTATACCAGAAATGTTTGAAGCTACTGACTGAATGAAAGGAGCTGGCATCTCACTCTCTTTGAATCTTCTTTATCATGCTAAGAGGAGCAGGAAAAAGCAAAAAAATTCAGAATTGCACCTTGCAATGCGGAGAAATTACTGTTTGTGCATTTACAATATTCATTGATTTTTGCCATTGAAAAATGTCCAGAAATGATTGAAGCTACTGACTGAATGAAAGGAGCTGGCATCTCACTCTCTTTGAATCTTCTTTATCATGCTAAGAGGAGCAGGAAAAAGCAAAAAATTTCAGAATTGCACCTTGCAATGCGGAGAAATTACTGTTTGTGCATTTACAATATTCATTGATTTTTGCCATTGAAAAACGTCCAGAAATGATTGAAGCTACTGACTGAATGAAAGGAGCTGGCATCTCACTCTCTTTGAATCTTCTTTATCATGCTAAGAGGAGCAGGAAAAAGCAAAAAATTTCAGAATTGCACCTTGCAATGTGGAGAAATTACTGTTTGTGCATTTACAATATTCATTGATTTTTGCCATTGAAAAACATCATGTTATTCATACCCAGAAATGATTGAAGCTACTGACTGAATGAAAGGAGCTGGCATCTCACTCTCTTTGAATCTTCTTTATCATGCTAAGAGGAGCAGGAAAAAGCAAAACATTTCAGAATTGCACCTTGCAATGCGGAGAAATTACTGTTTGTGCATTTACAATATTCATTGATTTTTGCCATTGAAAAACGTCCAGAAATGATTGAAGCTACTGACTGAATGAAAGGAGCTGGCATCTCACTCTCTTTGAATCTTCTTTATCATGCTAAGAGGAGCAGGAAAAAGCAAAAAATTTCAGAATTGCACCTTGCAATGCGGAGAAATTACTGTTTGTGCATTTACAATATTCATTGATTTTTGCCATTGAAAAACGTCCAGAAATGATTGAAGCTACTGACTGAATGAAAGGAGCTGGCATCTCACTCTCTTTGAATCTTCTTTACCATGCTAAGAGGAGCAGGAAAAAGCAAAAAATTTCAGAATTGCACCTTGCAATGCGGAGAAATTACTGTTTGTGCATTTACAATATTCATTGATTTTTGCCATTGAAAAACATCATGTTATTCATATACCAGAAATGATTGAAGCTACTGACTGAATGAAAGGAGCTGGCATCTCACTCTCTTTGAATCTTCTTTATCATGCTAAGAGGAGCAGGAAAAAGCAAAAAATTTCAGAATTGCACCTTGCAATGCGGAGAAATTACTGTTTGTGCATTTACAATATTCATTGATTATTGCCATTGAAAAACGTCCAGAAATGATTGAAGCTACTGACTGAATGAAAGGAGCTGGCATCTCAATCTCTTTGAATCTTCTTTATCATGCTAAGAGGAGCAGGAAAAAGCAAAAAATTTCAGAATTGCACCTTGCAATGCGGAGAAATTACTGTTTGTGCATTTACAATATTCATTGATTTTTGCCATTGAAAAACGTCCAGAAATGATTGAAGCTACTGACTGAATGAAAGGAGCTGGCATCTCACTCTCTTTGAATCTTCTTTACCATGCTAAGAGGAGCAGGAAAAAGCAAAAAATTTCAGAATTGCACCTTGCAATGCGGAGAAATTACTGTTTGTGCAGTTACAATATTCATTGATTTTTGCCATTGAAAAACATCATGTTATTCATATACCAGAAATGATTGAAGCTACTGACTGAATGAAAGGAGCTGGCATCTCACTCTCTTTGAATCTTCTTTATCATGCTAAGAGGAGCAGGAAAAAGCAAAAAATTTCAGAATTGCACCTTGCAATGCGGAGAAATTACTGTTTGTGCATTTACAATATTCATTGATTTTTGCCATTGAAAAACGTCCAGAAATGATTGAAGCTACTGACTGAATGAAAGGAGCTGGCATCTCACTCTCTTTGAATCTTCTTTATCATGCTAAGAGGAGCAGGAAAAAGCAAAAAATTTCAGAATTGCACCTTGCAATGCGGAGAAATTACTGTTTGTGCATTTACAATATTCATTGATTTTTGCCATTGAAAAACGTCCAGAAATGATTGAAGCTACTGACTGAATGAAAGGAGCTGGCATGTAACTCTCTTTGAGTCTTCTTTATCATGCTAAGAGGAGCAGGAAAAAGCAAAAAATTTCAGAATTGCACCTTGCAATGCGGAGAAATTACTCTTTGTGCATTTACAATATTCATTGATTTTTGCCATTGAAAAACATCATGTTATTCATTTACCAGAAATGTTTGAAGCTACTGACTGAATGAAAGAAGCTGGCATCTCACTATCTTTGAATCTTCTTTATCATGCTAAGAGGAGCAGGAAAAAGCAAAAAATTTCAGAATTCCACCTTACAATGCGGAGAAATTACTGTTTGTGCATATACAATATTCATTGATTTTTGCCATTGAAAAACGTCCAGAAAAGATTGAAGCTACTGACTGAATGAAAGGAGCTGGCATCTCACTCTCTTTGAATCTTCTTTATCATGCTAAGAGGAGCAGGAAAAAGCAAAAAATTTCAGAATTGCACCTTGCAATGCGGAGAAATTACTGTTTGTGCATTTACAATATTCATTGATTTTTGCCATTGAAAAACGTCCAGAAATGATTGAAGCTACTGACTGAATGAAAGGAGCTGGCATCTCACTCTCTTTGAATCTTCTTTATCATGCTAAGAGGAGCAGGAAAAAGCAAAAAAATTCAGAATTGCACCTTGCAATGCGGAGAAATTACTGTTTGTGCATTTACAATATTCATTGATTTTTGCCATTGAAAAACATCATGTTATTCATATACCAGAAATGATTGAAGCTACTGACTGAATGAAAGGAGCGGGCATCTCACTCTCTTTGAATCTTCTTTATCATGCTAAGAGGAGCAGGAAAAAGCAAAAAATTTCAGAATTGCACGTTGCAATGCGGAGAAATTACTGTTTGTGCATTTACAATATTCATTGATTTTTGCCATTGAAAAACGTACAGAAATGTTTGAAGCTACTGACTGAATGAAAGGAGCTGGCATCTCACTCTCTTTGAATCTTCTTTATCATGCTAGGATTAGCAGGAAAAAGCAAAAAATTTCAGAATTGCACCTTGCAATGTGGAGATATTACTGTTTGTGCATTTACAATATTCATTGATTTTTGCCATTAAAAAACATCATGTTATTCATATACCAGAAATGTTTGAGGCTACTGACTGAATGAAAGGACCTGGCATCTCACTCTCTTTGAATCTTCTTTATCATGCTAGGATTAGCAGGAAAAAGCAAAAAATTTCAGAATTGCACCTTGCAATGTGGAGATATTACTGTTTGTGCATTTACAATATTCATTGATTTTTGCCATTGAAAAACGTCCAGAAATGTTTGAAGCTACTGACTGAATGAAAGGAGCTGGCATCTCACTCTATTTGAATATTCTTTATCATGCTAGGATTAGCAGGAAAAAGCAAAAAATTTCAGAATTGCACCTTGCAATGTGGAGATATTACTGTTTGTGCATTTACAATATTCATTGATTTTTGCCATTGAAAAACGTCCAGAAATGTTTATACCAGAAATGTTTGAAGTTACTGACTGAATGAAAGGAGCTGGCATCTCACTCTCTTTGAATCTTCTTTATCATGCTAAGAGGAGCAGGAAAAAGCAAAAAAATTCAGAATTGCACCTTGCAATGCGGAGAAATTACTGTTTGTGCATTTTCAATATTCATTGATTTTTGCCATTGAAAAACGTCCAGAAGTGATTGAAGCTACTGACTGAATGAAAGGAGCTGGCATCTCACTCTCTTTGAATCTTCTTTATCATGCTAAGAGGAGCAGGAAAAAGCAAAAAATTTCAGAATTGCACCTTGCAATGCGGAGAAATTACTGTTTGTGCATTTACAATATTCATTGATTTTTGCCATTGAAAAACGTCCAGAAATGATTGAAGCTACTGACTGAATGAAAGGAGCTGGCATCTCACTCTCTTTGAATCTTCTTTACCATGCTAAGAGGAGCAGGAAAAAGCAAAAAATTTCAGAATTGCACCTTGCAATGCGGAGAAATTACTGTTTGTGCATTTACAATATTCATTGATTTTTGCCATTGAAAAACATCATGTTATTCATATACCAGAAATGATTGAAGCTACTGACTGAATGAAAGGAGCTGGCATCTCACTCTCTTTGAATCTTCTTTATCATGCTAAGAGGAGCAGGAAAAAGCAAAAAATTTCAGAATTGCACCTTGCAATGCGGAGAAATTACTGTTTGTGCATTTACAATATTCATTGATTTTTGCCATTGAAAAACGTCCAGAAAAGATTGAAGCTACTGACTGAATGAAAGGAGCTGGCATCTCACTCTCTTTGCATCTTCTTTATCATGCTAAGAGGAGCAGGAAAAAGCAAAAAATTTCAGAATTGCACCTTGCAATGCGGAGAAATTACTGTTTGTGCATTTACAATATTCATTGATTTTTGCCATTGAAAAACATCATGTTATTCATATACCAGAAATGTTTGAAGCTACTGACTGAATGAAAGGAGCTGGCATCTCACTCTCTTTGAATCTTCTTTATCATGCTAAGAGGAGCAGGAAAAAGCAAAAAATTTCAGAATTGCACCTTGCAATGCGGAGAAATTACTGTTTGTGCATTTACAATATTCATTGATTTTTGCCATTGAAAAACGTCCAGAAATGATTGAAGCTACTGACTGAATGAAAGGAGCTGGCATCTCACTCTCTTTGAATCTTCTTTATCATGCTAAGAGGAGCAGGAAAAAGCAAAAAAATTCAGAATTGCACCTTGCAATGCGGAGAAATTACTGTTTGTGCATTTACAATATTCATTGATTTTTGCCATTGAAAAACATCATGTTATTCATATACCAGAAATGATTGAAGCTACTGACTAAATGAAAGGAGCGGGCATCTCATTCTCTTTGAATCTTCTTTTTCATGCTAAGAGGAGCAGGAAAAAGCAAAAAATTTCAGAATTGCACCTTGCAATGCGGAGAAATTACTGTTTGTGCATTTACAATATTCATTGATTTTTGCCATTGAAAAACGTCCAGAAATGATTGAAGCTACTGACTGAATGAAAGGAGCTGGCATCTCACTCTCTTTGAATCTTCTTTATCATGCTAAGAGGAGCAGGAAAAAGCAAAAAATTTCAGAATTGCACCTTGCAATGCGGAGAAATTACTGCTTGTGCATTTACAATATTCATTGATTTTTGCCATTGAAAAACGTCCAGAAATGATTGAAGCTACTGACTGAATGAAAGGAGCTGGCATCTCACTCTCTTTGAATCTTTATCATGCTAAGAGGAGCAGGAAAAAGCAAAAAATTTCAGAATTGCACCTTGCAATGCGGAGAAATTACTGTTTGTGCATTTACAATATTCATAGATTTTTGCCATTGAAAAACGTCCAGAAATGTTTGAAGCTACTGACTGAATGAAAGGAGCTGGCATCTCACTCTCTTTGAATCTTCTTTATCATGCTAGGATTAGCAGGAAAAAGCAAAAAATTTCAGAATTGCACCTTGCAATGTGGAGATATTACTGTTTGTGCATTTACAATATTCATTGATTTTTGCCATTGAAAAACGTCCAGAAATGTTTGAAGCTACTGACTGAATGAAAGGAGCTGGCATCTCACTCTCTTTGAATCTTCTTTATCATGCTAGGAGTAGCAGGAAAAAGCAAAAAATTTCAGAATTGCACCTTGCAATGTGGAGATATTACTGTTTGTGCATTTACAATATTCATTGATTTTTGCCATTGAAAAACGTCCAGAAATGTTTGAAGCTACTGACTGAATGAAAGGAGCTGGCATCTCACTCTCTTTGAATCTTCTTTATCATGCTAGGATTAGCAGGAAAAAGCAAAAAATTTCAGAATTGCACCTTGCAATATGGAGATTTTACTGTTTGTGCATTTACAATATTCATTGATTTTTGCCATTGAAAAACATCATGTTATTCATATACCAGAAATGTTTGAAGCTACTGACTGAATGAAAGGAGCTGGCATCTCATTCTCTTTGAATCTTCTTTATCATGCTAGGATTAGCAGGAAAAAGCAAAAAATTTCAGAATTGAACCTTGCAATGTGGAGATATTACTGTTTGTGCATTTACAATATTCATTGATTTTTGCCATTGAAAAACGTCCAGAAATGTTTGAAGCTACTGACTGAATGAAAGGAGCTGGCATCTCACTCTATTTGAATCTTCTTTATCATGCTAGGATTAGCAGGAAAAAGCAAAAAATTTCAGAATTGCACCTTGCAATGTGGAGATATTACTGTTTGTGCATTTACAATATTCATTGATTTTTGCCATTGAAAAACGTCCAGAAATGTTTATACCAGAAATGTTTGAAGCTACTGACTGAATGAAAGGAGCTGGCATCTCACTCTCTTTGAATCTTCTTTATCATGCTAAGAGGAGCAGGAAAAAGCAAAGAATTTCAGAATTGCACCTTGCAATGCGGAGAAATTACTGTTTGTGCATTTACAATATTCATTGATTTTTGCCATTGAAAAACGTCCAGAAATGACTGAAGCTACTGACTGAATGAAAGGAGCTGGCATCTCACTCTCTTTGAATCTTCTTTATCATGCTAAGAGGAGCAGGAAAAAGCAAAAAATTTCAGAATTGCACCTTGCAATGCGGAGAAATTACTGTTTGTGCATTTACAATATTCATTGATTTTTGCCATTGAAAAACGTCCAGAAATGATTGAAGCTACTGACTGAATGAAAAGAGCTGGCATCTCACTCTCTTTGAATCTTCTTTATCATGCTAAGAGGAGCAGGAAAAAGCAAAAAATTTCAGAATTGCACCTTGCAATGCGGAGAAATTACTGTTTGTGCATTTACAATATTCATTGATTTTTGCCATTGAAAAACATCATGTTATTCATATACCAGAAATGATTGAAGCTACTGACTGAATGAAAGGAGCTGGCATCTCACTCTCTTTGAATCTTCCTTATCATGCTAAGAGGAGCAGGAAAAAGCAAAAAATTTCAGAATTGCACCTTGCAATGCGGAGAAATTACTGTTTGTGCATTTACAATATTCATTGATTTTTGCCATTGAAAAACGTCCAGAAATGATTGAAGCTACTGACTGAATGAAAGGAGCTGGCATCTCACTCTCTTTGAATCTTCTTTATCATGGTAAGAGGAGCAGGAAAAAGCAAAAAATTTCAGAATTGCACCTTGCAATGTGGAGATATTACTGTTTGTGCATTTACAATATTCATTGATTTTTGCCATTGAAAAACGTCCAGAAATGTTTATACCAGAAATGTTTGAAGCTACTGACTGAATGAAAGGAGCTGGCATCTCACTCTCTTTGAATCTTCTTTATCATGCTAAGAGGAGCAGGAAAAAGCAAAAAATTTCAGAATTGCACCTTGCAATGCGGAGAAATTACTGTTTGTGCATTTACAATATTCATTGATTTTTGCCATTGAAAAACGTCCAGAAATGACTGAAGCTACTGACTGAATGAAAGGAGCTGGCATCTCACTCTCTGAATCTTCTTTATCATGCTAAGAGGAGCAGGAAAAAGCAAAAAATTTCAGAATTGCACCTTGCAATGCGGAGAAATTACTGTTTGTGCATTTACAATATTCATTGATTTTTGCCATTGAAAAACATCCAGAAATGATTGAAGCTACTGACTGAATGAAAGGAGCTGGCATCTCACTCTCTTTGAATCTTCTTTATCATGCTAAGAGGAGCAGGAAAAAGCAAAAAATTTCAGAATTGCACCTTGCAATGCGGAGAAATTACTGTTTGTGCATTTACAATATTCATTGATTTTTGCCATTGAAAAACATCATGTTATTCATATACCAGAAATGATTGAAGCTACTGACTGAATGAAAGGAGCTGGCATCTCATTCTCTTTGAATCTTCTTTATCATGCTAAGAGGAGCAGGAAAAAGCAAAAAATTTCAGAATTGCACCTTGCAATGCGGAGAAATTACTGTTTGTGCATTTACAATATTCATTGATTTTTGCCATTGAAAAACGTCCAGAAATGATTGAAGCTACTGACTGAATGAAAGGAGCTGGCATCTCACTCTCTTTGAATCTTCTTTATCATGCTAAGAGGAGCAGGAAAAAGCAAAAAATTTCAGAATTGCAATTTGCAATGCGGAGAAATTACTGTTTGTGCATTTACAATATTCATTGATTTTTGCCATTGAAAAACGTCCAGAAATGATTGAAGCTACTGACTGAATGAAAGGAGCTGGCATCTCACTCTCTTTGAATCTTCTTTATCATGGTAAGAGGAGCAGGAAAAAGCAAAAAATTTCAGAATTGCACCTTGCAATGTGGAGATATTACTGTTTGTGCATTTACAATATTCATTGATTTTTGCCATTGAAAAACGTCCAGAAATGTTTATACCAGAAATGTTTGAAGCTACTGACTGAATGAAAGGAGCTGGCATCTCACTCTCTTTGAATCTTCTTTATCATGCTAAGAGGAGCAGGAAAAAGCAAAAAATTTCAGAATTGCACCTTGCAATGCGGAGAAATTACTGTTTGTGCATTTACAATATTCATTGATTTTTGCCATTGAAAAACGTCCAGAAATGACTGAAGCTACTGACTGAATGAAAGGAGCTGGCATCTCACTCTCTGAATCTTCTTTATCATGCTAAGAGGAGCAGGAAAAAGCAAAAAATTTCAGAATTGCACCTTGCAATGCGGAGAAATTACTGTTTGTGCATTTACAATATTCATTGATTTTTGCCATTGAAAAACATCCAGAAATGATTGAAGCTACTGACTGAATGAAAGGAGCTGGCATCTCACTCTCTTTGAATCTTCTTTATCATGCTAAGAGGAGCAGGAAAAAGCAAAAAATTTCAGAATTGCACCTTGCAATGCGGAGAAATTACTGTTTGTGCATTTACAATATTCATTGATTTTTGCCATTGAAAAACATCATGTTATTCATATACCAGAAATGATTGAAGCTACTGACTGAATGAAAGGAGCTGGCATCTCATTCTCTTTGAATCTTCTTTATCATGCTAAGAGGAGCAGGAAAAAGCAAAAAATTTCAGAATTGCACCTTGCAATGCGAAGAAATTACTGTTTGTGCATTTACAATATTCATTGATTTTTGCCATTGAAAAACGTCCAGAAATGATTGAAGCTACTGACTGAATGAAAGGAGCTGGCATCTCACTCTCTTTGAATCTTCTTTATCATGCTAAGAGGAGCAGGAAAAAGCAAAAAATTTCAGAATTGCAATTCGCAATGCGGAGAAATTACTGTTTGTGCATTTACAATATTCATTGATTTTTGCCATTGAAAAACGTCCAGAAATGATTGAAGCTACTGACTGAATGAAAGGAGCTGGCATCTCACTCTCTTTGAATCTTCTTTATCATGCTAAGAGGAGCAGGAAAAAGCAAAAAATTTCAGAATTGCACCTTGCAATGCGGAGAAATTACTGTTTGTGCATTTACAATATTCATTGATTTTTGCCATTGAAAAACGTCCAGAAATGATTGAAGCTACTGACTGAATGAAAGGAGCTGGCATCTCACTCTCTTTGAATCTTCTTTATCATGCTAAGAGGAGCAGGAAAAAGCAAAACATTTCAGAATTGCACCTTGCAATGCGGAGAAATTACTGTTTGTGCATTTACAATATTCATTGATTTTTGCCATTGAAAAACGTCCAGAAATGACTGAAGCTACTGACTGAATGAAAGGAGCTGGCATCTCACTCTCTTTGAATCTTCTTTATCATGCTAAGAGGAGCAGGAAAAAGCAAAAAATTTCAGAATTGCACCTTGCAATGCGGAGAAATTACTGTTTGTGCATTTACAATATTCATTGATTTTTGCCATTGAAAAACGTCCAGAAATGATTGAAGCTACTGACTGAATGAAAGGAGCTGGCATCTCACTCTCTTTGAATCTTCTTTATCATGCTAAGAGGAGCAGGAAAAAGCAAAAAATTTCAGAATTGCACCTTGCAATGCGGAGAAATTACTGTTTGTGCATTTACAATATTCATTGATTTTTGCCATTGAAAAACATCATGTTATTCATATACCAGAAATGATTGAAGCTACTGACTGAATGAAAGGAGCTGGCATCTCACTCTCTTTGAATCTTCTTTATCATGCTAAGAGGAGCAGGAAAAAGCAAAAAATTTCAGAATTGCACCTTGCAATGCGGAGAAATTACTGTTTGTGCATTTACAATATTCATTGATTTTTGCCATTGAAAAACGTCCAGAAATGATTGAAGCTACTGACTGAATGAAAGGAGCTGGCATCTCACTCTCTTTGAATCTTCTTTATCATGCTAAGAGGAGCAGGAAAAAGCAAAAAATTTCAGAATTGCACCTTGCAATGCGGAGAAATTACTGTTTGTGCATTTACAATATTCATTGATTTTTGCCATTGAAAAACGTCCAGAAATGATTGAAGCTACTGACTGAATGAAAGGAGCTGGCATCTCACTCTCTTTGAATCTTCTTTATCATGCTAGGATTAGCAGGAAAAAGCAAAAAATTTCAGAATTGCACCTTGCAATGTGGAGATATTACTGTTTGTGCATTTACAATATTCATTGAATTTTGCCATTGAAAAACGTCCAGAAATGTTTGAAGCTACTGACTGAATGAAAGGAGCTGGCATCTCACTCTATTTGAATCTTCTTTATCATGCTAGGATTAGCAGGAAAAAGCAAAAAATTTCAGAATTGCACCTTGCAATGTGGAGATATTACTGTTTGTGCATTTACAATATTCATTGATTTTTGCCATTGAAAAACGTCCAGAAATGTTTATACCAGAAATGTTTGAAGCTACTGACTGAATGAAAGGAGCTGGCATCTCACTCTCTTTGAATCTTCTTTATCATGCTAAGAGGAGCAGGAAAAAGCAAAAAATTTCAGAATTGCACCTTGCAATGCGGAGAAATTACTGTTTGTGCATTTACAATATTCATTGATTTTTGCCATTGAAAAACGTCCAGAAATGACTGAAGCTACTGACTGAATGAAAGGAGCTGGCATCTCACTCTCTTTGAATCTTCTTTATCATGCTAAGAGGAGCAGGAAAAAGCAAAAAATTTCAGAATTGCACCTTGCAATGCGGAGAAATTACTGTTTGTGCATTTACAATATTCATTGATTTTTGCCATTGAAAAACATCCAGAAATGATTGAAGCTACTGACTGAATGAAAGGAGCTGGCATCTCACTCTCTTTGAATCTTCTTTATCATGCTAAGAGGAGCAGGAAAAAGCAAAAAATTTCAGAATTGCACCTTGCAATGCGGAGAAATTACTGTTTGTGCATTTACAATATTCATTGATTTTTGCCATTGAAAAACATCATGTTATTCATATACCAGAAATGATTGAAGCTACTGACTGAATGAAAGGAACTGGCATCTCACTCTCTTTGAATCTTCTTTATCATGCTAAGAGGATCAGGAAAAAGCAAAAAAATTCAGAATTGCACCTTGCAATGCGGAGAAATTACTGTTTGTGCATTTACAATATTCATTGATTTTTGCCATTGAAAAACGTCCAGAAATGATTGAAGCTACTGACTGAATGAAAGGAGCTGGCATCTCACTCTCTTAGAATCTTCTTTATCATGCTAAGAGGAGCAGGAAAAAGCAAAAAATTTCAGAATTGCACCTTGCAATGCGGAGAAATTACTGTTTGTGCATTTACAATATTCATTGATTTTTGCCATTGAAAAACGTCCAGAAATGATTGAAGCTACTGACTGAATGAAAGGAGCTGGCATCTCACTCTCTTTGAATCTTCTTTATCATGCTAAGAGGAGCAGGAAAAAGCAAAAAATTTCAGAATTGCACCTTGCAATGCGGAGAAATTACTGTTTGTGCATTTACAATATTCATTGATTTTTGCCATTGAAAAACGTCCAGAAATGATTGAAGCTACTGACTGAATGAAAGGAGCTGGCATCTCACTCTCTTTGAATCTTCTTTATCATGCTAAGAGGAGCAGGAAAAAGCAAAAAATTTCAGAATTGCACCTTGCAATGCGGAGAAATTACTGTTTGTGCATTTACAATATTCATTGATTTTTGCCATTGAAAAACGTCCAGAAATGATTGAAGCTACTGACTGAATGAAAGGAGCTGGCATCTCACTCTCTTTGAATCTTCTTTATCATGCTAGGATTAGGAGGAAAAAGCAAAAAATTTCAGAATTGCACCTTGCAATGTGGAGATATTACTGTTTGTGCATTTACAATATTCATTGAATTTTGCCATTGAAAAACGTCCAGAAATGTTTGAAGCTACTGACTGAATGAAAGGAGCTGGCATCTCACTCTATTTGAATCTTCTTTATCATGCTAGGATTAGCAGGAAAAAGCAAAAAATTTCAGAATTGCACCTTGCAATGTGGAGATATTACTGTTTGTGCATTTACAATATTCATTGATTTTTGCCATTGAAAAACGTCCAGAAATGTTTATACCAGAAATGTTTGAAGCTACTGACTGAATGAAAGGAGCTGGCATCTCACTCTCTTTGAATCTTCTTTATCATGCTAAGAGGAGCAGGAAAAAGCAAAAAATTTCAGAATTGCACCTTGCAATGCGGAGAAATTACTGTTTGTGCATTTACAATATTCATTGATTTTTGCCATTGAAAAACGTCCAGAAATGACTGAAGCTACTGACTGAATGAAAGGAGCTGGCATCTCACTCTCTTTGAATCTTCTTTATCATGCTAAGAGGAGCAGGAAAAAGCAAAAAATTTCAGAATTGCACCTTGCAATGCGGAGAAATTACTGTTTGTGCATTTACAATATTCATTGATTTTTGCCATTGAAAAACATCCAGAAATGATTGAAGCTACTGACTGAATGAAAGGAGCTGGCATCTCACTCTCTTTGAATCTTCTTTATCATGCTAAGAGGAGCAGGAAAAAGCAAAAAATTTCAGAATTGCACCTTGCAATGCGGAGAAATTACTGTTTGTGCATTTACAATATTCATTGATTTTTGCCATTGAAAAACATCATGTTATTCATATACCAGAAATGATTGAAGCTACTGACTGAATGAAAGGAACTGGCATCTCACTCTCTTTGAATCTTCTTTATCATGCTAAGAGGATCAGGAAAAAGCAAAAAAATTCAGAATTGCACCTTGCAATGCGGAGAAATTACTGTTTGTGCATTTACAATATTCATTGATTTTTGCCATTGAAAAACGTCCAGAAATGATTGAAGCTACTGACTGAATGAAAGGAGCTGGCATCTCACTCTCTTAGAATCTTCTTTATCATGCTAAGAGGAGCAGGAAAAAGCAAAAAATTTCAGAATTGCACCTTGCAATGCGGAGAAATTACTGTTTGTGCATTTACAATATTCATTGATTTTTGCCATTGAAAAACGTCCAGAAATGATTGAAGCTACTGACTGAATGAAAGGAGCTGGCATCTCACTCTCTTTGAATCTTCTTTATCATGCTAAGAGGAGCAGGAAAAAGCAAAAAATTTCAGAATTGCACCTTGCAATGCGGAGAAATTACTGTTTGTGCATTTACAATATTCATTGATTTTTGCCATTGAAAAACATCATGTTATTCATATACCAGAAATGATTGAAGCTACTGACTGAATGAAAGGAGCTGGCATCTCACTCTCTTTGAATCTTCTTTATCATGCTAAGAGGAGCAGGAAAAAGCAAAAAATTTCAGAATTGCACCTTGCAATGCGGAGAAATTACTGTTTGTGCATTTACAATATTCATTGATTTTTGCCATTGAAAAACGTCCAGAAATGATTGAAGCTACTGACTGAATGAAAGGAGCTGGCATCTCACTCTCTTTGAATCTTCTTTATCATGCTAAGAGGAGCAGGAAAAAGCAAAAAATTTCAGAATTGCACCTTGCAATGCGGAGAAATTACTGTTTGTGCATTTACAATATTCATTGATTTTTGCCATTGAAAAACGTCCAGAAATGATTGAAGCTACCGACTGAATGAAAGGAGCTGGCATCTCACTCTCTTTGAATCTTCTTTATCATGCTAGGATTAGCAGGAAAAAGCAAAAAATTTCAGAATTGCACCTTGCAATGTGGAGATATTACTGTTTGTGCATTTACAATATTCATTGAATTTTGCCATTGAAAAACGTCCAGAAATGTTTGAAGCTACTGACTGAATGAAAGGAGCTGGCATCTCACTCTATTTGAATCTTCTTTATCATGCTAGGATTAGCAGGAAAAAGCAAAAAATTTCAGAATTGCACCTTGCAATGTGGAGATATTACTGTTTGTGCATTTACAATATTCATTGATTTTTGCCATTGAAAAACGTCCAGAAATGTTTATACCAGAAATGTTTGAAGCTACTGACTGAATGAAAGGAGCTGGCATCTCACTCTCTTTGAATCTTCTTTATCATGCTAAGAGGAGCAGGAAAAAGCAAAAAATTTCAGAATTGCACGTTGCAATGCGGAGAAATTACTGTTTGTGCATTTACAATATTCATTGATTTTTGCCATTGAAAAACGTCCAGAAATGACTGAAGCTACTGACTGAATGAAAGGAGCTGGCATCTCACTCTCTTTGAATCTTCTTTATCATGCTAAGAGGAGCAGGAAAAAGCAAAAAATTTCAGAATTGCACCTTGCAATGCGGAGAAATTACTGTTTGTGCATTTACAATATTCATTGATTTTTGCCATTGAAAAACATCCAGAAATGATTGAAGCTACTGACTGAATGAAAGGAGCTGGCATCTCAGGCTCTTTGAATCTTCTTTATCATGCTAAGAGGAGCAGGAAAAAGCAAAAAATTTCAGAATTGCACCTTGCAATGCGGAGAAATTACTGTTTGTGCATTTACAATATTCATTGATTTTTGCCATTGAAAAACATCATGTTATTCATATACCAGAAATGATTGAAGCTACTGACTGAATGAAAGGAGCTGGCATCTCACTCTCTTTGAATCTTCTTTATCATGCTAAGAGGAGCAGGAAAAAGCAAAAAATTTCAGAATTGCACCTTGCAATGCGGAGAAATTACTGTTTGTGCATTTACAATATTCATTGATTTTTGCCATTGAAAAACGTCCAGAAATGATTGAAGCTACTGACTGAATGAAAGGAGCTGGCATCTCACTCTCTTTGAATCTTCTTTATCATGCTAAGAGGAGCAGGAAAAAGCAAAAAATTTCAGAATTGCACCTTGCAATGCGGAGAAATTACTGTTTGTGCATTTACAATATTCATTGAATTTTGCCATTGAAAAACGTCCAGAAATGATTGAAGCTACTGACTGAATGAAAGGAGCTGGCATCTCACTCTCTTTGAATCTTCTTTATGATGCTAAGAGGAGCAGGAAAAAGCAAAAAATTTCAGAATTGCACCTTGCAATGCGGAGAAATTACTGTTTGTGCATTTACAATATTCATTGATTTTTGCCATTGAAAAACGTCCAGAAATGATTGAAGCTACTGACTGAATGAAAGGAGCTGGCATCTCACTCTCTTTGAATCTTCTTTATCATGCTAAGAGGAGCAGGAAAAAGCAAAAAATTTCAGAATTGCAACTTGCAATGCGGAGAAATTACTGTTTGTGCATTTACAATATTCATTGATTTTTGCCATTGAAAAACATCATGTTATTCATATACCAGAAATGATTGAAGCTACTGACTGAATGAAAGGAGCTGGCATCTCACTCTCTTTGAATCTTCATTATCATGCTAAGAGGAGCAGGAAAAAGCAAAAAATTTCAGAATTGCACCTTGCAATGCGGAGAAATTACTGTTTGTGCATTTACAATATTCATTGATTTTTGCCATTGAAAAACGTCCAGAAATGATTGAAGCTACTGACTGAATGAAAGGAGCTGGCATCTCACTCTCTTTGAATCTTCTTTATCATGCTAAGAGGAGCAGGAAAAAGCAAAAAATTTCAGAATTGCACCTTGCAATGCGGAGAAATTACTGTTTGTGCATTTACAATATTCATTGATTTTTGCCATTGAAAAACGTCCAGAAATGTTTGAAGCTACTGACTGAATGAAAGGAGCTGGCATCTCACTCTCTTTGAATCTTCTTTATCATGCTAGGATTAGCAGGAAAAAGCAAAAAATTTCAGAATTGCACCTTGCAATGTGGAGATATTACTGTTTGTGCATTTACAATATTCATTGATTTTTGCCATTGAAAAACGTCCAGAAATGTTTGAAGCTACTGACTGAATGAAAGGAGCTGGCATCTCACTCTCTTTGAATCTTCTTTATCATGCTAGGAGTAGCAGGAAAAAGCAAAAAATTTCAGAATTGCACCTTGCAATGTGGAGATATTACTGTTTGTGCATTTACAATATTCATTGATTTTTGCCATTGAAAAACGTCCAGAAATGTTTGAAGCTACTGACTGAATGAAAGGAGCTGGCATCTCACTCTCTTTGAATCTTCTTTATCATGCTAGGATTAGCAGGAAAAAGCAAAAAATTTCAGAATTGCACCTTGCAATGTGGAGATATTACTGTTTGTGCATTTACAATATTCATTGATTTTTGCCATTGAAAAACATCATGTTATTCATATACCAGAAATGTTTGAAGCTACTGACTGAATGAAAGGAGCTGACATCTCACTCTCTTTGAATCTTCTTTATCATGCTAGTATTAGCACAAAAAAGCAAAAAATTTCAGAATTGCACCTTGCAATGTGGAGATATTACTGTTTGTGCATTTACAATATTCATTGATTTTTGCCATTGAAAAACGTCCAGAAATGTTTGAAGCTACTGACTGAATGAAAGGAGCTGGCATCTCACTCTATTTGAATCTTCTTTATCATCCTAGGATTAGCAGGAAAAAGCAAAAAATTTCAGCATTGCACCTTGCAATGTGGAGATATTACTGTTTGTGCATTTACAATATTCATTGATTTTTGCCATTGAAAAACATCCAGAAATGTTTATACCAGAAATGTTTGAAGCTACTGACTGAATGAAAGGAGCTGGCATCTCACTCTCTTTGAATATTCTTTATCATGCTAAGAGGAGCAGGAAAAAGCAAAAAATTTCAGAATTGCACTTTGCAATGCGGAGAAATTACTGTTTGTGCATTTACAATATTCATTGATTTTTGCCATTGAAAAACGTCCAGAAATGACTGAAGCTACTGACTGAATGAAAGGAGCTGGCATCTCACTCTCTTTGAATCTTCTTTATCATGCTAAGAGGAGCAGGAAAAAGCAAAAAATTTCAGAATTGCATCTTGCAATGCGGAGAAATTACTGTTTGTGCATTTACAATATTCATTGATTTTTGCCATTGAAAAACGTCCAGAAATGATTGAAGCTACTGACTGAATGAAAGGAGCTGGCATCTCACTCTCTTTGAATCTTCTTTATCATGCTAAGAGGAGCAGGAAAAAGCAAAAAATTTCAGAATTGCACCTTGCAATGCGGAGAAATTACTGTTTGTGCATTTACAATATTCATTGATTTTTGCCATTGAAAAACATCATGTTATTCATATACCAGAAATGATTGAAGCTACTGACTGAATGAAAGGAGCTGGCATCTCACTCTCTTTGAATCTTCTTTATCATGCTAAGAGGAGCAGGAAAAAGCAAAAAATTTCAGAATTGCACCTTGCAATGCGGAGAAATTACTGTTTGTGCATTTACAATATTCATTGATTTTTGCCATTGAAAAACATCCAGAAATGATTGAAGCTACTGACTGAATGAAAGGAGCTGGCATCTCACTCTCTTTGAATCTTCTTTATCATGCTAAGAGGAGCAGGAAAAAGCAAAAAATTTCAGAATTGCACCTTGCAATGCGGAGAAATTACTGTTTGTGCATTTACAATATTCATTGATTTTTGCCATTGAAAAACGTCCAGAAATGATTGAAGCTACTGACTGAATGAAAGGAGCTGGCATCTCACTCTCTTTGAATCTTCTTTATCATGCTAGGATTAGCAGGAAAAAGCAAAAAATTTCAGAATTGCACCTTGCAATGTGGAGATATTACTGTTTGTGCATTTACAATATTCATTGAATTTTGCCATTGAAAAACGTCCAGAAATGTTTGAAGCTACTGACTGAATGAAAGGAGCTGGCATCTCACTCTATTTGAATCTTCTTTATCATGCTAGGATTAGCAGGAAAAAGCAAAAAATTTCAGAATTGCACCTTGCAATGTGGAGATATTACTGTTTGTGCATTTACAATATTCATTGATTTTTGCCATTGAAAAACGTCCAGAAATGTTTATACCAGAAATGTTTGAAGCTACTGACTGAATGAAAGGAGCTGGCATCTCACTCTCTTTGAATCTTCTTTATCATGCTAAGAGGAGCAGGAAAAAGCAAAAAATTTCAGAATTGCACCTTGCAATGCGGAGAAATTACTTTTTGTGCATTTACAATATTCATTGATTTTTGCCATTGAAAAACGTCCAGAAATGACTGAAGCTACTGACTGAATGAAAGGAGCTGGCATCTCACTCTCTTTGAATCTTCTTTACCATGCTAAGAGGAGCAGGAAAAAGCAAAAAAATTCAGAATTGCACCTTGCAATGCGGAGAAATTACTGTTTGTGCATTTACAATATTCATTGATTTTTGCCATTGAAAAACGTCCAGAAATGATTGAAGCTACTGACTGAATGAAAGGAGCTGGAATCTCACTCTCTTTGAATCTTCTTTATCATGCTAGGAGTAGCAGGAAAAAGCAAAAAATTTCAGAATTGCACCTTGCAATGTGGAGATATTACTGTTTGTGCATTTACAATATTCATTGATTTTTGCTATTGAAAAACGTCCAGAAATGTTTGAAGCTACTGACTGAATGAAAGGAGCTGGCATCTCACTCTCTTTGAATCTTCTTTATCATGCTAGGATTAGCAGGAAAAAGCAAAAAATTTCAGAATTGCACCTTGCAATGTGGAGATATTACTGTTTGTGCATTTACAATATTCATTAATTTTTGCCATTGAAAAACATCATGTTATTCATATACCAGAAATGTTTGAAGCTACTGACTGAATGAAAGGAGCTGACATCTCACTCTCTTTGAATCTTCTTTATCATGCTAGGATTAGCAGGAAAAAGCAAAAAATTTCAGAATTGCACCTTGCAATGTGGAGATATTACTGTTTGTGCATTTACAATATTCATTGATTTTTGCCATTGAAAAACGTCCAGAAATGTTTGAAGCTACTGACTGAATGAAAGGAGCTGGCATCTCACTCTATTTGAATCTTCTTTATCATGCTAGGATTAGCAGGAAAAAGCAAAAAAAATTTCAGCATTGCACCTTGCAATGTGGAGATATTACTGTTTGTGCATTTACAATATTCATTGATTTTTGCCATTGAAAAACGTCCAGAAATGTTTATACCAGAAATGTTTGAAGCTACTGACTGAATGAAAGGAGCTGGCATCTCACTCTCTTTGAATCTTCTTTATCATGCTAAGAGGAGCAGGAAAAAGCAAAAAATTTCAGAATTGCACCTTGCAATGCGGAGAAATTACTTTTTGTGCATTTACAATATTCATTGATTTTTGCCATTGAAAAACGTCCAGAAATGACTGAAGCTACTGACTGAATGAAAGGAGCTGGCATCTCACTCTCTTTGAATCTTCTTTACCATGCTAAGAGGAGCAGGAAAAAGCAAAAAAATTCAGAATTGCACCTTGCAATGCGGAGAAATTACTGTTTGTGCATTTACAATATTCATTGATTTTTGCCATTGAAAAACGTCCAGAAATGATTGAAGCTACTGACTGAATGAAAGGAGATGGAATCTCACTCTCTTTGAATCTTCTTTATCATGCTAGGAGTAGCAGGAAAAAGCAAAAAATTTCAGAATTGCACCTTGCAATGTGGAGATATTACTGTTTGTGCATTTACAATATTCATTGATTTTTGCTATTGAAAAACGTCCAGAAATGTTTGAAGCTACTGACTGAATGAAAGGAGCTGGCATCTCACTCTCTTTGAATCTTCTTTATCATGCTAGGATTAGCAGGAAAAAGCAAAAAATTTCAGAATTGCACCTTGCAATGTGGAGATATTACTGTTTGTGCATTTACAATATTCATTGATTTTTGCCATTGAAAAACATCATGTTATTCATATACCAGAAATGTTTGAAGCTACTGACTGAATGAAAGGAGCTGACATCTCACTCTCTTTGAATCTTCTTTATCATGCTAGGATTAGCAGGAAAAAGCAAAAAATTTCAGAATTGCACCTTGCAATGTGGAGATATTACTGTTTGTGCATTTACAATATTCATTGATTTTTGCCATTGAAAAACGTCCAGAAATGTTTGAAGCTACTGACTGAATGAAAGGAGCTGGCATCTCACTCTATTTGAATCTTCTTTATCATGCTAGGATTAGCAGGAAAAAGCAAAAAAAATTTCAGCATTGCACCTTGCAATGTGGAGATATTACTGTTTGTGCATTTACAATATTCATTGATTTTTGCCATTGAAAAACGTCCAGAAATGTTTATACCAGAAATGTTTGAAGCTACTGACTGAATGAAAGGAGCTGGCATCTCACTCTCTTTGAATCTTCTTTATCATGCTAAGAGGAGCAGGAAAAAGCAAAAAATTTCAGAATTGCACCTTGCAATGCGGAGAAATTACTGTTTGTGCATTTACAATATTCATTGATTTTTGCCATTGAAAAACTTCCAGAAATGACTGAAGCTACTGACTGAATGAAAGGAGCTGGCATCTCACTCTCTTTGAATCTTCTTTATCATGCTAAGAGGAGCAGGAAAAAGCAAAAAATTTCAGAATTGCACCTTGCAATGCGGAGAAATTACTGTTTGTGCATTTACAATATTCATTGATTTTTGCCATTGAAAAACGTCCAGAAATGATTGAAGCTACTGACTGAATGAAAGGAGCTGGCATCTCACTCTCTTTGAATCTTCTTTATCATGCTAAGAGGAGCAGGAAAAAGCAAAAAATTTCAGAATTGCACCTTGCAATGCGGAGAAATTACTGTTTGTGCATTTACAATATTCATTGATTTTTGCCATTGAAAAACATCATGTTATTCATATACCAGAAATGATTGAAGCTACTGACTGAATGAAAGGAGCTGGCATCTCACTCTCTTTGAATCTTCTTTATCATGCTAAGAGGAGCAGGAAAAAGCAAAAAATTTCAGAATTGCACCTTGCAATGCGGAGAAATTACTGTTTGTGCATTTACAATATTCATTGATTTTTGCCATTGAAAAACGTCCAGAAATGATTGAAGCTACTAACTGAATGAAAGGAGCTGGCATCTCACTCTCTTTGAATCTTCTTTATCATGCTAAGAGGAGCAGGAAAAAGCAAAAAATTTCAGAATTTCATCTTGCAATGCGGAGAAATTACTGTTTGTGCATTTACAATATTCATTGATTTTTGCCATTGAAAAACGTCCAGAAATGATTAAAGCTACTGACTGAATGAAAGGAGCTGGCATCTCACTCTCTTTGAATCTTCTTTATCATGCTAAGAGGAGCAGGAAAAAGCAAAAAATTTCAGAATTGCACCTTGCAATGCGGAGAAATTACTGTTTGTGCATTTACAATATTCATTGATTTTTGCCATTGAAAAACGTCCAGAAATGATTGAAGCTACTGACTGAATGAAAGGAGCCGGAATCTCACTCTCTTTGAATCTTCTTTATCATGCTAAGAGGAGCAGGAAAAAGCAAAAAATTTCAGAATTGCAACTTGCAATGCGGAGAAATTACTGTTTGTGCATTTACAATATTCATTGATTTTTGCCATTGAAAAACATCATGTTATTCATATACCAGAAATGATTGAAGCTACTGACTGAATGAAAGGAGCTGGCATCTCACTCTCTTTGAATCTTCTTTATCATGCTAAGAGGAGCAGGAAAAAGCAAAAAATTTCAGAATTGCACCTTGCAATGCGGAGAAATTACTGTTTGTGCATTTACAATATTCATTGATTTTTGCCATTGAAAAACGTCCAGAAATGATTGAAGCTACTGACTGAATGAAAGGAGCTGGCATCTCACTCTCTTTGAATCTTCTTTATCATGCTAAGAGGAGCAGGAAAAAGCAAAAAATTTCAGAATTGCACCTTGCAATGCGGAGAAATTACTGTTTGTGCATTTACAATATTCATTAATTTTTGCCATTGAAAAACATCATGTTATTCATATCCCAGAAATGTTTGAAGCTACTGACAATGAAAGATGCTGGCATCTCACTCTCTTTGAATCTTCTTTATCATGCTAATAGGAGCAGGAAAAAGCAAAAAATTTCAGAATTGCACCTTGCAATGCGGAGAAATTACTGTTTGTGCATTTACAATATTCATTGATTTTTGCCATTGAAAAACGTCCAGAAATGATTGAAGCTACTGACTGAATGAAAGGAGCTGGCATCTCACTCTCTTTGAATCTTCTTTATCATGCTAAGAGGAGCAGGAAAAAGCAAAAAATTTCAGAATTGCACCTTGCAATGCGGAGAAATTACTGTTTGTGCATTTACAATATTCATTGATTTTTGCCATTGAAAAACATCATGTTATTCATATACCAGAAATGTTTGAAGCTACTGACTGAATGAAAGGAGCTGGCATCTCACTCTCTTTGAATCTTCTTTATCATGCTAAGAGGAGCAGGAAAAAGCAAAAAATTTCAGAATTGCACCTTGCAATGCGGAGAAATTACTGTTTGTGCATTTACAATATTCATTGATTTTTGCCATTGAAAAACGTCCAGAAATGATTGAAGCTACTGACTGAATGAAAGGAGCTGGCATCTCACTCTCTTTGAATCTTCTTTATCATGCTAAGAGGAGCAGGAAAATGCAAGAAATTTCACAATTGCACCTTGCAATGCGGAGAAATTACTGTTTGTGCATTTATAATATTCATTGATTTTTGCCATTGAAAAACATCCAGAAATGATTGAAGCTACTGACTGAATGAAAGGAGCTGGCATCTCACTCTCTTTGAATCTTCTTTATCATGCTAAGAGGAGCAGGAAAAAGCAAAAAATTTCAGAATTGCACCTTGCAATGCGGAGAAATTACTGTTTGTGCATTTACAATATTCATTGATTTTTGCCATTGAAAAACATCATGTTATTCATATACCAGAAATGATTGAAGCTACTGACTGAATGAAAGGAGCTGGCATCTCACTCTCTTTGAATCTTCTTTATCATGCTAAGAGGAGCAGGAAAAAGCAAAAAATTTCAGAATTGCACCTTGCAATGCGGAGAAATTACTGTTTGTGCATTTACAATATTCATTGATTTTTGCCATTGAAAAACGTCCAGAAATGATTGAAGCTACTGACTGAATGAAAGGAGCTGGCATCTCACTCTCTTTGAATCTTCTTTATCATGCTAAGAGGAGCAGGAAAAAGCAAAAAATTTCAGAATTGCACCTTGCAATGCGGAGAAATTACTGTTTGTGCATTTACAATATTCATTGATTTTTGCCATTGAAAAACGTCCAGAAATGATTGAAGCTACTGACTGAATGAAAGGAGCTGGCATCTCACTCTCTTTGAATCTTCTTTATCATGCTAGGATTAGCAGGAAAAAGCAAAAAATTTCAGAATTGCACCTGGCAATGTGGAGATATTACTGTTTGTGCATTTACAATATTCATTGAATTTTGCCATTGAAAAACGTCCAGAAATGTTTGAAGCTACTGACTGAATGAAAGGAGCTGGCATCTCACTCTATTTGAATCTTCTTTATCATGCTAGGATTAGCAGGAAAAAGCAAAAAATTTCAGAATTGCACCTTGCAATGTGGAGATATTACTGTTTGTGCATTTACAATATTCATTGATTTTTGCCATTGAAAAACGTCCAGAAATGTTTATACCAGAAATGTTTGAAGCTACTGACTGAATGAAAGGAGCTGGCATCTCACTCTCTTTGAATCTTCTTTATCATGCTAAGAGGAGCAGGAAAAAGCAAAAAATTTCAGAATTGCACCTTGCAATGCGGAGAAATTACTGTTTGTGCATTTACAATATTCATTGATTTTTGCCATTGAAAAACGTCCAGAAATGACTGAAGCTACTGACTGAATGAAAGGAGCTGGCATCTCACTCTCTTTGAATCTTCTTTATCATGCTAAGAGGAGCAGGAAAAAGCAAAAAATTTCAAAATTGCACCTTGCAATGCGGAGAAATTACTGTTTGTGCATTTACAATATTCATTGATTTTTGCCATTGAAAAACGTCCAGAAATGATTGAAGCTACTGACTGAATGAAAGGAGCTGGCATCTCACTCTCTTTGAATCTTCTTTATCATGCTAAGAGGAGCAGGAAAAAGCAAAAAATTTCAGAATTGCACCTTGCAATGCGGAGAAATTACTGTTTGTGCATTTACAATATTCATTGATTTTTGCCATTGAAAAACATCATGTTATTCATATACCAGAAATGATTGAAGCTACTGACTGAATGAAAGGAGCTGGCATCTCACTCTCTTTGAATCTTCTTTATCATGCTAAGAGGAGCAGGAAAAAGCAAAAAATTTCAGAATTGCACCTTGCAATGCGGAGAAATTACTGTTTGTGCATTTACAATATTCATTGATTTTTGCCATTGAAAAACGTCCAGAAATGATTGAAGCTACTGACTGAATGAAAGGAGCTGGCATCTCACTCTCTTTGAATCTTCTTTATCATGCTAAGAGGAGCAGGAAAAAGCAAAAAATTTCAGAATTGCACCTTGCAATGCGGAGAAATTACTGTTTGTGCATTTACAATATTCATTGATTTTTGCCATTGAAAAACGTCCAGAAATGATTGAAGCTACTGACTGAATGAAAGGAGCTGGCATCTCACTCTCTTTGAATCTTCTTTATCATGCTAAGAGGAGCAGGAAAAAGCCAAAAATTTCAGAATTGCACCTTGCAATGCGGAGAAATTACTGTTTGTGCATTTACAATATTCATTGATTTTTGCCATTGAAAAACGTCCAGAAATGATTGAAGCTACTGACTGAATGAAAGGAGCTGGCATCTCACTCTCTTTGAATCTTCTTTATCATGCTAAGAGGAGCAGGAAAAAGCAAAAAATTTCAGAATTGCACCTTGCAATGCGGAGAAATTACTGTTTGTGCATTTACAATATTCATTAATTTTTGCCATTGAAAAACATCATGTTATTCATATCCCAGAAATGTTTGAAGCTACTGACTGAATGAAAGAAGCTGGCATCTCACTCTCTTTGAATCTTCTTTATCATGCTAAGAGGAGCAGGAAAAAGCAAAAAATTTCAGAATTGCACCTTGCAATGCGGAGAAATTACTGTTTGTGCATTTACAATATTCATTGATTTTTGCCATTGAAAAACGTCCAGAAATGATTGAAGCTACTGACTGAATGAAAGGAGCTGGCATCTCACTCTCTTTGAATCTTCTTTATCATGCTAAGAGGAGCAGGAAAAAGCAAAAAATTTCAGAATTGCACCTTGCAATGCGGAGAAATTACTGTTTGTGCATTTACAATATTCATTGATTTTTGCCATTGAAAAACATCATGTTATTCATATACCAGAAATGTTTGAAGCTACTGACTGAATGAAAGGAGCTGGCATCTCACTCTCTTTGAATCTTCTTTATCATGCTAAGAGGAGCAGGAAAAAGCAAAAAATTTCAGAATTGCACCTTGCAATGCGGAGAAATTACTGTTTGTGCATTTACAATATTCATTGATTTTTGCCATTGAAAAACGTCCAGAAATGATTGAAGCTACTGACTGAATGAAAGGAGCTGGCATCTCACTCTCTTTGAATCTTCTTTATCATGCTAAGAGGAGCAGGAAAATGCAAGAAATTTCAGAATTGCACCTTGCAATGCGGAGAAATTACTGTTTGTGCATTTACAATATTCATTGATTTTTGCCATTGAAAAACATCCAGAAATGATTGAAGCTACTGACTGAATGAAAGGAGCTGGCATCTCACTCTCTTTGAATCTTCTTTATCATGCTAAGAGGAGCAGGAAAAAGCCAAAAATTTCAGAATTGCACCTTGCAATGCGGAGAAATTACTGTTTGTGCATTTTCAATATTCATTGATTTTTGCCATTGAAAAACATCATGTTATTCATATACCAGAAATGATTGAAGCTACTGACTGAATGAAAGGAGCTGGCATCTCACTCTCTTTGAATCTTCTTTATCATGCAAAGAGGAGCAGGAAAAAGCAAAAAATTTCAGAATTGCACCTTGCAATGCGGAGAAATTACTGTTTGTGCATTTACAATATTCATTGATTTTTGCCATTGAAAAACGTCCAGAAATGATTGAAGCTACTGACTGAATGAAAGGAGCTGTCATCTCACTCTCTTTGAATCTTCTTTATCATGCTAAGAGGAGCAGGAAAAAGCAAAAAATTTCAGAATTGCACCTTGCAATGCGGAGAAATTACTGTTTGTGCATTTACAATATTCACTGATTTTTGCCATTGAAAAACGTCCAGAAATGATTGAAGCAACTGACTGAATGAAAGGAGCTGGCATCTCACTCTCTTTGAATCTTCTTTATCATGCTAAGAGGAGCAGGAAAAAGCAAAAAATTTCAGAATTGCACCTTGCAATGCGGAGAAATTACTGTTTGTGCATTTACAATATTCATTGATTTTTGCCATTGAAAAACGTCCAGAAATAATTGAAGCTACTGACTGAATGAAAGGAGCTGGCATCTCACTCTCTTTGAATCTTCTTTATCATGCTAAGAGGAGCAGGAAAAAGCAAAAAATTTCAGAATTGCAACTTGCAATGCGGAGAAATTACTGTTTGTGCATTTACAATATTCATTGATTTTTGCCATTGAAAAACGTCCAGAAATGATTGAAGCTACTGACTGAATGAAAGGAGCTGGCATCTCACTCTCTTTGAATCTTCTTTATCATGCTAAGAGGAGCAGGAAAAAGCAAAAAATTTCAGAATTGCACCTTGCAATGCGGAGAAATTACTGTTTGTGCATTTACAATATTCATTGATTTTTGCCATTGAAAAACGTCCAGAAATGATTGAAGCTACTGACTGAATGAAAGGAGCTGGCATCTCACTCTCTTTGAATCTTCTTTATCATGCTAAGAGGAGCAGGAAAAAGCAAAAAATTTCAGAATTGCACCTTGCAATGCGGAGAAATTACTGTTTGTGCTTTTACAATATTCATTGATTTTTGCCATTGAAAAACATCATGTTATTCATATACCAGAAATGTTTGAAGCTACTGACTGAATGAAAGGAGCTGGCATCTCACTCTCTTTGAATCTTCTTTATCATGCTAAGAGGAGCAGGAAAAAGCAAAAAATTTCAGAATTGCACCTTGCAATGCGGAGAAATTACTGTTTGTGCATTTACAATATTCATTGATTTTTGCCATTGAAAAATGTCCAGAAATGATTGAAGCTGCTGACTGAATGAAAGGAGCTGGCATCTCACTCTCTTTGAATCTTCTTTATCATGCTAAGAGGAGCAGGAAAAAGCAAAAAATTTCAGAATTGCACCTTGCAATGCGGAGAAATTACTGTTTGTGCATTTACAATATTCATTGATTTTTGCCATTGAAAAACATCATGTTATTCATATACCAGAAATGATTGAAGCTACTGACTGAATTAAAGGAGCTGGCATCTCACTCTCTTTGAATCTTCTTTATCATGCTAAGAGGAGCAGGAAAAAGCAAAAAATTTCAGAATTGCACCTTGCAATGCGGAGAAATTACTGTTTGTGCATTTACAATATTCATTGATTTTTGCCATTGAAAAACGTCCAGAAATGATTGAAGCTACTGACTGAATGAAAGGAGCTGGCATCTCACTCTCTTTGAATCTTCTTTATCATGCTAAGAGGAGCAGGAAAAAGCAAAAAATTTCAGAATTGCACCTTGCAATGCGGAGAAATTACTGTTTGTGCATTTACAATATTCATTGATTTTTGCCATTGAAAAACGTCCAGAAATGATTGAAGCTACTGACTGAATGAAAGGAGCTGGCATCTCACTCTCTTTGAATCTTCTTTATCATGCTAAGAGGAGCAGGAAAAAGCAAAAAATTTCAGAATTGCACCTTGCAATGCGGAGAAATTACTGTTTGTGCATTTACAATATTCATTGATTTTTGCCATTGAAAAACATCATGTTATTCATATACTAGAAATGTTTGAAGCTACTGACTGAATGAAAGGAGCTGGCATCTCACACTCTTTGAATCTTCTTTATCATGCTAAGAGGAGCAGGAAAAAGCAAAAAATTTCAGAATTGCACCTTGCAATGCGGAGAAATTACTGTTTGTGCATTTACAATATTCATTGATTTTTGCCATTGAAAAACGTCCAGAAATGATTGAAGCTACTGACTGAATGAAAGGAGCTGGCATCTCACTCTCTTTGAATCTTCTTTATCATGCTAAGAGGAGCAGGAAAAAGCAAAAAATTTCAGAATTGCACCTTGCAATGCGGAGAAATTACTGTTTGTGCATTTACAATATTCATTGATTTTTGCCATTGAAAAACATCATGTTATTCATATACCAGAAATGATTGAAGCTACTGACTGAATGAAAGGAGCTGGCATCTCGCTCTCTTTGAATCTTCTTTATCATGCTAAGAGGAGCAGGAAAAAGCAAAAAATTTCAGAATTGCACCTTGCAATGCGGAGAAATTACTGTTTGTGCATTTACAATATTCATTGATTTTTGCCATTGAAAAACGTCCAGAAATGATTGAAGCTACTGACTGAATGAAAGGAGCTGGCATCTCACTCTCTTTGAATCTTCTTTATCATGCTAAGAGGAGCAGGAAAAAGCAAAAAATTTCAGAATTGCACCTTGCAATGTGGAGAAATTACTGTTTGTGCATTTACAATATTCATTGATTTTTGCCATTGAAAAACATCATGTTATTCATATACCAGAAATGATTGAAGCTACTGACTGAATGAACGGAGCTGGCATCTCACTCTCTTTGAATCTTCTTTATCATGCTAAGAGGAGCAGGAAAAAGCAAAAAATTTCAGAATTGCAGCTTGCAATGCGGAGAAATTACTGTTTGTGCTTTTACAATATTCATTGATTTTTGCCATTGAAAAACATCATGTTATTCATATACCAGAAATGTTTGAAGCTACTGACTGAATGAAAGGAGCTGGCATCTCACTCTCTTTGAATCTTCTTTATCATGCTAAGAGGAGCAGGAAAAAGCAAAAAATTTCAGAATTGCACCTTGCAATGCGGAGAAATTACTGTTTGTGCATTTACAATATTCATTGATTTTTGCCATTGAAAAACGTCCAGAAATGATTGAAGCTACTGACTGAATGAAAGGAGCTGGCATCTCACTCTCTTTGAATCTTCTTTATCATGCTAAGAGGAGCAGGAAAAAGCAAAAAATTTCAGAATTGCACCTTGCAATGCGGAGAAATTACTGTTTGTGCATTTACAATATTCATTGATTTTTGCCCTTGAAAAACGTCCAGAAATGATTGAAGCTACTGACTGAATGAAAGGAGCTGGCATCTCACTCTCTTTGAATCTTCTTTATCATGCTAAGAGGAGCAGGAAAAAGCAAAAAATTTCAGAATTGCAACTTGCAATGCGGAGAAATTACTGTTTGTGCATTTACAATATTCATTGATTTTTGCCATTGAAAAACATCATGTTATTCATATACCAGAAATGATTGAAGCTACTGACTGAATGAAAGGAGCTGGCATCTCACTCTCTTTGAATCTTCTTTATCATGCTAAGAGGAGCAGGAAAAAGCAAAAAATTTCAGAATTGCACCTTGCAATGCGGAGAAATTACTGTTTGTGCATTTACAATATTCATTGATTTTTGCCATTGAAAAACATCATGTTATTCATATACCAGAAATGTTTGAAGCTACTGACTGAATGAAAGGAGCTGGCATCTCACTCTCTTTGAATCTTCTTTATCATGCTAAGAGGAGCAGGAAAAAGCAAAAAATTTCAGAATTGCACCTTGCAATGCGGAGAAATTACTGTTTGTGCATTTACAATATTCATTGATTTTTGCCATTGAAAAACGTCCAGAAATGATTGAAGCTACTGACTGAATGAAAGGAGCTGGCATCTCACTCTCTTTGAATCTTCTTTATCATGCTAAGAGGAGCAGGAAAATGCAAGAAATTTCAGAATTGCACCTTGCAATGCGGAGAAATTACTGTTTGTGCATTTACAATATTCATTGATTTTTGCCATTGAAAAACATCCAGAAATGATTGAAGCTACTGACTGAATGAAAGGAGCTGGCATCTCACTCTCTTTGAATCTTCTTTATCATGCTAAGAGGAGCAGGAAAAAGCCAAAAATTTCAGAATTGCACCTTGCAATGCGGAGAAATTACTGTTTGTGCATTTACAATATTCATTGATTTTTGCCATTGAAAAACATCATGTTATTCATATACCAGAAATGATTGAAGCTACTGACTGAATGAAAGGAGCTGGCATCTCACTCTCTTTGAATCTTCTTTATCATGCAAAGAGGAGCAGGAAAAAGCAAAAAATTTCAGAATTGCACCTTGCAATGCGGAGAAATTACTGTTTGTGCATTTACAATATTCATTGATTTTTGCCATTGAAAAACGTCCAGAAATGATTGAAGCTACTGACTGAATGAAAGGAGCTGGCATCTCACTCTCTTTGAATCTTCTTTATCATGCTAAGAGGAGCAGGAAAAAGCAAAAAATTTCAGAATTGCACCTTGCAATGCGGAGAAATTACTGTTTGTGCATTTGCAATATTCACTGATTTTTGCCATTGAAAAACGTCCAGAAATGATTGAAGCAACTGACTGAATGAAAGGAGCTGGCATCTCACTCTCTTTGAATCTTCTTTATCATGCTAAGAGGAGCAGGAAAAAGCAAAAAATTTCAGAATTGCACCTTGCAATGCGGAGAAATTACTGTTTGTGCATTTACAATATTCATTGATTTTTGCCATTGAAAAACGTCCAGAAATAATTGAAGCTACTGACTGAATGAAAGGAGCTGGCATCTCACTCTCTTTGAATCTTCTTTATCATGCTAAGAGGAGCAGGAAAAAGCAAAAAATTTCAGAATTGCAACTTGCAATGTGGAGAAATTACTGTTTGTGCATTTACAATATTCATTGATTTTTGCCATTGAAAAACATCATGTTATTCATATACCAGAAATGATTGAAGCTAGTGACTGAATGAAAGGAGCTGGCATCTCACTCTCTTTGAATCTTCTTTATCATGCTAAGAGGAGCAGGAAAAAGCAAAAAATTTCAGAATTGCACCTTGCAATGCGGAGAAATTACTGTTTGTGCATTTACAATATTCATTGATTTTTGCCATTGAAAAACGTCCAGAAATGATTGAAGCTACTGACTGAATGAAAGGAGCTGGCATCTCACTCTCTTTGAATCTTCTTTATCATGCTAAGAGGAGCAGGAAAAAGCAAAAAATTTCAGAATTGCACCTTGCAATGCGGAGAAATTACTGTTTGTGCTTTTACAATATTCATTGATTTTTGCCATTGAAAAACATCATGTTATTCATATACAAGAAATGTTTGAAGCTACTGACTGAATGAAAGGAGCTGGCATCTCACTCTCTTTGAATCTTCTTTATCATGCTAAGAGGAGCAGGAAAAAGCAAAAAATTTCAGAATTGCACCTTGCAATGCGGAGAAATTACTGTTTGTGCATTTACAATATTCATTGATTTTTGCCATTGAAAAATGTCCAGAAATGATTGAAGCTGCTGACTGAATGAAAGGAGCTGGCATCTCACTCTCTTTGAATCTTCTTTATCATGCTAAGAGGAGCAGGAAAAAGCAAAAAATTTCAGAATTGCACCTTGCAATGCGGAGAAATTACTGTTTGTGCATTTACAATATTCATTGATTTTTGCCATTGAAAAACATCATGTTATTCATATACCAGAAATGATTGAAGCTACTGACTGAATGAAAGGAGCTGGCATCTCACTCTCTTTGAATCTTCTTTATCATGCTAAGAGGAGCAGGAAAAAGCAAAAAATTTCAGAATTGCACCTTGCAATGCGGAGAAATTACTGTTTGTGCATTTACAATATTCATTGATTTTTGCCATTGAAAAACGTCCAGAAATGATTGAAGCTACTGACTGAATGAAAGGAGCTGGCATCTCACTCTCTTTGAATCTTCTTTATCATGCTAAGAGGAGCAGGAAAAAGCAAAAAATTTCAGAATTGCACCTTGCAATGCGGAGAAATTACTGTTTGTGCATTTACAATATTCATTGATTTTTGCCATTGAAAAACGTCCAGAAATGATTGAAGCTACTGACTGAATGAAAGGAGCTGGCATCTCACTCTCTTTGAATCTTCTTTATCATGCTAAGAGGAGCAGGAAAAAGCAAAAAATTTCAGAATTGCACCTTGCAATGCGGAGAAATTACTGTTTGTGCATTTACAATATTCATTGATTTTTGCCATTGAAAAACATCATGTTATTCATATACCAGAAATGTTTGAAGCTACTGACTGAATGAAAGGAGCTGGCATCTCACTCTCTTTGAATCTTCTTTATCATGCTAAGAGGAGCAGGAAAAAGCAAAAAATTTCAGAATTGCACCTTGCAATGCGGAGAAATTACTGTTTGTGCATTTACAATATTCATTGATTTTTGCCATTGAAAAACGTCCAGAAATGATTGAAGCTACTGACTGAATGAAAGGAGCTGGCATCTCACTCTCTTTGAATCTTCTTTATCATGCTAAGAGGAGCAGGAAAAAGCAAAAAATTTCAGAATTGCACCTTGCAATGCGGAGAAATTACTGTTTGTGCATTTACAATATTCATTGATTTTTGCCATTGAAAAACATCATGTTATTCATATACCAGAAATGATTGAAGCTACTGACTGAATGAAAGGAGCTGGCATCTCGCTCTCTTTGAATCTTCTTTATCATGCTAAGAGGAGCAGGAAAAAGCAAAAAATTTCAGAATTGCACCTTGCAATGCGGAGAAATTACTGTTTGTGCATTTACAATATTCATTGATTTTTGCCATTGAAAAACGTCCAGAAATGATTGAAGCTACTGACTGAATGAAAGGAGCTGGCATCTCACTCTCTTTGAATCTTCTTTATCATGCTAAGAGGAGCAGGAAAAAGCAAAAAATTTCAGAATTGCACCTTGCAATGTGGAGAAATTACTGTTTGTGCATTTACAATATTCATTGATTTTTGCCATTGAAAAACATCATGTTATTCATATACCAGAAATGATTGAAGCTACTGACTGAATGAAAGGAGCTGGCATCTCACTCTCTTTGAATCTTCTTTATCATGCTAAGAGGAGCAGGAAAAAGCAAAAAATTTCAGAATTGCACCTTGCAATGCGGAGAAATTACTGTTTGTGCATTTACAATATTCATTGATTTTTGCCATTGAAAAACGTCCAGAAATGATTGAAGCTACTGACTGAATGAAGGAGCTGGCATCTCACTCTCTTTGAATCTTCTTTATCATGCTAAGAGGAGCAGGAAAAAGCAAAAAATTTCAGAATTGCACCTTGCAATGCGGAGAAATTACTGTTTGTGCTTTTACAATATTCATTGATTTTTGCCATTGAAAAACATCATGTTATTCATATACCAGAAATGTTTGAAGCTACTGACTGAATGAAAGGAGCTGGCATCTCACTCTCTTTGAATCTTCTTTATCATGCTAAGAGGAGCAGGAAAAAGCAAAAAATTTCAGAATTGCACCTTGCAATGCGGAGAAATTACTGTTTGTGCATTTACAATATTCATTGATTTTTGCCATTGAAAAACGTCCAGAAATGATTGAAGCTACTGACTGAATGAAAGGAGCTGGCATCTCACTCTCTTTGAATCTTCTTTATCATGCTAAGAGGAGCAGGAAAAAGCAAAAAATTTCAGAATTGCACCTTGCAATGCGGAGAAATTACTGTTTGTGCATTTACAATATTCATTGATTTTTGCCATTGAAAAACGTCCAGAAATGATTGAAGCTACTGACTGAATGAAAGGAGCTGGCATCTCACTCTCTTTGAATCTTCTTTATCATGCTAAGAGGAGCAGGAAAAAGCAAAAAATTTCAGAATTGCAACTTGCAATGCGGAGAAATTACTGTTTGTGCATTTACAATATTCATTGATTTTTGCCATTGAAAAACATCATGTTATTCATATACCAGAAATGATTGAAGCTACTGACTGAATGAAAGGAGCTGGCATCTCACTCTCTTTGAATCTTCTTTATCATGCTAAGAGGAGCAGGAAAAAGCAAAAAATTTCAGAATTGCACCTTGCAATGCGGAGAAATTAATGTTTGTGCTTTTACAATATTCATTGATTTTTGCCATTGAAAAACGTCCAGAAATGATTGAAGCTACTGACTGAATGAAAGGAACTGGCATCTCACTCTCTTTGAATCTTCTTTATCATGCTAAGAGGAGCAGGAAAAAGCAAAAAATTTCAGAATTGCACCTTGCAATGCGGAGAAATTACTGTTTGTGCATTTACAATATTCATTGATTTTTGCCATTGAAAAACGTGAAGAAATGATTGAAGCTACTGACTGAATGAAAGGAGCTGGCATCTCACTCTCTTTGAATCTTCTTTATCATGCTAAGAGGAGCAGGAAAAAGCAAAAAATTTCAGAATTGCACCTTGCAATGCGGAGAAATTACTGTTTGTGCATTTACAATATTCATTAATTTTTGCCATTGAAAAACATCATGTTATTCATATCCCAGAAATGTTTGAAGCTACTGACTGAATGAAAGAAGCTGGCATCTCACTCTCTTTGAATCTTCTTTATCATGCTAAGAGGATCAGGAAAAAGCAAAAAATTTCAGAATTGCACCTTGCAATGCGGAGAAATTACTGTTTGTGCATTTACAATATTCATTGATTTTTGCCATTGAAAAACGTCCAGAAATGATTGAAGCTACTGACTGAATGAAAGGAGCTGGCATCTCACTCTCTTTGAATCTTCTTTATCATGCTAAGAGGAGCAGGAAAAAGCAAAAAATTTCAGAATTGCACCTTGCAATGCGGAGAAATTACTGTTTGTGCATTTACAATATTCATTGATTTTTGCCATTGAAAAACATCATGTTATTCATATACCAGAAATGTTTGAAGCTACTGACTGAATGAAAGGAGCTGGCATCTCACTCTCTTTGAATCTTCTTTATCATGCTAAGAGGAGCAGGAAAAAGCAAAAAATTTCAGAATTGCACCTTGCAATGCGGAGAAATTACTGTTTGTGCATTTACAATATTCATTGATTTTTGCCATTGAAAAACGTCCAGAAATGATTGAAGCTACTGACTGAATGAAAGGAGCTGGCATCTCACTCTCTTTGAATCTTCTTTATCATGCTAAGAGGAGCAGGAAAAAGCAAAAAATTTCAGAATTGCACCTTGCAATGCGGAGAAATTACTGTTTGTGCATTTACAATATTCATTGATTTTTGCCATTGAAAAACGTCCAGAAATGATTGAAGCTACTGACTGAATGAAAGGAGCTGGCATCTCACTCTCTTTGAATCTTCTTTATCATGCTAAGAGGAGCAGGAAAAAGCAAAAAATTTCAGAATTGCAACTTGCAATGCGGAGAAATTACTGTTTGTGCATTTACAATATTCATTGATTTTTGCCATTGAAAAACATCATGTTATTCATATACCAGAAATGATTGAAGCTACTGACTGAATGAAAGGAGCTGGCATCTCACTCTCTTTGAATCTTCTTTATCATGCTAAGAGGAGCAGGAAAAAGCAAAAAATTTCAGAATTGCACCTTGCAATGCGGAGAAATTACTGTTTGTGCATTTACAATATTCATTGATTTTTGCCATTGAAAAACGTCCAGAAATGATTGAAGCTACTGACTGAATGAAAGGAGCTGGCATCTCACTCTCTTTGAATCTTCTTTATCATGCTAAGAGGAGCAGGAAAAAGCAAAAAATTTCAGAATTGCACCTTGCAATGCGGAGAAATTACTGTTTGTGCATTTACAATATTCATTGATTTTTGCCATTGAAAAACGTCCAGAAATGATTGAAGCTACTGACTGAATGAAAGGAGCTGGCATCTCACTCTCTTTGAATCTTCTTTATCATGCTAAGAGGAGCAGGAAAAAGCAAAAAATTTCAGAATTGCACCTTGCAATGCGGAGAAATTACTGTTTGTGCATTTACAATATTCATTAATTTTTGCCATTGAAAAACATCATGTTATTCATATCCCAGAAATGTTTGAAGCTACTGACTGAATGAAAGAAGCTGGCATCTCACTCTCTTTTAATCTTCTTTATCATGCTAAGAGGAGCAGGAAAAAGCAAAAAATTTCAGAATTGCACCTTGCAATGCGGAGAAATTACTGTTTGTGCATTTACAATATTCATTGATTTTTGCCATTGAAAAACGTCCAGAAATGATTGAAGCTACTGACTGAATGAAAGGAGCTGGCATCTCACTCTCTTTGAATCTTCTTTATCATGCTAAGAGGAGCAGGAAAAAGCAAAAAATTTCAGAATTGCACCTTGCAATGCGGAGAAATTACTGTTTGTGCATTTACAATATTCATTGATTTTTGCCATTGAAAAACGTCCAGAAATGATTGAAGCTACTGACTGAATGAAAGGAGCTGGCATCTCACTCTCTTTGAATCTTCTTTATCATGCTAAGAGGAGCAGGAAAAAGCAAAAAATTTCAGAATTGCACCTTGCAATGCGGAGAAATTACTGTTTGTGCTTTTACAATATTCATTGATTTTTGCCATTGAAAAACATCATGTTATTCATATACCAGAAATGTTTGAAGCTACTGACTGAATGAAAGGAGCTGGCATCTCACTCTCTTTGAATCTTCTTTATCATGCTAAGAGGAGCAGGAAAAAGCAAAAAATTTCAGAATTGCACCTTGCAATGCGGAGAAATTACTGTTTGTGCATTTACAATATTCATTGATTTTTGCCATTGAAAAACGTCCAGAAATGATTGAAGCTACTGACTGAATGAAAGGAGCTGGCATCTCACTCTCTTTGAATCTTCTTTATCATGCTAAGAGGAGCAGGAAAAAGCAAAAAATTTCAGAATTGCACCTTGCAATGCGGAGAAATTACTGTTTGTGCATTTACAATATTCATTGATTTTTGCCATTGAAAAACGTCCAGAAATGATTGAAGCTACTGACTGAATGAAAGGAGCTGGCATCTCACTCTCTTTGAATCTTCTTTATCATGCTAAGAGGAGCAGGAAAAAGCAAAAAATTTCAGAATTGCAACTTGCAATGCGGAGAAATTACTGTTTGTGCATTTACAATATTCATTGATTTTTGCCATTGAAAAACATCATGTTATTCATATACCAGAAATGATTGAAGCTACTGACTGAATGAAAGGAGCTGGCATCTCACTCTCTTTGAATCTTCTTTATCATGCTAAGAGGAGCAGGAAAAAGCAAAAAATTTCAGAATTGCACCTTGCAATGCGGAGAAATTACTGTTTGTGCATTTACAATATTCATTGATTTTTGCCATTGAAAAACGTCCAGAAATGATTGAAGCTACTGACTGAATGAAAGGAGCTGGCATCTCACTCTCTTTGAATCTTCTTTATCATGCTAAGAGGAGCAGGAAAAAGCAAAAAATTTCAGAATTGCACCTTGCAATGCGGAGAAATTACTGTTTGTGCATTTACAATATTCATTGATTTTTGCCATTGAAAAACGTCCAGAAATGATTGAAGCTACTGACTGAATGAAAGGAGCTGGCATCTCACTCTCTTTGAATCTTCTTTATCATGCTAAGAGGAGCAGGAAAAAGCAAAAAATTTCAGAATTGCACCTTGCAATGCGGAGAAATTACTGTTTGTGCATTTACAATATTCATTAATTTTTGCCATTGAAAAACATCATGTTATTCATATCCCAGAAATGTTTGAAGCTACTGACTGAATGAAAGAAGCTGGCATCTCACTCTCTTTGAATCTTCTTTATCATGCTAAGAGGAGCAGGAAAAAGCAAAAAATTTCAGAATTGCACCTTGCAATGCGGAGAAATTACTGTTTGTGCATTTACAATATTCATTGATTTTTGCCATTGAAAAACGTCCAGAAATGATTGAAGCTACTGACTGAATGAAAGGAGCTGGCATCTCACTCTCTTTGAATCTTCTTTATCATGCTAAGAGGAGCAGGAAAAAGCAAAAAATTTCAGAATTGCACCTTGCAATGCGGAGAAATTACTGTTTGTGCATTTACAATATTCATTGATTTTTGCCATTGAAAAACATCATGTTATTCATATACCAGAAATGTTTGAAGCTACTGACTGAATGAAAGGAGCTGGCATCTCACTCTCTTTGAATCTTCTTTATCATGCTAAGAGGAGCAGGAAAAAGCAAAAAATTTCAGAATTGCACCTTGCAATGCGGAGAAATTACTGTTTGTGCATTTACAATATTCATTGATTTTTGCCATTGAAAAACGTCCAGAAATGATTGAAGCTACTGACTGAATGAAAGGAGCTGGCATCTCACTCTCTTTGAATCTTCTTTATCATGCTAAGAGGAGCAGGAAAAAGCAAAAAAATTCAGAATTGCACCTTGCAATGCGGAGAAATTACTGTTTGTGCATTTACAATATTCATTGATTTTTGCCATTGAAAAACGTCCAGAAATGATTGAAGCTACTGACTGAATGAAAGGAGCTGGCATCTCACTCTCTTTGAATCTTCTTTATCATGCTAAGAGGAGCAGGAAAAAGCAAAAAATTTCAGAATTGCAACTTGCAATGCGGAGAAATTACTGTTTGTGCATTTACAATATTCATTGATTTTTGCCATTGAAAAACATCATGTTATTCATATACCAGAAATGATTGAAGCTACTGACTGAATGAAAGGAGCTGGCATCTCACTCTCTTTGAATCTTCTTTATCATGCTAAGAGGAGCAGGAAAAAGCAAAAAATTTCAGAATTGCACCTTGCAATGCGGAGAAATTACTGTTTGTGCATTTACAATATTCATTGATTTTTGCCATTGAAAAACGTCCAGAAATGATTGAAGCTACTGACTGAATGAAAGGAGCTGGCATCTCACTCTCTTTGAATCTTCTTTATCATGCTAAGAGGAGCAGGAAAAAGCAAAAAATTTCAGAATTGCACCTTGCAATGCGGAGAAATTACTGTTTGTGCATTTACAATATTCATTGATTTTTGCCATTGAAAAACGTCCAGAAATGATTGAAGCTACTGACTGAATGAAAGGAGCTGGCATCTCACTCTCTTTGAATCTTCTTTATCATGTTAAGAGGAGCAGGAAAAAGCAAAAAATTTCAGAATTGCACCTTGCAATGCGGAGAAATTACTGTTTGTGCATTTACAATATTCATTAATTTTTGCCATTGAAAAACATCATGTTATTCATATCCCAGAAATGTTTGAAGCTACTGACTGAATGAAAGAAGCTGGCATCTCACTCTCTTTTAATCTTCTTTATCATGCTAAGAGGAGCAGGAAAAAGCAAAAAATTTCAGAATTGCACCTTGCAATGCGGAGAAATTACTGTTTGTGCATTTACAATATTCATTGATTTTTGCCATTGAAAAACGTCCAGAAATGATTGAAGCTACTGACTGAATGAAAGGAGCTGGCATCTCACTCTCTTTGAATCTTCTTTATCATGCTAAGAGGAGCAGGAAAAAGCAAAAAATTTCAGAATTGCACCTTGCAATGCGGAGGTATTACTGTTTGTGCATTTACAAAATTCATTGATTTTTGCCATTGAAAAACATCATGTTATTCATATACCAGAAATGTTTGAAGCTACTGACTGAATGAAAGGAGCTGGCATCTCACTCTCTTTGAATCTTCTTTATCATGCTAAGAGGAGCAGGAAAAAGCAAAAAATTTCAGAATTGCACCTTGCAATGCGGAGAAATTACTGTTTGTGCATTTACAATATTCATTGATTTTTGCCATTGAAAAACGTCCAGAAATGATTGAAGCTACTGACTGAATGAAAGGAGCTGGCATCTCACTCTCTTTGAATCTTCTTTATCATGCTAAGAGGAGCAGGAAAATGCAAGAAATTTCAGAATTGCACCTTGCAATGCGGAGAAATTACTGTTTGTGCATTTACAATATTCATTGATTTTTGCCATTGAAAAACATCCAGAAATGATTGAAGCTACTGACTGAATGAAAGGAGCTGGCATCTCACTCTCTTTGAATCTTCTTTATCATGCTAAGAGGAGCAGGAAAAAGCCAAAAATTTCAGAATTGCACCTTGCAATGCGGAGAAATTACTGTTTGTGCATTTACAATATTCATTGATTTTTGCCATTGAAAAACATCATGTTATTCATATACCAGAAATGATTGAAGCTACTGACTGAATGAAAGGAGTTGGCATCTCACTCTCTTTGAATCTTCTTTATCATGCAAAGAGGAGCAGGAAAAAGCAAAAAATTTCAGAATTGCACCTTGCAATGCGGAGAAATTACTGTTTGTGCATTTACAATATTCATTGATTTTTGCCATTGAAAAACGTCCAGAAATGATTGAAGCTACTGACTGAATGAAAGGAGCTGGCATCTCACTCTCTTTGAATCTTCTTTATCATGCTAAGAGGAGCAGGAAAAAGCAAAAAATTTCAGAATTGCACCTTGCAATGCGGAGAAATTACTGTTTGTGCATTTACAATATTCATTGATTTTTGCCATTGAAAAACGTCCAGAAATAATTGAAGCTACTGACTGAATGAAAGGAGCTGGCATCTCACTCTCTTTGAATCTTCTTTATCATGCTAAGAGGAGCAGGAAAAAGCAAAAAATTTCAGAATTGCAACTTGCAATGCGGAGAAATTACTGTTTGTGCATTTACAATATTCATTGATTTTTGCCATTGAAAAACATCATGTTATTCATATACCAGAAATGATTGAAGCTACTGACTGAATGAAAGGAGCTGGCATCTCACTCTCTTTGAATCTTCTTTATCATGCTAAGAGGAGCAGGAAAAAGCAAAAAATTTCAGAATTGCACCTTGCAATGCGGAGAAATTACTGTTTGTGCATTTACAATATTCATTGATTTTTGCCATTGAAAAACGTCCAGAAATGATTGAAGCTACTGACTGAATGAAAGGAGCTGGCATCTCACTCTCTTTGAATCTTCTTTATCATGCTAAGAGGAGCAGGAAAAAGCAAAAAATTTCAGAATTGCACCTTGCAATGCGGAGAAATTACTGTTTGTGCTTTTACAATATTCATTGATTTTTGCCATTGAAAAACATCATGTTATTCATATACCAGAAATGTTTGAAGCTACTGACTGAATGAAAGGAGCTGGCATCTCACTCTCTTTGAATCTTCTTTATCATGCTAAGAGGAGCAGGAAAAAGCAAAAAATTTCAGAATTGCACCTTGCAATGCGGAGAAATTACTGTTTGTGCATTTACAATATTCATTGATTTTTGCCATTGAAAAATGTCCAGAAATGATTGAAGCTGCTGACTGAATGAAAGGAGCTGGCATCTCACTCTCTTTGAATCTTCTTTATCATGCTAAGAGGAGCAGGAAAAAGCAAAAAATTTCAGAATTGCACCTTGCAATGCGGAGAAATTACTGTTTGTGCATTTACAATATTCATTGATTTTTGCCATTGAAAAACATCATGTTATTCATATACCAGAAATGATTGAAGCTACTGACTGAATGAAAGGAGCTGGCATCTCACTCTCTTTGAATCTTCTTTATCATGCTAAGAGGAGCAGGAAAAAGCAAAAAATTTCAGAATTGCACCTTGCAATGCGGAGAAATTACTGTTTGTGCATTTACAATATTCATTGATTTTTGCCATTGAAAAACGTCCAGAAATGATTGAAGCTACTGACTGAATGAAAGGAGCTGGCATCTCACTCTCTTTGAATCTTCTTTATCATGCTAAGAGGAGCAGGAAAAAGCAAAAAATTTCAGAATTGCACCTTGCAATGCGGAGAAATTACTGTTTGTGCATTTACAATATTCATTGATTTTTGCCATTGAAAAACGTCCAGAAATGATTGAAGCTACTGACTGAATGAAAGGAGCTGGCATCTCACTCTCTTTGAATCTTCTTTATCATGCTAAGAGGAGCAGGAAAAAGCAAAAAATTTCAGAATTGCACCTTGCAATGCGGAGAAATTACTGTTTGTGCATTTACAATATTCATTGATTTTTGCCATTGAAAAACATCATGTTATTCATATACCAGAAATGATTGAAGCTACTGACTGAATGAAAGGAGCTGGCATCTCGCTCTCTTTGAATCTTCTTTATCATGCTAAGAGGAGCAGGAAAAAGCAAAAAATTTCAGAATTGCACCTTGCAATGCGGAGAAATTACTGTTTGTGCTTTTACAATATTCATTGATTTTTGCCATTGAAAAACATCATGTTATTCATATACCAGAAATGTTTGAAGCTACTGACTGAATGAAAGGAGCTGGCATCTCACTCTCTTTGAATCTTCTTTATCATGCTAAGAGGAGCAGGAAAAAGCAAAAAATTTCAGAATTGCACCTTGCAATGCGGAGAAATTACTGTTTGTGCATTTACAATATTCATTGATTTTTGCCATTGAAAAACGTCCAGAAATGATTGAAGCTACTGACTGAATGAAAGGAGCTGGCATCTCACTCTCTTTGAATCTTCTTTATCATGCTAAGAGGAGCAGGAAAAAGCAAAAAATTTCAGAATTGCACCTTGCAATGCGGAGAAATTACTGTTTGTGCATTTACAATATTCATTGATTTTTGCCATTGAAAAACGTCCAGAAATGATTGAAGCTACTGACTGAATGAAAGGAGCTGGCATCTCACTCTCTTTGAATCTTCTTTATCATGCTAAGAGGAGCAGGAAAAAGCAAAAAATTTCAGAATTGCACCTTGCAATGCGGAGAAATTACTGTTTGTGCTTTTACAATATTCATTGATTTTTGCCATTGAAAAACATCATGTTATTCATATACCAGAAATGTTTGAAGCTACTGACTGAATGAAAGGAGCTGGCATCTCACTCTCTTTGAATCTTCTTTATCATGCTAAGAGGAGCAGGAAAAAGCAAAAAATTTCAGAATTGCACCTTGCAGTGCGGAGAAATTACTGTTTGTGCATTTACAATATTCATTGATTTTTGCCATTGAAAAACGTCCAGAAATGATTGAAGCTACTGACTGAATGAAAGGAGCTGGCATCTCACTCTCTTTGAATCTTCTTTATCATGCTAAGAGGAGCAGGAAAAAGCAAAAAATTTCAGAATTGCACCTTGCAATGCGGAGAAATTACTGTTTGTGCATTTACAATATTCATTGATTTTTGCCATTGAAAAACGTCCAGAAATGATTGAAGCTACTGACTGAATGAAAGGAGCTGGCATCTCACTCTCTTTGAATCTTCTTTATCATGCTAAGAGGAGCAGGAAAAAGCAAAAAATTTCAGAATTGCAACTTGCAATGCGGAGAAATTACTGTTTGTGCATTTACAATATTCATTGATTTTTGCCATTGAAAAACATCATGTTATTCATATACCAGAAATGATTGAAGCTACTGACTGAATGAAAGGAGCTGGCATCTCACTCTCTTTGAATCTTCTTTATCATGCTAAGAGGAGCAGGAAAAAGCAAAAAATTTCAGAATTGCACCTTGCAATGCGGAGAAATTACTGTTTGTGCATTTACAATATTCATTGATTTTTGCCATTGAAAAACGTCCAGAAATGATTGAAGCTACTGACTGAATGAAAGGAGCTGGCATCTCACTCTCTTTGAATCTTCTTTATCATGCTAAGAGGAGCAGGAAAAAGCAAAAAATTTCAGAATTGCACCTTGCAATGCGGAGAAATTACTGTTTGTGCTTTTACAATATTCATTGATTTTTGCCATTGAAAAACATCATGTTATTCATATACCAGAAATGTTTGAAGCTACTGACTGAATGAAAGGAGCTGGCATCTCACTCTCTTTGAATCTTCTTTATCATGCTAAGAGGAGCAGGAAAAAGCAAAAAATTTCAGAATTGCACCTTGCAATGCGGAGAAATTACTGTTTGTGCATTTACAATATTCATTGATTTTTGCCATTGAAAAACGTCCAGAAATGATTGAAGCTACTGACTGAATGAAAGGAGCTGGCATCTCACTCTCTTTGAATCTTCTTTATCATGCTAAGAGGAGCAGGAAAAAGCAAAAAATTTCAGAATTGCACCTTGCAATGCGGAGAAATTACTGTTTGTGCATTTACAATATTCATTGATTTTTGCCATTGAAAAACGTCCAGAAATGATTGAAGCTACTGACTGAATGAAAGGAGCTGGCATCTCACTCTCTTTGAATCTTCTTTATCATGCTAAGAGGAGCAGGAAAAAGCAAAAAATTTCAGAATTGCAACTTGCAATGCGGAGAAATTACTGTTTGTGCATTTACAATATTCATTGATTTTTGCCATTGAAAAACATCATGTTATTCATATACCAGAAATGATTGAAGCTACTGACTGAATGAAAGGAGCTGGCATCTCACTCTCTTTGAATCTTCTTTATCATGCTAAGAGGAGCAGGAAAAAGCAAAAAATTTCAGAATTGCACCTTGCAATGCGGAGAAATTACTGTTTGTGCATTTACAATATTCATTGATTTTTGCCATTGAAAAACGTCCAGAAATGATTGAAGCTACTGACTGAATGAAAGGAGCTGGCATCTCACTCTCTTTGAATCTTCTTTATCATGCTAAGAGGAGCAGGAAAAAGCAAAAAATTTCAGAATTGCACCTTGCAATGCGGAGAAATTACTGTTTGTGCTTTTACAATATTCATTGATTTTTGCCATTGAAAAACATCATGTTATTCATATACCAGAAATGATTGAAGCTACTGACTGAATGAAAGGAGCTGGCATCTCACTCTCTTTGAATCTTCTTTATCATGCTAAGAGGAGCAGGAAAAAGCAAAAAATTTCAGAATTGCACCTTGCAATGCGGAGAAATTACTGTTTGTGCATTTACAATATTCATTGATTTTTGCCATTGAAAAACGTCCAGAAATGATTGAAGCTACTGACTGAATGAAAGGAGCTGGCATCTCACTCTCTTTGAATCTTCTTTATCATGCTAAGAGGAGCAGGAAAAAGCAAAAAATTTCAGAATTGCACCTTGCAATGCGGAGAAATTACTGTTTGTGCATTTACAATATTCATTGATTTTTGCCATTGAAAAACGTCCAGAAATGATTGAAGCTACTGACTGAATGAAAGGAGCTGGCATCTCACTCTCTTTGAATCTTCTTTATCATGCTAAGAGGAGCAGGAAAAAGCAAAAAATTTCAGAATTGCACCTTGCAATGCGGAGAAATTACTGTTTGTGCATTTACAATATTCATTGATTTTTGCCATTGAAAAACATCATGTTATTCATATACCAGAAATGATTGAAGCTACTGACTGAATGAAAGGAGCTGGCATCTCGCTCTCTTTGAATCTTCTTTATCATGCTAAGAGGAGCAGGAAAAAGCAAAAAATTTCAGAATTGCACCTTGCAATGCGGAGAAATTACTGTTTGTGCTTTTACAATATTCATTGATTTTTGCCATTGAAAAACATCATGTTATTCATATACCAGAAATGTTTGAAGCTACTGACTGAATGAAAGGAGCTGGCATCTCACTCTCTTTGAATCTTCTTTATCATGCTAAGAGGAGCAGGAAAAAGCAAAAAATTTCAGAATTGCACCTTGCAATGCGGAGAAATTACTGTTTGTGCATTTACAATATTCATTGATTTTTGCCATTGAAAAACGTCCAGAAATGATTGAAGCTACTGACTGAATGAAAGGAGCTGGCATCTCACTCTCTTTGAATCTTCTTTATCATGCTAAGAGGAGCAGGAAAAAGCAAAAAATTTCAGAATTGCACCTTGCAATGCGGAGAAATTACTGTTTGTGCATTTACAATATTCATTGATTTTTGCCATTGAAAAACGTCCAGAAATGATTGAAGCTACTGACTGAATGAAAGGAGCTGGCATCTCACTCTCTTTGAATCTTCTTTATCATGCTAAGAGGAGCAGGAAAAAGCAAAAAATTTCAGAATTGCACCTTGCAATGCGGAGAAATTACTGTTTGTGCTTTTACAATATTCATTGATTTTTGCCATTGAAAAACATCATGTTATTCATATACCAGAAATGTTTGAAGCTACTGACTGAATGAAAGGAGCTGGCATCTCACTCTCTTTGAATCTTCTTTATCATGCTAAGAGGAGCAGGAAAAAGCAAAAAATTTCAGAATTGCACCTTGCAGTGCGGAGAAATTACTGTTTGTGCATTTACAATATTCATTGATTTTTGCCATTGAAAAACGTCCAGAAATGATTGAAGCTACTGACTGAATGAAAGGAGCTGGCATCTCACTCTCTTTGAATCTTCTTTATCATGCTAAGAGGAGCAGGAAAAAGCAAAAAATTTCAGAATTGCACCTTGCAATGCGGAGAAATTACTGTTTGTGCATTTACAATATTCATTGATTTTTGCCATTGAAAAACGTCCAGAAATGATTGAAGCTACTGACTGAATGAAAGGAGCTGGCATCTCACTCTCTTTGAATCTTCTTTATCATGCTAAGAGGAGCAGGAAAAAGCAAAAAATTTCAGAATTGCAACTTGCAATGCGGAGAAATTACTGTTTGTGCATTTACAATATTCATTGATTTTTGCCATTGAAAAACATCATGTTATTCATATACCAGAAATGATTGAAGCTACTGACTGAATGAAAGGAGCTGGCATCTCACTCTCTTTGAATCTTCTTTATCATGCTAAGAGGAGCAGGAAAAAGCAAAAAATTTCAGAATTGCACCTTGCAATGCGGAGAAATTACTGTTTGTGCATTTACAATATTCATTGATTTTTGCCATTGAAAAACGTCCAGAAATGATTGAAGCTACTGACTGAATGAAAGGAGCTGGCATCTCACTCTCTTTGAATCTTCTTTATCATGCTAAGAGGAGCAGGAAAAAGCAAAAAATTTCAGAATTGCACCTTGCAATGCGGAGAAATTACTGTTTGTGCTTTTACAATATTCATTGATTTTTGCCATTGAAAAACATCATGTTATTCATATACCAGAAATGTTTGAAGCTACTGACTGAATGAAAGGAGCTGGCATCTCACTCTCTTTGAATCTTCTTTATCATGCTAAGAGGAGCAGGAAAAAGCAAAAAATTTCAGAATTGCACCTTGCAATGCGGAGAAATTACTGTTTGTGCATTTACAATATTCATTGATTTTTGCCATTGAAAAACGTCCAGAAATGATTGAAGCTACTGACTGAATGAAAGGAGCTGGCATCTCACTCTCTTTGAATCTTCTTTATCATGCTAAGAGGAGCAGGAAAAAGCAAAAAATTTCAGAATTGCACCTTGCAATGCGGAGAAATTACTGTTTGTGCATTTACAATATTCATTGATTTTTGCCATTGAAAAACGTCCAGAAATGATTGAAGCTACTGACTGAATGAAAGGAGCTGGTATCTCACTCTCTTTGAATCTTCTTTATCATGCTAAGAGGAGCAGGAAAAAGCAAAAAATTTCAGAATTGCACCTTGCAATGCGGAGAAATTACTGTTTGTGCATTTACAATATTCATTGATTTTTGCCATTGAAAAACATCATGTTATTCATATACCAGAAATGATTGAAGCTACTGACTGAATGAAAGGAGCTGGCATCTTACTCTCTTTGAATCTTCTTTGTCATGCTAAGAGGAGCAGGAAAAAGCAAAAAATTTCAGAATTGCACCTTGCAATGCGGAGAAATTACTGTTTGTGCATTTACAATATTCATTGATTTTTGCCATTGAAAAACGTCCAGAAATGATTGAAGCTACTGACTGAATGAAAGGAGCTGGCATCTCACTCTCTTTGAATCTTCTTTATCATGCTAAGAGGAGCAGGAAAAAGCAAAAAATTTCAGAATTGCACCTTGCAATGCGGAGAAATTACTGTTTGTGCATTTACAATATTCATTGATTTTTGCCATTGAAAAACGTCCAGAAATGATTGAAGCTACTGACTGAATGAATGGAGCTGGCATCTCACTCTCTTTGAATCTTCTTTATCATGCTAAGAGGAGCAGGAAAAAGCAAAAAATTTCAGAATTGCACCTTGCAATGCGGAGAAATTACTGTTTGTGCATTTACAATATTCATTGATTTTTGCCATTGAAAAACGTCCAGAAATGATTGAAGCTACTGACTGAATGAAAGGAGCTGGCATCTCACTCTCTTTGAATCTTCTTTATCATGCTAAGAGGAGCAGGAAAAAGCAAAAAATTTCAGAATTGCAACTTGCAATGCGGAGAAATTACTGTTTGTGCATTTACAATATTCATTGATTTTTGCCATTGAAAAACATCATGTTATTCATATACCAGAAATGATTGAAGCTACTGACTGAATGAAAGGAGCTGGCATCTCACTCTCTTTGAATCTTCTTTATCATGCTAAGAGGAGCAGGAAAAAGCAAAAAATTTCAGAATTGCACCTTGCAATGCGGAGAAATTACTGTTTGTGCATTTACAATATTCATTGATTTTTGCCATTGAAAAACGTCCAGAAATGATTGAAGCTACTGACTGAATGAAAGGAGCTGGCATCTCACTCTCTTTGAATCTTCTTTATCATGCTAAGAGGAGCAGGAAAAAGCAAAAAATTTCAGAATTGCACCTTGCAATGCGGAGAAATTACTGTTTGTGCATTTACAATATTCATTGATTTTTGCCATTGAAAAACGTCCAGAAATGATTGAAGCTACTGACTGAATGAAAGGAGCTGGCATCTCACTCTCTTTGAATCTTCTTTATCATGCTAAGAGGAGCAGGAAAAAGCAAAAAATTTCAGAATTGCACCTTGCAATGCGGAGAAATTACTGTTTGTGCATTTACAATATTCATTGATTTTTGCCATTGAAAAACGTCCAGAAATGATTGAAGCTACTGACTGAATGAAAGGAGCTGGCATCTCACTCTCTTTGAATCTTCTTTATCATGCTAAGAGGAGCAGGAAAAAGCAAAAAATTTCAGAATTGCACCTTGCAATGCGGAGAAATTACTGTTTGTGCTTTTACAATATTCATTGATTTTTGCCATTGAAAAACATCATGTTATTCATATACCAGAAATGTTTGAAGCTACTGACTGAATGAAAGGAGCTGGCATCTCACTCTCTTTGAATCTTCTTTATCATGCTAAGAGGAGCAGGAAAAAGCAAAAAATTTCAGAATTGCACCTTGCAGTGCGGAGAAATTACTGTTTGTGCATTTACAATATTCATTGATTTTTGCCATTGAAAAACGTCCAGAAATGATTGAAGCTACTGACTGAATGAAAGGAGCTGGCATCTCACTCTCTTTGAATCTTCTTTATCATGCTAAGAGGAGCAGGAAAAAGCAAAAAATTTCAGAATTGCACCTTGCAATGCGGAGAAATTACTGTTTGTGCATTTACAATATTCATTGATTTTTGCCATTGAAAAACGTCCAGAAATGATTGAAGCTACTGACTGAATGAAAGGAGCTGGCATCTCACTCTCTTTGAATCTTCTTTATCATGCTAAGAGGAGCAGGAAAAAGCAAAAAATTTCAGAATTGCAACTTGCAATGCGGAGAAATTACTGTTTGTGCATTTACAATATTCATTGATTTTTGCCATTGAAAAACATCATGTTATTCATATACCAGAAATGATTGAAGCTACTGACTGAATGAAAGGAGCTGGCATCTCACTCTCTTTGAATCTTCTTTATCATGCTAAGAGGAGCAGGAAAAAGCAAAAAATTTCAGAATTGCACCTTGCAATGCGGAGAAATTACTGTTTGTGCATTTACAATATTCATTGATTTTTGCCATTGAAAAACGTCCAGAAATGATTGAAGCTACTGACTGAATGAAAGGAGCTGGCATCTCACTCTCTTTGAATCTTCTTTATCATGCTAAGAGGAGCAGGAAAAAGCAAAAAATTTCAGAATTGCACCTTGCAATGCGGAGAAATTACTGTTTGTGCTTTTACAATATTCATTGATTTTTGCCATTGAAAAACATCATGTTATTCATATACCAGAAATGTTTGAAGCTACTGACTGAATGAAAGGAGCTGGCATCTCACTCTCTTTGAATCTTCTTTATCATGCTAAGAGGAGCAGGAAAAAGCAAAAAATTTCAGAATTGCACCTTGCAATGCGGAGAAATTACTGTTTGTGCATTTACAATATTCATTGATTTTTGCCATTGAAAAACGTCCAGAAATGATTGAAGCTACTGACTGAATGAAAGGAGCTGGCATCTCACTCTCTTTGAATCTTCTTTATCATGCTAAGAGGAGCAGGAAAAAGCAAAAAATTTCAGAATTGCACCTTGCAATGCGGAGAAATTACTGTTTGTGCATTTACAATATTCATTGATTTTTGCCATTGAAAAACGTCCAGAAATGATTGAAGCTACTGACTGAATGAAAGGGGCTGGTATCTCACTCTCTTTGAATCTTCTTTATCATGCTAAGAGGAGCAGGAAAAAGCAAAAAATTTCAGAATTGCACCTTGCAATGCGGAGAAATTACTGTTTGTGCATTTACAATATTCATTGATTTTTGCCATTGAAAAACATCATGTTATTCATATACCAGAAATGATTGAAGCTACTGACTGAATGAAAGGAGCTGGCATCTTACTCTCTTTGAATCTTCTTTGTCATGCTAAGAGGAGCAGGAAAAAGCAAAAAATTTCAGAATTGCACCTTGCAATGCGGAGAAATTACTGTTTGTGCATTTACAATATTCATTGATTTTTGCCATTGAAAAACGTCCAGAAATGATTGAAGCTACTGACTGAATGAAAGGAGCTGGCATCTCACTCTCTTTGAATCTTCTTTATCATGCTAAGAGGAGCAGGAAAAAGCAAAAAATTTCAGAATTGCACCTTGCAATGCGGAGAAATTACTGTTTGTGCATTTACAATATTCATTGATTTTTGCCATTGAAAAACGTCCAGAAATGATTGAAGCTACTGACTGAATGAAAGGAGCTGGCATCTCACTCTCTTTGAATCTTCTTTATCATGCTAAGAGGAGCAGGAAAAAGCAAAAAATTTCAGAATTGCACCTTGCAATGCGGAGAAATTACTGTTTGTGCATTTACAATATTCATTGATTTTTGCCATTGAAAAACATCATGTTATTCATATACCAGAAATGTTTGAAGCTACTGACTGAATGAAAGGAGCTGGCATCTCACTCTCTTTGAATCTTCTTTATCATGCTAAGAGGAGCAGGAAAAAGCAAAAAATTTCAGAATTGCACCTTGCAATGCGGAGAAATTACTGTTTGTGCATTTACAATATTCATTGATTTTTGCCATTGAAAAACGTCCAGAAATGATTGAAGCTACTGACTGAATGAAAGGAGCTGGCATCTCACTCTCTTTGAATCTTCTTTATCATGCTAAGAGGAGCAGGAAAAAGCAAAAAATTTCAGAATTGCACCTTGCAATGCGGAGAAATTACTGTTTGTGCATTTACAATATTCATTGATTTTTGCCATTGAAAAACGTCCAGAAATGATTGAAGCTACTGACTGAATGAAAGGAGCTGGCATCTCACTCTCTTTGAATCTTCTTTATCATGCTAAGAGGAGCAGGAAAAAGCAAAAAATTTCAGAATTGCACCTTGCAATGCGGAGAAATTACTCTTTGTGCATTTACAATATTCATTGATTTTTGCCATTGAAAAACATCATGTTATTCATATACCAGAAATGTTTGAAGCTACTGACTGAATGAAAGGAGCTGGCATCTCACTCTCTTTGAATCTTCTTTATCATGCTAAGAGGAGCAGGAAAAAGCAAAAAATTTCAGAATTGCACCTTGCAATGCGGAGAAATTACTGTTTGTGCATTTACAATATTCATTGATTTTTGCCATTGAAAAACATCATGTTATTCATATACCAGAAATGTTTGAAGCTACTGACTGAATGAAAGGAGCTGGCATCTCACTCTCTTTGAATCTTCTTTATCATGCTAAGATGAGCAGGAAAAAGCAAAAAATTTCAGAATTGCACCTTGCAATGTGGAGAAATTACTGTTTGTGCATTTACAATATTCATTGATTTTTACCATTGAAAAACGTCCAGAAATGATTGAAGCTACTGACTGAATGAAAGTAGCTGGCATCTCACTCTCTTTGAATCTTCTTTATCATGCTAAGAGGAGCAGGAAAAAGCAAAAAATTTCAGACTTGCACCTTGCAATGCGGAGAAATTACTGTTTGTGCATTTACAATATTCATTGATTTTTGCCATTGAAAAACATCATGTTATTCATATACCAGAAATGTTTGAAGCTACTGACTGAATGAAAGGAGCTGGCATCTCACTCTCTTTGAATCTTCTTTATCATGCTAAGAGGAGCAGGAAAAAGCAAAAAATTTCAGAATTGCACCTTGCAATGCGGAGAAATTACTGTTTGTGCATTTACAATATTCATTGATTTTTGCCATTGAAAAACGTCCAGAAATGATTGAAGCTACTGACTGAATGAAAGGAGCTGGTATCTCACTCTCTTTGAATCTTCTTTATCATGCTAAGAGGAGCAGGAAAAAGCAAAAAATTTCAGAATTGCACCTTGCAATGCGGAGAAATTACTGTTTGTGCATTTACAATATTCATTGATTTTTGCCATTGAAAAACATCATGTTATTCATATACCAGAAATGATTGAAGCTACTGACTGAATGAAAGGAGCTGGCATCTTACTCTCTTTGAATCTTCTTTGTCATGCTAAGAGGAGCAGGAAAAAGCAAAAAATTTCAGAATTGCACCTTGCAATGCGGAGAAATTACTGTTTGTGCATTTACAATATTCATTGATTTTTGCCATTGAAAAACGTCCAGAAATGATTGAAGCTACTGACTGAATGAAAGGAGCTGGCATCTCACTCTCTTTGAATCTTCTTTATCATGCTAAGAGGAGCAGGAAAAAGCAAAAAATTTCAGAATTGCACCTTGCAATGCGGAGAAATTACTGTTTGTGCATTTACAATATTCATTGATTTTTGCCATTGAAAAACGTCCAGAAATGATTGAAGCTACTGACTGAATGAAAGGAGCTGGCATCTCACTCTCTTTGAATCTTCTTTATCATGCTAAGAGGAGCAGGAAAAAGCAAAAAATTTCAGAATTGCACCTTGCAATGCGGAGAAATTACTGTTTGTGCATTTACAATATTCATTGATTTTTGCCATTGAAAAACATCATGTTATTCATATACCAGAAATGTTTGAAGCTACTGACTGAATGAAAGGAGCTGGCATCTCACTCTCTTTGAATCTTCTTTATCATGCTAAGAGGAGCAGGAAAAAGCAAAAAATTTCAGAATTGCACCTTGCAATGCGGAGAAATTACTGTTTGTGCATTTACAATATTCATTGATTTTTGCCATTGAAAAACGTCCAGAAATGATTGAAGCTACTGACTGAATGAAAGGAGCTGGCATCTCACTCTCTTTGAATCTTCTTTATCATGCTAAGAGGAGCAGGAAAAAGCAAAAAATTTCAGAATTGCACCTTGCAATGCGGAGAAATTACTGTTTGTGCATTTACAATATTCATTGATTTTTGCCATTGAAAAACGTCCAGAAATGATTGAAGCTACTGACTGAATGAAAGGAGCTGGCATCTCACTCTCTTTGAATCTTCTTTATCATGCTAAGAGGAGCAGGAAAAAGCAAAAAATTTCAGAATTGCACCTTGCAATGCGGAGAAATTACTCTTTGTGCATTTACAATATTCATTGATTTTTGCCATTGAAAAACATCATGTTATTCATATACCAGAAATGTTTGAAGCTACTGACTGAATGAAAGGAGCTGGCATCTCACTCTCTTTGAATCTTCTTTATCATGCTAAGAGGAGCAGGAAAAAGCAAAAAATTTCAGAATTGCACCTTGCAATGCGGAGAAATTACTGTTTGTGCATTTACAATATTCATTGATTTTTGCCATTGAAAAACATCATGTTATTCATATACCAGAAATGTTTGAAGCTACTGACTGAATGAAAGGAGCTGGCATCTCACTCTCTTTGAATCTTCTTTATCATGCTAAGATGAGCAGGAAAAAGCAAAAAATTTCAGAATTGCACCTTGCAATGTGGAGAAATTACTGTTTGTGCATTTACAATATTCATTGATTTTTACCATTGAAAAACGTCCAGAAATGATTGAAGCTACTGACTGAATGAAAGTAGCTGGCATCTCACTCTCTTTGAATCTTCTTTATCATGCTAAGAGGAGCAGGAAAAAGCAAAAAATTTCAGACTTGCACCTTGCAATGCGGAGAAATTACTGTTTGTGCATTTACAATATTCATTGATTTTTGCCATTGAAAAACATCATGTTATTCATATACCAGAAATGTTTGAAGCTACTGACTGAATGAAAGGAGCTGGCATCTCACTCTCTTTGAATCTTCTTTATCATGCTAAGAGGAGCAGGAAAAAGCAAAAAATTTCAGAATTGCACCTTGCAATGCGGAGAAATTACTGTTTGTGCATTTACAATATTCATTGATTTTTGCCATTGAAAAACGTCCAGAAATGATTGAAGCTACTGACTGAATGAAAGGAGCTGGCATCTCACTCTCTTTGAATCTTCTTTATCATGCTAAGATGAGCAGGAAAAAGCAAAAAATTTCAGAATTGCACCTTGCAATGCGGAGAAATTACTGTTTGTGCATTTACAATATTCATTGATTTTTGCCATTGAAAAACGTCCAGAAATGATTGAAGCTACTGACTGAATGAAAGGAGCTGGCATCTCACTCTCTTTGAATCTTCTTTATGATGCTAAGAGGAGCAGGAAAAATCAAAAAATTTCAGAATTGCACCTTGCAATGCGGAGAAATTACTGTTTGTGCATTTACAATATTCAATGATTTTTGCCATTGAAAAACATGTTATTCATATACCAGAAATGTTTGAAGCTACTGACTGAATGAAAGGAGCTGGCACCTCACTCTCTTTGAATCTTCTTTATCATGCTAAGAGGAGCGGGAAAAAGCAAAAAATTTCAGAATTGCACCTTGCAATGCGGAGAAATTACAGTTTGTGCATTTACAATATTCATTGATTTTTGCCATTGAAAAACATCCAGAAATGATTGAAGCTACTGACTGAATGAAAGGAGCTGGCATCTCACTCTCTTTGAATCTTCTTTATCATGCTAAGAGGAGCAGGAAAAAGCAAAAAATTTCAGAATTGCACCTTGCAATGCGGAGAAATTACTGTTTGTGCATTTACAATATTCATTGATTTTTGCCATTGAAAAACGTCCAGAAATGATTGAAGCTACTGACTGAATGAAAGGAGCTGGCATCTCACTCTCTTTGAATCTTCTTTATCATGCTAAGAGGAGCAGGAAAAAGCAAAAAATTTCAGAATTTCACCTTGCAATGCGGAGAAATTACTGTTTGTGCATTTACAATATTCATTGATTTTTGCCATTGAAAAACATCATGTTATTCATATACCAGAAATGATAGAAGCTACTGACTGAATGAAAGGAGCTGGCATCTTACTCTCTTTGAATCTTCTTTGTCATGCTAAGAGGAGCAGGAAAAAGCAAAAAATTTCAGAATTGCACCTTGCAATGCGGAGAAATTACTGTTTGTGCATTTACAATATTCATTGATTTTTGCCATTGAAAAACGTCCAGAAATGATTGAAGCTACTGACTGAATGAAAGGAGCTGGCATCTCACTCTCTTTGAATCTTCTTTATCATGCTAAGTGGAGCAGGAAAAAGCAAAAAATTTCAGAATTGCACCTTGCAATGCGGAGAAATTACTGTTTGTGCATTTACAATATTCATTGATTTTTGCCATTGAAAAACATCATGTTATTCATATACCAGAAATGTTTGAAGCTACTGACTGAATGAAAGGAGCTGGCATCTCACTCTCTTTGAATCTTCTTTATCATGCTAAGAGGAGCAGGAAAAAGCAAAAAATTTCAGAATTGCACCTTGCAATGTGGAGAAATTACTGTTTGTGCATTTACAATATTCATTGATTTTTACCATTGAAAAACGTCCAGAAATGATTGAAGCTACTGACTGAATGAAAGTAGCTGGCATTTCACTCTCTTTGAATCTTCTTTATCATGCTAAGAGGAGCAGGAAAAAGCAAAAAATTTCAGAATTGCACCTTGCAATCCAGAGAAATTACTGTTTGTGCATTTACAATATTCATTGATTTTTGCCATTGAAAAACATCATGTTATTCATATACCAGAAATGTTTGAAGCTACTGACTGAATGAAAGGAGCTGGCATCTCACTCTCTTTGAATCTTCTTTATCATGCTAAGAGGAGCAGGAAAAAGCAAAAAATTTCAGAATTGCACCTTGCAATGTGGAGAAATTACTGTTTGTGCATTTACAATATTCATTGATTTTTACCATTGAAAAACGTCCAGAAATGATTGAAGCTACTGACTGAATGAAAGTAGCTGGCATCTCACTCTCTTTGAATCTTCTTTATCATGCTAAGAGGAGCAGGAAAAAGCAAAAAATTTCAGACTTGCACCTTGCAATGCGGAGAAATTACTGTTTGTGCATTTACAATATTCATTGATTTTTGCCATTGAAAAACATCATGTTATTCATATACCAGAAATGTTTGAAGCTACTGACTGAATGAAAGGAGCTGGCATCTCACTCTCTTTGAATCTTCTTTATCATGCTAAGAGGAGCAGGAAAAAGCAAAAAATTTCAGAATTGCACCTTGCAATGCGGAGAAATTACTGTTTGTGCATTTACAATATTCATTGATTTTTGCCATTGAAAAACGTCCAGAAATGATTGAAGCTACTGACTGAATGAAAGGAGCTGGCATCTCACTCTCTTTGAATCTTGTTTATCATGCTAAGAGGAGCAGGAAAAAGCAAAAAATTTCAGAATTGCACCTTGCAATGCGGAGAAATTACTGTTTGTGCATTTACAATATTCATTGATTTTTGCCATTGAAAAACGTCCAGAAATGATTGAAGCTACTGACTGAATGAAAGGAGCTGGCATCTCACTCTCTTTGAATCTTCTTTATCATGCTAAGAGGAGCAGGAAAAAGCAAAACATTTCAGAATTGCACCTTGCAATGCGGAGAAATTACTGTTTGTGCATTTACAATATTCATTGATTTTTGCCATTGAAAAACATCATGTTATTCATATACCAGAAATGATTGAAGCTACTGACTGAATGAAAGGAGCTGGCATCTCACTCTCTTTGAATCTTCTTTATCATGCTAAGAGGAGCAGGAAAAAGCAAAAAATTTCAGAATTGCACCTTGCAATGCGGAGAAATTACTGTTTGTGCATTTACAATATTCATTGATTTTTGCCATTGAAAAACGTCCAGAAATGTTTGAAGCTACTGACTGAATGAAAGGAGCTGGCATCTCACTCTCTTTGAATCTTCTTTATCATGCTAGGATTAGCAGGAAAAAGCAAAAAATTTCAGAATTGCACCTTGCAATGTGGAGATATTACTGTTTGTGCATTTACAATATTCATTGATTTTTGCCATTGAAAAACATCCAGAAATGTTTGAAGCTACTGACTGAATGAAAGGAGCTGGCATCTCACTCTCTTTGAATCTTCTTTATCATGCTAGGAGTAGCAGGAAAAAGCAAAAAATTTCAGAATTGCACCTTGCAATGTGGAGATATTACTGTTTGTGCATTTACAATATTCATTGATTTTTGCCATTGAAAAACGTCCAGAAATGTTTGAAGCTACTGACTGAATGAAAGGAGCTGGCATCTCACTCTCTTTGAATCTTCTTTATCATGCTAGGATTAGCAGGAAAAAGCAAAAAATTTCAGAATTGCACCTTGCAATGTGGAGATATTACTGTTTGTGCATTTACAATATTCATTGATTTTTGCCATTGAAAAACATCATGTTATTCATATACCAGAAATGTTTGAAGCTACTAACTGAATGAAAGGAGCTGACATCTCACTCTCTTTGAATCTTCTTTATCATGCTAGGATTAGCAGGAAAAAGCAAAAAATTTCAGAATTGCACCTTGCAATGTGGAGATATTACTGTTTGTGCATTTACAATATTCATTGATTTTTGCCATTGAAAAACGTCCAGAAATGTTTGAAGCTACTGACTGAATGAAAGGAGCTGGCATCTCACTCTATTTGAATCTTCTTTATCATCCTAGGATTAGCAGGAAAAAGCAAAAAATTTCAGCATTGCACCTTGCAATGTGGAGATATTACTGTTTGTGCATTTACAATATTCATTGATTTTTGCCATTGAAAAACATCCAGAAATGTTTATACCAGAAATGTTTGAAGCTACTGACTGAATGAAAGGAGCTGGCATCTCACTCTCTTTGAATCTTCTTTATCATGCTAAGAGGAGCAGGAAAAAGCAAAAAATTTCAGAATTGCACTTTGCAATGCGGAGAAATTACTGTTTGTGCATTTACAATATTCATTGATTTTTGCCATTGAAAAACGTCCAGAAATGACTGAAGCTACTGACTGAATGAAAGGAGCTGGCATCTCACTCTCTTTGAATCTTCTTTATCATGCTAAGAGGAGCAGGAAAAAGCAAAAAATTTCAGAATTGCATCTTGCAATGCGGAGAAATTACTGTTTGTGCATTTACAATATTCATTGATTTTTGCCATTGAAAAACGTCCAGAAATGATTGAAGCTACTGACTGAATGAAAGGAGCTGGCATCTCACTCTCTTTGAATCTTCTTTATCATGCTAAGAGGAGCAGGAAAAAGCAAAAAATTTCAGAATTGCACCTTGCAATGCGGAGAAATTACTGTTTGTGCATTTACAATATTCATTGATTTTTGCCATTGAAAAACATCATGTTATTCATATACCAGAAATGATTGAAGCTACTGACTGAATGAAAGGAGCTGGCATCTCACTCTCTTTGAATCTTCTTTATCATGCTAAGAGGAGCAGGAAAAAGCAAAAAATTTCAGAATTGCACCTTGCAATGCGGAGAAATTACTGTTTGTGCATTTACAATATTCATTGATTTTTGCCATTGAAAAACATCATGTTATTCATATACCAGAAATGATTGAAGCTACTGACTGAATGAAAGGAGCTGGCATCTCACTCTCTTTGAATCTTCTTTATCATGCTAAGAGGAGCAGGAAAAAGCAAAAAATTTCAGAATTGCACCTTGCAATGCGGAGAAATTACTGTTTGTGCATTTACAATATTCATTGATTTTTGCCATTGAAAAACGTCCAGAAATGATTGAAGCTACTGACTGAATGAAAGGAGCTGGCATCTCACTCTCTTTGAATCTTCTTTATCATGCTAGGATTAGCAGGAAAAAGCAAAAAATTTCAGAATTGCACCTTGCAATGTGGAGATATTACTGTTTGTGCATTTACAATATTCATTGAATTTTGCCATTGAAAAACGTCCAGAAATGTTTGAAGCTACTGACTGAATGAAAGGAGCTGGCATCTCACTCTATTTGAATCTTCTTTATCATGCTAGGATTAGCAGGAAAAAGCAAAAAATTTCAGAATTGCACCTTGCAATGTGGAGATATTACTGTTTGTGCATTTACAATATTCATTGATTTTTGCCATTGAAAAACGTCCAGAAATGTTTATACCAGAAATGTTTGAAGCTACTGACTGAATGAAAGGAGCTGGCATCTCACTCTCTTTGAATCTTCTTTATCATGCTAAGAGGAGCAGGAAAAAGCAAAAAATTTCAGAATTGCACCTTGCAATGCGGAGAAATTACTTTTTGTGCATTTACAATATTCATTGATTTTTGCCATTGAAAAACGTCCAGAAATGACTGAAGCTACTGACTGAATGAAAGGAGCTGGCATCTCACTCTCTTTGAATCTTCTTTACCATGCTAAGAGGAGCAGGAAAAAGCAAAAAAATTCAGAATTGCACCTTGCAATGCGGAGAAATTACTGTTTGTGCATTTACAATATTCATTGATTTTTGCCATTGAAAAACGTCCAGAAATGATTGAAGCTACTGACTGAATGAAAGGAGCTGGCATCTCACTCTCTTTGAATCTTCTTTATCATGCTAGGAGTAGCAGGAAAAAGCAAAAAATTTCAGAATTGCACCTTGCAATGTGGAGATATTACTGTTTGTGCATTTACAATATTCATTGATTTTTGCCATTGAAAAACGTCCAGAAATGTTTGAAGCTACTGACTGAATGAAAGGAGCTGGCATCTCACTCTCTTTGAATCTTCTTTATCATGCTAGGATTAGCAGGAAAAAGCAAAAAATTTCAGAATTGCACCTTGCAATGTGGAGATATTACTGTTTGTGCATTTACAATATTCATTGATTTTTGCCATTGAAAAACATCAGGTTATTCATATACCAGAAATGTTTGAAGCTACTGACTGAATGAAAGGAGCTGACATCTCACTCTCTTTGAATCTTCTTTATCATGCTAGGATTAGCAGGAAAAAGCAAAAAATTTCAGAATTGCACCTTGCAATGTGGAGATATTACTGTTTGTGCATTTACAATATTCATTGATTTTTGCCAATGAAAAACGTCCAGAAATGTTTGAAGCTACTGACTGAATGAAAGGAGCTGGCATCTCACTCTATTTGAATCTTCTTTATCATGCTAGGATTAGCAGGAAAAAGCAAAAAATTTCAGCATTGCACCTTGCAATGTGGAGATATTACTGTTTGTGCATTTACAATATTCATTGATTTTTGCCATTGAAAAACGTCCAGAAATGTTTATACCAGAAATGTTTGAAGCTACTGACTGAAAGAAAGGAGCTGGCATCTCACTCTCTTTGAATCTTCTTTATCATGCTAAGAGGAGCAGGAAAAAGCAAAAAATTTCAGAATTGCACCTTGCAATGCGGAGAAATTACTGTTTGTGCATTTACAATATTCATTGATTTTTGCCATTGAAAAACGTCCAGATATGACTGAAGCTACTGACTGAATGAAAGGAGCTGGCATCTCACTCTCTTTGAATCTTCTTTATCATGCTAAGAGGAGCAGGAAAAACCAAAAAATTTCAGAATTGCATCTTGCAATGCGGAGAAATTACTGTTTGTGCATTTACAATATTCATTGATTTTTGCCATTGAAAAACGTCCAGAAATGATTGAAGCTACTGACTGAATGAAAGGAGCTGGCATCTCACTCTCTTTGAATCTTCTTTATCATGCTAAGAGGAGCAGGAAAAAGCAAAAAATTTCAGAATTGCACCTTGCAATGCGGAGAAATTACTGTTTGTGCATTTACAATATTCATTGATTTTTGCCATTGAAAAACATCATGTTATTCATATACCAGAAATGATTGAAGCTACTGACTGAATGAAAGGAGCTGGCATCTCACTCTCTTTGAATCTTCTTTATCATGCTAAGAGGAGCAGGAAAAAGCAAAAAATTTCAGAATTGCACCTTGCAATGCGGAGAAATTACTGTTTGTGCATTTACAATATTCATTGATTTTTGCCATTGAAAAACGTCCAGAAATGATTGAAGCTACTGACTGAATGAAAGGAGCTGGCATCTCACTCTCTTTGAATCTTCTTTATCATGCTAAGAGGAGCAGGAAAAAGCAAAAAATTTCAGAATTGCACCTTGCAATGCGGAGAAATTACTGTTTGTGCATTTACAATATTCATTGATTTTTGCCATTGAAAAACGTCCAGAAATGATTGAAGCTACTGACTGAATGAAAGGAGCTGGCATCTCACTCTCTTTGAATCTTCTTTATCATGCTAGGATTAGCAGGAAAAAGCAAAAAATTTCAGAATTGCACCTTGCAATGTGGAGATATTACTGTTTGTGCATTTACAATATTCATTGAATTTTGCCATTGAAAAACGTCCAGAAATGTTTGAAGCTACTGACTGAATGAAAGGAGCTGGCATCTCACTCTATTTGAATCTTCTTTATCATGCTAGGATTAGCAGGAAAAAGCAAAAAATTTCAGAATTGCACCTTGCAATGTGGAGATATTACTGTTTGTGCATTTACAATATTCATTGATTTTTGCCATTGAAAAACGTCCAGAAATGTTTATACCAGAAATGTTTGAAGCTACTGACTGAATGAAAGGAGCTGGCATCTCACTCTCTTTGAATCTTTTTTATCATGCTAAGAGGAGCAGGAAAAAGCAAAAAAATTCAGAATTGCACCTTGCAATGCGGAGAAATTACTTTTTGTGCATTTACAATATTCATTGATTTTTGCCATTGAAAAACGTCCAGAAATGACTGAAGCTACTGACTGAATGAAAGGAGCTGGCATCTCACTCTCTTTGAATCTTCTTTACCATGCTAAGAGGAGCAGGAAAAAGCAAAAAAATTCAGAATTGCACCTTGCAATGCGGAGAAATTACTGTTTGTGCATTTACAATATTCATTGATTTTTGCCATTGAAAAACGTCCAGAAATGATTGAAGCTACTGACTGAATGAAAGGAGCTGGCATCTCACTCTCTTTGAATCTTCTTTATCATGCTAGGAGTAGCAGGAAAAAGCAAAAAATTTCAGAATTGCACCTTGCAATGTGGAGATATTACTGTTTGTGCATTTACAATATTCATTGATTTTTGCCATTGAAAAACGTCCAGAAATGTTTGAAGCTACTGACTGAATGAAAGGAGCTGGCATCTCACTCTCTTTGAATCTTCTTTATCATGCTAGGATTAGCAGGAAAAAGCAAAAAATTTCAGAATTGCACCTTGCAATGTGGAGATATTACTGTTTGTGCATTTACAATATTCATTGATTTTTGCCATTGAAAAACATCAGGTTATTCATATACCAGAAATGTTTGAAGCTACTGACTGAATGAAAGGAGCTGACATCTCACTCTCTTTGAATCTTCTTTATCATGCTAGGATTAGCAGGAAAAAGCAAAAAATTTCAGAATTGCACCTTGCAATGTGGAGATATTACTGTTTGTGCATTTACAATATTCATTGATTTTTGCCAATGAAAAACGTCCAGAAATGTTTGAAGCTACTGACTGAATGAAAGGAGCTGGCATCTCACTCTATTTGAATCTTCTTTATCATGCTAGGATTAGCAGGAAAAAGCAAAAAATTTCAGCATTGCACCTTGCAATGTGGAGATATTACTGTTTGTGCATTTACAATATTCATTGATTTTTGCCATTGAAAAACGTCCAGAAATGTTTATACCAGAAATGTTTGAAGCTACTGACTGAAAGAAAGGAGCTGGCATCTCACTCTCTTTGAATCTTCTTTATCATGCTAAGAGGAGCAGGAAAAAGCAAAAAATTTCAGAATTGCACCTTGCAATGCGGAGAAATTACTGTTTGTGCATTTACAATATTCATTGATTTTTGCCATTGAAAAACGTCCAGAAATGACTGAAGCTACTGACTGAATGAAAGGAGCTGGCATCTCACTCTCTTTGAATCTTCTTTATCATGCTAAGAGGAGCAGGAAAAACCAAAAAATTTCAGAATTGCATCTTGCAATGCGGAGAAATTACTGTTTGTGCATTTACAATATTCATTGATTTTTGCCATTGAAAAACGTCCAGAAATGATTGAAGCTACTGACTGAATGAAAGGAGCTGGCATCTCACTCTCTTTGAATCTTCTTTATCATGCTAAGAGGAGCAGGAAAAAGCAAAAAATTTCAGAATTGCACCTTGCAATGCGGAGAAATTACTGTTTGTGCATTTACAATATTCATTGATTTTTGCCATTGAAAAACATCATGTTATTCATATACCAGAAATGATTGAAGCTACTGACTGAATGAAAGGAGCTGGCATCTCACTCTCTTTGAATCTTCTTTATCATGCTAAGAGGAGCAGGAAAAAGCAAAAAATTTCAGAATTGCACCTTGCAATGCGGAGAAATTACTGTTTGTGCATTTACAATATTCATTGATTTTTGCCATTGAAAAACGTCCAGAAATGATTGAAGCTACTGACTGAATGAAAGGAGCTGGCATCTCACTCTCTTTGAATCTTCTTTATCATGCTAAGAGGAGCAGGAAAAAGCAAAAAATTTCAGAATTGCACCTTGCAATGCGGAGAAATTACTGTTTGTGCATTTACAATATTCATTGATTTTTGCCATTGAAAAACGTCCAGAAATGATTGAAGCTACTGACTGAATGAAAGGAGCTGGCATCTCACTCTCTTTGAATCTTCTTTATCATGCAAGGATTAGCAGGAAAAAGCAAAAAATTTCAGAATTGCACCTGGCAATGTGGAGATATTACTGTTTGTGCATTTACAATATTCATTGAATTTTGCCATTGAAAAACGTCCAGAAATGTTTGAAGCTACTGACTGAATGAAAGGAGCTGGCATCTCACTCTATTTGAATCTTCTTTATCATGCTAGGATTAGCAGGAAAAAGCAAAAAATTTCAGAATTGCACCTTGCAATGTGGAGATATTACTGTTTGTGCATTTACAATATTCATTGATTTTTGCCATTGAAAAACGTCCAGAAATGTTTATACCAGAAATGTTTGAAGCTACTGACTGAATGAAAGGAGCTGGCATCTCACTCTCTTTGAATCTTCTTTATCATGCTAAGAGGAGCAGGAAAAAGCAAAAAATTTCAGAATTGCACCTTGCAATGCGGAGAAATTACTGTTTGTGCATTTACAATATTCATTGATTTTTGCCATTGAAAAACGTCCAGAAATGACTGAAGCTACTGACTGAATGAAAGGAGCTGGCATCTCACTCTCTTTGAATCTTCTTTATCATGCTAAGAGGAGCAGGAAAAAGCAAAAAATTTCAGAATTGCACCTTGCAATGCGGAGAAATTACAGTTTGTGCATTTACAATATTCATTGATTTTTGCCATTGAAAAACGTCCGGAAATGATTGAAGCTACTGACTGAATGAAAGGAGCTGGCATCTCACTCTCTTTGAATCTTCTTTATCATGCTAAGAGGAGCAGGAAAAAGCAAAAAATTTCAGAATTGCACCTTGCAATGCGGAGAAATTACTGTTTGTGCATTTACAATATTCATTGATTTTTGCCATTGAAAAACATCATGTTATTCATATACCAGAAATGATTGAAGCTACTGACTGAATGAAAGGAGCTGGCATCTCACTCTCTTTGAATCTTCTTTATCATGCTAAGAGGATCAGGAAAAAGCAAAAAATTTCAGAATTGCACCTTGCAATGCGGAGAAATTACTGTTTGTGCATTTACAATATTCATTGATTTTTGCCATTGAAAAACGTCCAGAAATGATTGAAGCTACTGACTGAATGAAAGGAGCTGGCATCTCACTCTCTTTGAATCTTCTTTATCATGCTAAGAGGAGCAGGAAAAAGCAAAAAATTTCAGAATTGCATCTTGCAATGCGGAGAAATTACTGTTTGTGCATTTACAATATTCATTGATTTTTGCCATTGAAAAACGTCCAGAAATGATTGAAGCTACTGACTGAATGAAAGGAGCTGGCATCTCACTCTCTTTGAATCTTCTTTATCATGCTAAGAGGAGCAGGAAAAAGCAAAAAATTTCAGAATTGCACCTTGCAATGCGGAGAAATTACTGTTTGTGCATTTACAATATTCATTGATTTTTGCCATTGAAAAACGTCCAGAAATGATTGAAGCTACTGACTGAATGAAAGGAGCTGGAATCTCACTCTCTTTGAATCTTCTTTATCATGCTAAGAGGAGCAGGAAAAAGCAAAAAATTTCAGAATTGCAACTTGCAATGCGGAGAAATTACTGTTTGTGCATTTACAATATTCATTGATTTTTGCCATTGAAAAACATCATGTTATTCATATACCAGAAATGATTGAAGCTACTGACTGAATGAAAGGAGCTGGCATCTCACTCTCTTTGAATCTTCTTTATCATGCTAAGAGGAGCAGGAAAAAGCAAAAAATTTCAGAATTGCACCTTGCAATGCGGAGAAATTACTGTTTGTGCATTTACAATATTCATTGATTTTTGCCATTGAAAAACGTCCAGAAATGATTGAAGCTACTGACTGAATGAAAGGAGCTGGCATCTCACTCTCTTTGAATCTTCTTTATCATGCTAAGAGGAGCAGGAAAAAGCAAAAAATTTCAGAATTGCACCTTGCAATGCGGAGAAATTACTGTTTGTGCATTTACAATATTCATTGATTTTTGCCATTGAAAAACATCATGTTATTCATATACCAGAAATGATTGAAGCTACTGACTGAATGAAAGGAGCTGGCATCTCACTCTCTTTGAATCTTCTTTATCATGCTAAGAGGAGCAGGAAAAAGCAAAAAATTTCAGAATTGCACCTTGCAATGCGGAGAAATTACTGTTTGTGCATTTACAATATTCATTGATTTTTGCCATTGAAAAACGTCCAGAAATGACTGAAGCTACTGACTGAATGAAAGGAGCTGGCATCTCACTCTCTTTGAATCTTCTTTATCATGCTAAGAGGAGCAGGAAAAAGCAAAAAATTTCAGAATTGCACCTTGCAATGCGGAGAAATTACAGTTTGTGCATTTACAATATTCATTGATTTTTGCCTTTGAAAAACGTCCAGAAATGATTGAAGCTACTGACTGAATGAAAGGAGCTGGCATCTCACTCTCTTTGAATCTTCTTTATCATGCTAAGAGGAGCAGGAAAAAGCAAAAAATTTCAGAATTGCACCTTGCAATGCGGAGAAATTACTGTTTGTGCATTTACAATATTCATTGATTTTTGCCATTGAAAAACATCATGTTATTCATATACCAGAAATGATTGAAGCTACTGACTGAATGAAAGGAGCTGGCATCTCACTCTCTTTGAATCTTCTTTATCATGCTAAGAGGAGCAGGACAAAGCAAAAAATTTCAGAATTGCACCTTGCAATGCGGAGAAATTACTGTTTGTGCATTTACAATATTCATTGATTTTTGCCATTGAAAAACGTCCAGAAATGATTGAAGCTACTGACTGAATGAAAGGAGCTGGCATCTCACTCTCTTTGAATCTTCTTTATCATGCTAAGAGGAGCAGGAAAAAGCAAAAAATTTCAGAATTGCATCTTGCAATGCGGAGAAATTACTGTTTGTGCATTTACAATATTCATTGATTTTTGCCATTGAAAAACGTCCAGAAATGATTGAAGCTACTGACTGAATGAAAGGAGCTGGCATCTCACTCTCTTTGAATCTTCTTTATCATGCTAAGAGGAGCAGGAAAAAGCAAAAAATTTCAGAATTGCACCTTGCAATGCGGAGAAATTACTGTTTGTGCATTTACAATATTCATTGATTTTTGCCATTGAAAAACGTCCAGAAATGATTGAAGCTACTGACTGAATGAAAGGAGCTGGAATCTCACTCTCTTTGAATCTTCTTTATCATGCTAAGAGGAGCAGGAAAAAGCAAAAAATTTCAGAATTGCAACTTGCAATGCGGAGAAATTACTGTTTGTGCATTTACAATATTCATTGATTTTTGCCATTGAAAAACATCATGTTATTCATATACCAGAAATGATTGAAGCTACTGACTGAATGAAAGGAGCTGGCATCTCACTCTCTTTGAATCTTCTTTATCATGCTAAGAGGAGCAGGAAAAAGCAAAAAATTTCAGAATTGCACCTTGCAATGCGGAGAAATTACTGTTTGTGCATTTACAATATTCATTGATTTTTGCCATTGAAAAACGTCCAGAAATTATTGAAGCTACTGACTGAATGAAAGGAGCTGGCATCTCACTCTCTTTGAATCTTCTTTATCATGCTAAGAGGAGCAGGAAAAAGCAAAAAATTTCAGAATTGCACCTTGCAATGCGTTGAAATTACTGTTTGTGCATTTACAATATTCATTGATTTTTGCCATTGAAAAACGTCCAGAAATGATTGAAGCTACTGACTGAATGAAAGGAGCTGGCATCTCACTCTCTTTGAATCTTCTTTATCATGCTAAGAGGAGCAGGAAAAAGCAAAAAATTTCAGAATTGCACCTTGCAATGCGGAGAAATTACTGTTTGTGCATTTACAATATTCATTGATTTTTGCCATTGAAAAACGTCCAGAAATGATTGAAGCTACTGACTGAATGAAAGGAGCTGGCATCTCACTCTCTTTGAATCTTCTTTATCATGCTAAGAGGAGCAGGAAAAAGCAAAAAATTTCAGAATTGCACCTTGCAATGCGGAGAAATTACTGTTTGTGCATTTACAATATTCATTGATTTTTGCCATTGAAAAACATCATGTTATTCATATACCAGAAATGTTTGAAGCTACTGACTGAATGAAAGGAGCTGGCATCTCACTCTCTTTGAATCTTCTTTATCATGCTAAGAGGAGCAGGAAAAAGCAAAAAATTTCAGAATTGCACCTTGCAATGCGGAGAAATTACTGTTTGTGCATTTACAATATTCATTGATTTTTGCCATTGAAAAACGTCCAGAAATGATTGAAGCTACTGACTGAATGAAAGGAGCTGGCATCTCACTCTCTTTGAATCTTCTTTATCATGCTAAGAGGAGCAGGAAAAAGCAAAAAATTTCAGAATTGCACCTTGCAATGCGGAGAAATTACTGTTTGTGCATTTACAATATTCATTGATTTTTGCCATTGAAAAACGTCCAGAAATGATTGAAGCTACTGACTGAATGAAAGGAGCTGGCATCTCACTCTCTTTGAATCTTCTTTATCATGCTAAGAGGAGCAGGAAAAAGCAAAAAATTTCAGAATTGCACCTTGCAATGCGGAGAAATTACTGTTTGTGCATTTACAATATTCATTGATTTTTGCCATTGAAAAACGTCCAGAAATGATTGAAGCTACTGACTGAATGAAAGGAGCTGGCATCTCACTCTCTTTGAATCTTCTTTATCATGCTAAGAGGAGCAGGAAAAAGCAAAAAATTTCAGAATTGCACCTTGCAATGCGGAGAAATTACTGTTTGTGCATTTACAATATTCATTGATTTTTGCCATTGAAAAACATCATGTTATTCATATACCAGAAATGTTTGAAGCTACTGACTGAATGAAAGGAGCTGGCATCTCACTCTCTTTGAATCTTCTTTATCATGCTAAGAGGAGCAGGAAAAAGCAAAAAATTTCAGAATTGCACCTTGCAATGCGGAGAAATTACTGTTTGTGCATTTACAATATTCATTGATTTTTGCCATTGAAAAACGTCCAGAAATGATTGAAGCTACTGACTGAATGAAAGGAGCTGGCATCTCATTCTCTTTGAATCTTCTTTATCATGCTAAGAGGAGCAGGAAAATGCAAGAAATTTCAGAATTGCACCTTGCAATGCGGAGAAATTACTGTTTGTGCATTTACAATATTCATTGATTTTTGCCATTGAAAAACATCCAGAAATGATTGAAGCTACTGACTGAATGAAAGGAGCTGGCATCTCACTCTCTTTGAATCTTCTTTATCATGCTAAGAGGAGCAGGAAAAAGCAAAAAATTTCAGAATTGCACCTTGCAATGCGGAGAAATTACTGTTTGTGCATTTACAATATTCATTGATTTTTGCCATTGAAAAACATCATGTTATTCATATACCAGAAATGATTGAAGCTACTGACTGAATGAAAGGAGCTGGCATCTCACTCTCTTTGAATCTTCTTTATCATGCTGAGGAGCAGGAAAAAGCAAAAAATTTCAGAATTGCACCTTGCAATGCGGAGAAATTACTGTTTGTGCATTTACAATATTCATTGATTTTTGCATTGAAAAACGTCCAGAAATGACTGAAGCTACTGACTGAATGAAAGGAGCTGGCATCTCACTCTCTTTGAATCTTCTTTATCATGCTAAGAGGAGCAGGAAAAAGCAAAAAATTTCAGAATTGCATCTTGCAATGCGGAGAAATTACTGTTTGTGCATTTACAATATTCATTGATTTTTGCCATTGAAAAACGTCCAGAAATGATTGAAGCTACTGACTGAATGAAAGGAGCTGGCATCTCACTCTCTTTGAATCTTCTTTATCATGCTAAGAGGAGCAGGAAAAAGCAAAAAATTTCAGAATTGCACCTTGCAATGCGGAGAAATTACTGTTTGTGCATTTACAATATTCATTGATTTTTGCCATTGAAAAACATCATGTTATTCATATACCAGAAATGATTGAAGCTACTGACTGAATGAAAGGAGCTGGCATCTCACTCTCTTTGAATCTTCTTTATCATGCTAAGAGGAGCAGGAAAAAGCAAAAAATTTCAGAATTGCACCTTGCAATGCGGAGAAATTACTGTTTGTGCATTTACAATATTCATTGATTTTTGCCATTGAAAAACGTCCAGAAATGATTGAAGCTACTGACTGAATGAAAGGAGCTGGCATCTCACTCTCTTTGAATCTTTTTTATCATGCTAAGAGGAGCAGGAAAAAGCAAAAAATTTCAGAATTGCATCTTGCAATGTGGAGAAATTACTGTTTGTGCATTTACAATATTCATTGATTTTTGCCATTGAAAAACGTCCAGAAATGATTGAAGCTACTGACTGAATGAAAGGAGCTGGCATCTCACTCTCTTTGAATCTTCTTTATCATGCTAAGAGGAGCAGGAAAAAGCAAAAAATTTCAGAATTGCACCTTGCAATGCGGAGAAATTACTGTTTGTGCATTTACAATATTCATTGATTTTTGCCATTGAAAAACGTCCAGAAATGATTGAAGCTACTGACTGAATGAAAGGAGCTGGAATCTCACTCTCTTTGAATCTTCTTTATCATGCTAAGAGGAGCAGGAAAAAGCAAAAAATTTCAGAATTGCAACTTGCAATGCGGAGAAATTACTGTATGTGAATTTACAATATTCATTGATTTTTGCCATTGAAAAACATCATGTTATTCATATACCAGAAATGATTGAAGCTACTGACTGAATGAAAGGAGCTGGCATCTCACTCTCTTTGAATCTTCTTTATCATGCTAAGAGGAGCAGGAAAAAGCAAAAAATTTCAGAATTGCACCTTGCAATGCGGAGAAATTACTGTTTGTGCATTTACAATATTCATTGATTTTTGCCATTGAAAAACGTCCAGAAATGATTGAAGCTACTGACTGAATGAAAGGAGCTGGCATCTCACTCTCTTTGAATCTTCTTTATCATGCTAAGAGGAGCAGGAAAAAGCAAAAAATTTCAGAATTGCACCTTGCAATGCGGAGAAATTACTGTTTGTGCATTTACAATATTCATTGATTTTTGCCATTGAAAAACGTCCAGAAATGATTGAAGCTACTGACTGAATGAAAGGAGCTGGCATCTCACTCTCTTTGAATCTTCTTTATCATGCTTAGAGGAGCAGGAAAAAGCAAAAAATTTCAGAATTGCACCTTGCAATGCGGAGAAATTACTGTTTGTGCATTTACAATATTCATTAATTTTTGCCATTGAAAAACATCATGTTATTCATATCCCAGAAATGTTTGAAGCTACTGACTGAATGAAAGAAGCTGGCATCTCACTCTCTTTGAATCTTCTTTATCATGCTAAGAGGAGCAGGAAAAAGCAAAAAATTTCAGAATTGCACCTTGCAATGCGGAGAAATTACTGTTTGTGCATTTACAATATTCATTGATTTTTGCCATTGAAAAACGTCCAGAAATGATTGAAGCTACTGACTGAATGAAAGGAGCTGGCATCTCACTCTCTTTGAATCTTCTTTATCATGCTAAGAGGAGCAGGAAAAAGCAAAAAATTTCAGAATTGCACCTTGCAATGCGGAGAAATTACTGTTTGTGCATTTACAATATTCATTGATTTTTGCCATTGAAAAACATCATGTTATTCATATACCAGAAATGTTTGAAGCTACTGACTGAATGAAAGGAGCTGGCATCTCACTCTCTTTGAATCTTCTTTATCATGCTAAGAGGAGCAGGAAAAAGCAAAAAATTTCAGAATTGCACCTTGCAATGCGGAGAAATTACTGTTTGTGCATTTACAATATTCATTGATTTTTGCCATTGAAAAACGTCCAGAAATGATTGAAGCTACTGACTGAATGAAAGGAGCTGGCATCTCACTCTCTTTGAATCTTCTTTATCATGCTAAGAGGAGCAGGAAAAAGCAAAAAATTTCAGAATTGCACCTTGCAATGCGGAGAAATTACTGTTTGTGCATTTACAATATTCATTGATTTTTGCCATTGAAAAACGTCCAGAAATAATTGAAGCTACTGACTGAATGAAAGGAGCTGGCATCTCACTCTCTTTGAATCTTCTTTATCATGCTAAGAGGAGCAGGAAAAAGCAAAAAATTTCAGAATTGCAACTTGCAATGCGGAGAAATTACTGTTTGTGCATTTACAATATTCATTGATTTTTGCCATTGAAAAACATCATGTTATTCATATACCAGAAATGATTGAAGCTACTGACTGAATGAAAGGAGCTGGCATCTCACTCTCTTTGAATCTTCTTTATCATGCTAAGAGGAGCAGGAAAAAGCAAAAAATTTCAGAATTGCACCTTGCAATGCGGAGAAATTACTGTTTGTGCATTTACAATATTTATTGATTTTTGCCATTGAAAAACGTCCAGAAATGATTGAAGCTACTGACTGAATGAAAGGAGCTGGCATCTCACTCTCTTTGAATCTTCTTTATCATGCTAAGAGGAGCAGGAAAAAGCAAAAAATTTCAGAATTGCACCTTGCAATGCGGAGAAATTACTGTTTGTGCTTTTACAATATTCATTGATTTTTGCCATTGAAAAACATCATGTTATTCATATACCAGAAATGTTTGAAGCTACTGACTGAATGAAAGGAGCTGGCATCTCACTCTCTTTGAATCTTCTTTATCATGCTAAGAGGAGCAGGAAAAAGCAAAAAATTTCAGAATTGCACCTTGCAATGCGGAGAAATTACTGTTTGTGCATTTACAATATTCATTGATTTTTGCCATTGAAAAATGTCCAGAAATGATTGAAGCTGCTGACTGAATGAAAGGAGCTGGCATCTCACTCTCTTTGAATCTTCTTTATCATGCTAAGAGGAGCAGGAAAAAGCAAAAAATTTCCGAATTGCACCTTGCAATGCGGAGAAATTACTGTTTGTGCATTTACAATATTCATTGATTTTTGCCATTGAAAAACATCATGTTATTCATATACCAGAAATGATTGAAGCTACTGACTGAATGAAAGGAGCTGGCATCTCACTCTCTTTGAATCTTCTTTATCATGCTAAGAGGAGCAGGAAAAAGCAAAAAATTTCAGAATTGCACCTTGCAATGCGGAGAAATTACTGTTTGTGCATTTACAATATTCATTGATTTTTGCCATTGAAAAACGTCCAGAAATGATTGAAGCTACTGACTGAATGAAAGGAGCTGGCATCTCACTCTCTTTGAATCTTCTTTATCATGCTAAGAGGAGCAGGAAAAAGCAAAAAATTTCAGAATTGCACCTTGCAATGCGGAGAAATTACTGTTTGTGCATTTACAATATTCATTGATTTTTGCCATTGAAAAACGTCCAGAAATGATTGAAGCTACTGACTGAATGAAAGGAGCTGGCATCTCACTCTCTTTGAATCTTCTTTATCATGCTAAGAGGAGCAGGAAAAAGCAAAAAATTTCAGAATTGCACCTTGCAATGCGGAGAAATTACTGTTTGTGCATTTACAATATTCATTGATTTTTGCCATTGAAAAACATCATGTTATTCATATACCAGAAATGTTTGAAGCTACTGACTGAATGAAAGGAGCTGGCATCTCACTCTCTTTGAATCTTCTTTATCATGCTAAGAGGAGCAGGAAAAAGCAAAAAATTTCAGAATTGCACCTTGCAATGCGGAGAAATTACTGTTTGTGCATTTACAATATTCATTGATTTTTGCCATTGAAAAACGTCCAGAAATGATTGAAGCTACTGACTGAATAAAAGGAGCTGGCATCTCACTCTCTTTGAATCTTCTTTATCATGCTAAGAGGAGCAGGAAAAAGCAAAAAATTTCAGAATTGCACCTTGCAATGCGGAGAAATTACTGTTTGTGCATTTACAATATTCATTGATTTTTGCCATTGAAAAACATCATGTTATTCATATACCAGAAATGATTGAAGCTACTGACTGAATGAAAGGAGCTGGCATCTCGCTCTCTTTGAATCTTCTTTATCATGCTAAGAGGAGCAGGAAAAAGCAAAAAATTTCAGAATTGCACCTTGCAATGCGGAGAAATTACTGTTTGTGCATTTACAATATTCATTGATTTTTGCCATTGAAAAACGTCCAGAAATGATTGAAGCTACTGACTGAATGAAAGGAGCTGGCATCTCACTCTCTTTGAATCTTCTTTATCATGCTAAGAGGAGCAGGAAAAAGCAAAAAATTTCAGAATTGCACCTTGCAATGCGGAGAAATTACTGTTTGTGCATTTACAATATTCATTGATTTTTGCCATTGAAAAACGTCCAGAAATGATTGAAGCTACTGACTGAATGAAAGGAGCTGGCATCTCACTCTCTTTGAATCTTCTTTATCATGCTAAGAGGAGCAGGAAAAAGCAAAAAATTTCAGAATTGCAACTTGCAATGCGGAGAAATTACTGTTTGTGCATTTACAATATTCATTGATTTTTGCCATTGAAAAACATCATGTTATTCATATACCAGAAATGATTGAAGCTACTGACTGAATGAAAGGAGCTGGCATCTCACTCTCTTTGAATCTTCTTTATCATGCTAAGAGGAGCAGGAAAAAGCAAAAAATTTCAGAATTGCACCTTGCAATGCGGAGAAATTACTGTTTGTGCATTTACAATATTCATTGATTTTTGCCATTGAAAAACGTCCAGAAATGATTGAAGCTACTGACTGAATGAAAGGAGCTGGCATCTCACTCTCTTTGAATCTTCTTTATCATGCTAAGAGGAGCAGGAAAAAGCAAAAAATTTCAGAATTGCACCTTGCAATGCGGAGAAATTACTGTTTGTGCATTTACAATATTCATTGATTTTTGCCATTGAAAAACGTCCAGAAATGATTGAAGCTACTGACTGAATGAAAGGAGCTGGCATCTCACTCTCTTTGAATCTTCTTTATCATGCTAAGAGGAGCAGGAAAAAGCAAAAAATTTCAGAATTGCACCTTGCAATGCGGAGAAATTACTGTTTGTGCATTTACAATATTCATTGATTTTTGCCATTGAAAAACATCATGTTATTCATATACCAGAAATGTTTGAAGCTACTGACTGAATGAAAGGAGCTGGCATCTCACTCTCTTTGAATCTTCTTTATCATGCTAAGAGGAGCAGGAAAAAGCAAAAAATTTCAGAATTGCACCTTGCAATGCGGAGAAATTACTGTTTGTGCATTTACAATATTCATTGATTTTTGCCATTGAAAAACGTCCAGAAATGATTGAAGCTACTGACTGAATAAAAGGAGCTGGCATCTCACTCTCTTTGAATCTTCTTTATCATGCTAAGAGGAGCAGGAAAAAGCAAAAAATTTCAGAATTGCACCTTGCAATGCGGAGAAATTACTGTTTGTGCATTTACAATATTCATTGATTTTTGCCATTGAAAAACATCATGTTATTCATATACCAGAAATGATTGAAGCTACTGACTGAATGAAAGGAGCTGGCATCTCGCTCTCTTTGAATCTTCTTTATCATGCTAAGAGGAGCAGGAAAAAGCAAAAAATTTCAGAATTGCACCTTGCAATGCGGAGAAATTACTGTTTGTGCATTTACAATATTCATTGATTTTTGCCATTGAAAAACGTCCAGAAATGATTGAAGCTACTGACTGAATGAAAGGAGCTGCCATCTCACTCTCTTTGAATCTTCTTTATCATGCTAAGAGGAGCAGGAAAAAGCAAAAAATTTCAGAATTGCACCTTGCAATGCGGAGAAATTACTGTTTGTGCATTTACAATATTCATTGATTTTTGCCATTGAAAAACGTCCAGAAATGATTGAAGCTACTGACTGAATGAAAGGAGCTGGCATCTCACTCTCTTTGAATCTTCTTTATCATGCTAAGAGGAGCAGGAAAAAGCAAAAAATTTCAGAATTGCAACTTGCAATGCGGAGAAATTACTGTTTGTGCATTTACAATATTCATTGATTTTTGCCATTGAAAAACATCATGTTATTCATATACCAGAAATGATTGAAGCTACTGACTGAATGAAAGGAGCTGGCATCTCACTCTCTTTGAATCTTCTTTATCATGCTAAGAGGAGCAGGAAAAAGCAAAAAATTTCAGAATTGCACCTTGCAATGCGGAGAAATTACTGTTTGTGCATTTACAATATTCATTGATTTTTGCCATTGAAAAACATCATGTTATTCATATACCAGAAATGTTTGAAGCTACTGACTGAATGAAAGGAGCTGGCATCTCACTCTCTTTGAATCTTCTTTATCATGCTAAGAGGAGCAGGAAAAAGCAAAAAATTTCAGAATTGCACCTTGCAATGCGGAGAAATTACTGTTTGTGCATTTACAATATTCATTGATTTTTGCCATTGAAAAACATCATGTTATTCATATACCAGAAATGTTTGAAGCTACTGACTGAATGAAAGGAGCTGGCATCGCACTCTCTTTGAATCTTCTTTATCATGCTAAGAGGAGCAGGAAAAAGCAAAAAATTTCAGAATTGCACCTTGCAATGCGGAGAAATTACTGTTTGTGCATTTACAATATTCATTGATTTTTGCCATTGAAAAACGTCCAGAAATGATTGAAGCTACTGACTGAATGAAAGGAGCTGGCATCTCACTCTCTTTGAATCTTCTTTATCATGCTAAGAGGAGCAGGAAAATGCAAGAAATTTCAGAATTGCACCTTGCAATGCGGAGAAATTACTGTTTGTGCATTTACAATATTCATTGATTTTTGCCATTGAAAAACATCCAGAAATGATTGAAGCTACTGACTGAATGAAAGGAGCTGGCATCTCACTCTCTTTGAATCTTCTTTATCATGCTAAGAGGAGCAGGAAAAAGCCAAAAATTTCAGAATTGCACCTTGCAATGCGGAGAAATTACTGTTTGTGCATTTACAATATTCATTGATTTTTGCCATTGAAAAACATCATGTTATTCATATACCAGAAATGATTGAAGCTACTGACTGAATGAAAGGAGCTGGCATCTCACTCTCTTTGAATCTTCTTTATCATGCAAAGAGGAGCAGGAAAAAGCAAAAAATTTCAGAATTGCACCTTGCAATGCGGAGAAATTACTGTTTGTGCATTTACAATATTCATTGATTTTTGCCATTGAAAAACGTCCAGAAATGATTGAAGCTACTGACTGAATGAAAGGAGCTGGCATCTCACTCTCTTTGAATCTTCTTTATCATGCTAAGAGGAGCAGGAAAAAGCAAAAAATTTCAGAATTGCACCTTGCAATGCGGAGAAATTACTGTTTGTGCATTTACAATATTCACTGATTTTTGCCATTGAAAAACGTCCAGAAATGATTGAAGCAACTGACTGAATGAAAGGAGCTGGCATCTCACTCTCTTTGAATCTTCTTTATCATGCTAAGAGGAGCAGGAAAAAGCAAAAAATTTCAGAATTGCACCTTGCAATGCGGAGAAATTACTGTTTGTGCATTTACAATATTCATTGATTTTTGCCATTGAAAAACGTCCAGAAATAATTGAAGCTACTGACTGAATGAAAGGAGCTGGCATCTCACTCTTTTGAATCTTCTTTATCATGCTAAGAGGAGCAGGAAAAAGCAAAAAATTTCAGAATTGCAACTTGCAATGCGGAGAAATTACTGTTTGTGCATTTACAATATTCATTGATTTTTGCCATTGAAAAACATCATGTTATTCATATACCAGAAATGATTGAAGCTACTGACTGAATGAAAGGAGCTGGAATCTCACTCTCTTTGAATCTTCTTTATCATGCTAAGAGGAGCAGGAAAAAGCAAAAAATTTCAGAATGGCACCTTGCAATGCGGAGAAATTACTGTTTGTGCATTTACAATATTCATTGATTTTTGCCATTGAAAAACGTCCAGAAATGATTGAAGCTACTGACTGAATGAAAGGAGCTGGCATCTCACTCTCTTTGAATCTTCTTTATCATGCTAAGAGGAGCAGGAAAAAGCAAAAAATTTCAGAATTGCACCTTGCAATGCGGAGAAATTACTGTTTGTGCTTTTACAATATTCATTGATTTTTGCCATTGAAACACATCATGTTATTCATATACCAGAAATGTTTGAAGCTACTGACTGAATGAAAGGAGCTGGCATCTCACTCTCTTTGAATCTTCTTTATCATGCTAAGAGGAGCAGGAAAAAGCAAAACATTTCAGAATTGCACCTTGCAATGCGGAGAAATTACTGTTTGTGCATTTACAATATTCATTGATGTTTGCCATTGAAAAATGTCCAGAAATGATTGAAGCTGCTGACTGAATGAAAGGAGCTGGCATCTCACTCTCTTTGAATCTTCTTTATCATGCTAAGAGGAGCAGGAAAAAGCAAAAAATTTCAGAATTGCACCTTGCAATGCGGAGAAATTACTGTTTGTGCATTTACAATATTCATTGATTTTTGCCATTGAAAAACATCATGTTATTCATATACCAGAAATGATTGAAGCTACTGACTGAATGAAAGGAGCTGGCATCTCACTCTCTTTGAATCTTCTTTATCATGCTAAGAGGAGCAGGAAAAAGCAAAAAATTTCAGAATTGCACCTTGCAATGCGGAGAAATTACTGTTTGTGCATTTACAATATTCATTGATTTTTGCCATTGAAAAACGTCCAGAAATGATTGAAGCTACTGACTGAATGAAAGGAGCTGGCATCTCACTCTCTTTGAATCTTCTTTATCATGCTAAGAGGAGCAGGAAAAAGCAAAAAATTTCAGAATTGCACCTTGCAATGCGGAGAAATTACTGTTTGTGCATTTACAATATTCATTGATTTTTGCCATTGAAAAACGTCCAGAAATGATTGAAGCTACTGACTGAATGAAAGGAGCTGGCATCTCACTCTCTTTGAATCTTCTTTATCATGCTAAGAGGAGCAGGAAAAAGCAAAAAAATTTCAGAATTGCACCTTGCAATGCGGAGAAATTACTGTTTGTGCATTTACAATATTCATTGATTTTTGCCATTGAAAAACATCATGTTATTCATATACCAGAAATGTTTGAAGCTACTGACTGAATGAAAGGAGCTGGCATCTCACTCTCTTTGAATCTTCTTTATCATGCTAAGAGGAGCAGGAAAAAGCAAAAAATTTCAGAATTGCACCTTGCAATGCGGAGAAATTACTGTTTGTGCATTTACAATATTCATTGATTTTTGCCATTGAAAAACGTCCAGAAATGATTGAAGCTACTGACTGAATGAAAGGAGCTGGCATCTCACTCTCTTTGAATCTTCTTTATCATGCTAAGAGGAGCAGGAAAAAGCAAAAAATTTCAGAATTGCACCTTGCAATGCGGAGAAATTACTGTTTGTGCATTTACAATATTCATTGATTTTTGCCATTGAAAAACATCATGTTATTCATATACCAGAAATGATTGAAGCTACTGACTGAATGAAAGGAGCTGGCATCTCGCTCTCTTTGAATCTTCTTTATCATGCTAAGAGGAGCAGGAAAAAGCAAAAAATTTCAGAATTGCACCTTGCAATGCGGAGAAATTACTGTTTGTGCATTTACAATATTCATTGATTTTTGCCATTGAAAAACGTCCAGAAGAGATTGAAGCTACTGACTGAATGAAAGGAGCTGGCATCTCACTCTCTTTGAATCTTCTTTATCATGCTAAGAGGAGCAGGAAAAAGCAAAAAATTTCAGAATTGCACCTTGCAATGTGGAGAAATTACTGTTTGTGCATTTACAATATTCATTGATTTTTGCCATTGAAAAACATCATGTTATTCATATACCAGAAATGATTGAAGCTACTGACTGAATGAAAGGAGCTGGCATCTCACTCTCTTTGAATCTTCTTTATCATGCTAAGAGGAGCAGGAAAAAGCAAAAAATTTCAGAATTGCACCTTGCAATGCGGAGAAATTACTGTTTGTGCATTTACAATATTCATTGATTTTTGCCATTGAAAAACGTCCAGAAATGATTGAAGCTACTGACTGAATGAAAGGAGCTGGCATCTCACTCTCTTTGAATCTTCTTTATCATGCTAAGAGGAGCAGGAAAAAGCAAAAAATTTCAGAATTGCACCTTGCAATGCGGAGAAATTACTGTTTGTGCTTTTACAATATTCATTGATTTTTGCCATTGAAAAATATCATGTTATTCATATACCAGAAATGTTTGAAGCTACTGACTGAATGAAAGGAGCTGGCATCTCACTCTCTTTGAATCTTCTTTATCATGCTAAGAGGAGCAGGAAAAAGCAAAAAATTTCAGAATTGCACCTTGCAATGCGGAGAAATTACTGTTTGTGCATTTACAATATTCATTGATTTTTGCCATTGAAAAACATCATGTTATTCATATACCAGAAATGATTGAAGCTACTGACTGAATGAAAGGAGCTGGAATCTCACTCTCTTTGAATCTTCTTTATCATGCTAAGAGGAGCAGGAAAAAGCAAAAAATTTCAGAATGGCACCTTGCAATGCGGAGAAATTACTGTTTGTGCATTTACAATATTCATTGATTTTTGCCATTGAAAAACGTCCAGAAATGATTGAAGCTACTGACTGAATGAAAGGAGCTGGCATCTCACTCTCTTTGAATCTTCTTTATCATGCTAAGAGGAGCAGGAAAAAGCAAAAAATTTCAGAATTGCACCTTGCAATGCGGAGAAATTACTGTTTGTGCTTTTACAATATTCATTGATTTTTGCCATTGAAACACATCATGTTATTCATATACCAGAAATGTTTGAAGCTACTGACTGAATGAAAGGAGCTGGCATCTCACTCTCTTTGAATCTTCTTTATCATGCTAAGAGGAGCAGGAAAAAGCAAAACATTTCAGAATTGCACCTTGCAATGCGGAGAAATTACTGTTTGTGCATTTACAATATTCATTGATGTTTGCCATTGAAAAATGTCCAGAAATGATTGAAGCTGCTGACTGAATGAAAGGAGCTGGCATCTCACTCTCTTTGAATCTTCTTTATCATGCTAAGAGGAGCAGGAAAAAGCAAAAAATTTCAGAATTGCACCTTGCAATGCGGAGAAATTACTGTTTGTGCATTTACAATATTCATTGATTTTTGCCATTGAAAAACATCATGTTATTCATATACCAGAAATGATTGAAGCTACTGAGTGAATGAAAGGAGCTGGCATCTCACTCTCTTTGAATCTTCTTTATCATGCTAAGAGGAGCAGGAAAAAGCAAAAAATTTCAGAATTGCACCTTGCAATGCGGAGAAATTACTGTTTGTGCATTTACAATATTCATTGATTTTTGCCATTGAAAAACGTCCAGAAATGATTGAAGCTACTGACTGAATGAAAGGAGCTGGCATCTCACTCTCTTTGAATCTTCTTTATCATGCTAAGAGGAGCAGGAAAAAGCAAAAAATTTCAGAATTGCACCTTGCAATGCGGAGAAATTACTGTTTGTGCATTTACAATATTCATTGATTTTTGCCATTGAAAAACGTCCAGAAATGATTGAAGCTACTGACTGAATGAAAGGAGCTGGCATCTCACTCTCTTTGAATCTTCTTTATCATGCTAAGAGGAGCAGGAAAAAGCAAAAAAATTTCAGAATTGCACCTTGCAATGCGGAGAAATTACTGTTTGTGCATTTACAATATTCATTGATTTTTGCCATTGAAAAACATCATGTTATTCATATACCAGAAATGTTTGAAGCTACTGACTGAATGAAAGGAGCTGGCATCTCACTCTCTTTGAATCTTCTTTATCATGCTAAGAGGAGCAGGAAAAAGCAAAAAATTTCAGAATTGCACCTTGCAATGCGGAGAAATTACTGTTTGTGCATTTACAATATTCATTGATTTTTGCCATTGAAAAACGTCCAGAAATGATTGAAGCTACTGACTGAATGAAAGGAGCTGGCATCTCACTCTCTTTGAATCTTCTTTATCATGCTAAGAGGAGCAGGAAAAAGCAAAAAATTTCAGAATTGCACCTTGCAATGCGGAGAAATTACTGTTTGTGCATTTACAATATTCATTGATTTTTGCCATTGAAAAACATCATGTTATTCATATACCAGAAATGATTGAAGCTACTGACTGAATGAAAGGAGCTGGCATCTCGCTCTCTTTGAATCTTCTTTATCATGCTAAGAGGAGCAGGAAAAAGCAAAAAATTTCAGAATTGCACCTTGCAATGCGGAGAAATTACTGTTTGTGCATTTACAATATTCATTGATTTTTGCCATTGAAAAACGTCCAGAAGAGATTGAAGCTACTGACTGAATGAAAGGAGCTGGCATCTCACTCTCTTTGAATCTTCTTTATCATGCTAAGAGGAGCAGGAAAAAGCAAAAAATTTCAGAATTGCACCTTGCAATGTGGAGAAATTACTGTTTGTGCATTTACAATATTCATTGATTTTTGCCATTGAAAAACATCATGTTATTCATATACCAGAAATGATTGAAGCTACTGACTGAATGAAAGGAGCTGGCATCTCACTCTCTTTGAATCTTCTTTATCATGCTAAGAGGAGCAGGAAAAAGCAAAAAATTTCAGAATTGCACCTTGCAATGCGGAGAAATTACTGTTTGTGCATTTACAATATTCATTGATTTTTGCCATTGAAAAACGTCCAGAAATGATTGAAGCTACTGACTGAATGAAAGGAGCTGGCATCTCACTCTCTTTGAATCTTCTTTATCATGCTAAGAGGAGCAGGAAAAAGCAAAAAATTTCAGAATTGCACCTTGCAATGCGGAGAAATTACTGTTTGTGCTTTTACAATATTCATTGATTTTTGCCATTGAAAAATATCATGTTATTCATATACCAGAAATGTTTGAAGCTACTGACTGAATGAAAGGAGCTGGCATCTCACTCTCTTTGAATCTTCTTTATCATGCTAAGAGGAGCAGGAAAAAGCAAAAAATTTCAGAATTGCACCTTGCAATGCGGAGAAATTACTGTTTGTGCATTTACAATATTCATTGATTTTTGCCATTGAAAAACGTCCAGAAATGATTGAAGCTACTGACTGAATGAAAGGAGCTGGCATCTCACTCTCTTTGAATCTTCTTTATCATGCTAAGAGGAGCAGGAAAAAGCAAAAAATTTCAGAATTGCACCTTGCAATGCGGAGAAATTACTGTTTGTGCATTTACAATATTCATTGATTTTTGCCATTGAAAAACGTCCAGAAATGATTGAAGCTACTGACTGAATGAAAGGAGCTGGCATCTCACTCTCTTTGAATCTTCTTTATCATGCTAAGAGGAGCAGGAAAAAGCAAAAAATTTCAGAATTGCAACTTGCAATGCGGAGAAATTACTGTTTGTGCATTTACAATATTCATTGATTTTTGCCATTGAAAAACATCATGTTATTCATATACCAGAAATGATTGAAGCTACTGACTGAATGAAAGGAGCTGGCATCTCACTCTCTTTGAATCTTCTTTATCATGCTAAGAGGAGCAGGAAAAAGCAAAAAATTTCAGAATTGCACCTTGCAATGCGGAGAAATTACTGTTTGTGCATTTACAATATTCATTGATTTTTGCCATTGAAAAACGTCCAGAAATGATTGAAGCTACTGACTGAATGAAAGGAGCTGGCATCTCACTCTCTTTGAATCTTCTTTATCATGCTAAGAGGAGCAGGAAAAAGCAAAAAATTTCAGAATTGCACCTTGCAATGCGGAGAAATTACTGTTTGTGCATTTACAATATTCATTGATTTTTGCCATTGAAAAACGTCCAGAAATGATTGAAGCTACTGACTGAATGAAAGGAGCTGGCATCTCACTCTCTTTGAATCTTCTTTATCATGCTAAGAGGAGCAGGAAAAAGCAAAAACTTTCAGAATTGCACCTTGCAATGCGGAGAAATTACTGTTTGTGCATTTACAATATTCATTAATTTTTGCCATTGAAAAACATCATGTTATTCATATCCCAGAAATGTTTGAAGCTACTGACTGAATGAAAGAAGCTGGCATCTCACTCTCTTTGAATCTTCTTTATCATGCTAAGAGGAGCAGGAAAAAGCAAAAAATTTCAGAATTGCACCTTGCAATGCGGAGAAATTACTGTTTGTGCATTTACAATATTCATTGATTTTTGCCATTGAAAAACGTCCAGAAATGATTGAAGCTACTGACTGAATGAAAGGAGCTGGCATCTCACTCTCTTTGAATCTTCTTTATCATGCTAAGAGGAGCAGGAAAAAGCAAAAAATTTCAGAATTGCACCTTGCAATGCGGAGAAATTACTGTTTGTGCATTTACAATATTCATTGATTTTTGCCATTGAAAAACATCATGTTATTCATATACCAGAAATGTTTGAAGCTACTGACTGAATGAAAGGAGCTGGCATCTCACTCTCTTTGAATCTTCTTTATCATGCTAAGAGGAGCAGGAAAAAGCAAAAAATTTCAGAATTGCACCTTGCAATGCGGAGAAATTACTGTTTGTGCATTTACAATATTCATTGATTTTTGCCATTGAAAAACGTCCAGAAATGATTGAAGCTACTGACTGAATGAAAGGAGCTGGCATCTCACTCTCTTTGAATCTTCTTTATCATGCTAAGAGGAGCAGGAAAATGCAAGAAATTTCAGAATTGCACCTTGCAATGCGGAGAAATTACTGTTTGTGCATTTACAATATTCATTGATTTTTGCCATTGAAAAACATCCAGAAATGATTGAAGCTACTGACTGAATGAAAGGAGCTGGCATCTCACTCTCTTTGAATCTTCTTTATCATGCTAAGAGGAGCAGGAAAAAGCCAAAAATTTCAGAATTGCACCTTGCAATGCGGAGAAATTACTGTTTGTGCATTTACAATATTCATTGATTTTTGCCATTGAAAAACATCATGTTATTCATATACCAGAAATGATTGAAGCTACTGACTGAATGAAAGGAGCTGGCATCTCACTCTCTTTGAATCTTCTTTATCATGCAAAGAGGAGCAGGAAAAAGCAAAAAATTTCAGAATTGCACCTTGCAATGCGGAGAAATTACTGTTTGTGCATTTACAATATTCATTGATTTTTGCCATTGAAAAACGTCCAGAAATGATTGAAGCTACTGACTGAATGAAAGGAGCTGGCATCTCACTCTCTTTGAATCTTCTTTATCATGCTAAGAGGAGCAGGAAAAAGCAAAAAATTTCAGAATTGCACCTTGCAATGCGGAGAAATTACTGTTTGTGCATTTACAATATTCATTGATTTTTGCCATTGAAAAACGTCCAGAAATGATTGAAGCAACTGACTGAATGAAAGGAGCTGGCATCTCACTCTCTTTGAATCTTCTTTATCATGCTAAGAGGAGCAGGAAAAAGCAAAAAATTTCAGAATTGCACCTTGCAATGCGGAGAAATTACTGTTTGTGCATTTACAATATTCATTGATTTTTGCCATTGAAAAACGTCCAGAAATAATTGAAGCTACTGACTGAATGAAAGGAGCTGGCATCTCACTCTCTTTGAATCTTCTTTATCATGCTAAGAGGAGCAGGAAAAAGCAAAAAATTTCAGAATTGCAACTTGCAATGCGGAGAAATTACTGTTTGTGCATTTACAATATTCATTGATTTTTGCCATTGAAAAACATCATGTTATTCATATACCAGAAATGATTGAAGCTACTGACTGAATGAAAGGAGCTGGCATCTCACTCTCTTTGAATCTTCTTTATCATGCTAAGAGGAGCAGGAAAAAGCAAAAAATTTCAGAATTGCACCTTGCAATGCGGAGAAATTACTGTTTGTGCATTTACAATATTCATTGATTTTTGCCATTGAAAAACGTCCAGAAATGATTGAAGCTACTGACTGAATGAAAGGAGCTGGCATCTCACTCTCTTTGAATCTTCTTTATCATGCTAAGAGAAGCAGGAAAAAGCAAAAAATTTCAGAATTGCACCTTGCAATGCGGAGAAATTACTGTTTGTGCTTTTACAATATTCATTGATTTTTGCAATTGAAAAACATCATGTTATTCATATACCAGAAATGTTTGAAGCTACTGACTGAATGAAAGGAGCTGGCATCTCACTCTCTTTGAATCTTCTTTATCATGCTAAGAGGAGCAGGAAAAAGCAAAAAATTTCAGAATTGCACCTTGCAATGCGGAGAAATTACTGTTTGTGCATTTACAATATTCATTGATTTTTGCCATTGAAAAATGTCCAGAAATGATTGAAGCTGCTGACTGAATGAAAGGAGCTGGCATCTCACTCTCTTTGAATCTTCTTTATCATGCTAAGAGGAGCAGGAAAAAGCAAAAAATTTCAGAATTGCACCTTGCAATGCGGAGAAATTACTGTTTGTGCATTTACAATATTCATTGATTTTTGCCATTGAAAAACATCATGTTATTCATATACCAGAAATGATTGAAGCTACTGACTGAATGAAAGGAGCTGGCATCTCACTCTCTTTGAATCTTCTTTATCATGCTAAGAGGAGCAGGAAAAAGCAAAAAATTTCAGAATTGCACCTTGCAATGCGGAGAAATTACTGTTTGTGCATTTACAATATTCATTGATTTTTGCCATTGAAAAACGTCCAGAAATGATTGAAGCTACTGACTGAATGAAAGGAGCTGGCATCTCACTCTCTTTGAATCTTCTTTATCATGCTAAGAGGAGCAGGAAAAAGCAAAAAATTTCAGAATTGCACCTTGCAATGCGGAGAAATTACTGTTTGTGCATTTACAATATTCATTGATTTTTGCCATTGAAAAACGTCCAGAAATGATTGAAGCTACTGACTGAATGAAAGGAGCTGGCATCTCACTCTCTTTGAATCTTCTTTATCATGCTAAGAGGAGCAGGAAAAAGCAAAAAATTTCAGAATTGCACCTTGCAATGCGGAGAAATTACTGTTTGTGCATTTACAATATTCATTGATTTTTGCCATTGAAAAACATCATGTTATTCATATACCAGAAATGTTTGAAGCTACTGACTGAATGAAAGGAGCTGGCATCTCACTCTCTTTGAATCTTCTTTATCATGCTAAGAGGAGCAGGAAAAAGCAAAAAATTTCAGAATTGCACCTTGCAATGCGGAGAAATTACTGTTTGTGCATTTACAATATTCATTGATTTTTGCCATTGAAAAACGTCCAGAAATGATTGAAGCTACTGACTGAATGAAAGGAGCTGGCATCTCACTCTCTTTGAATCTTCTTTATCATGCTAAGAGGAGAAGGAAAAAGCAAAAAATTTCAGAATTGCACCTTGCAATGCGGAGAAATTACTGTTTGTGCATTTACAATATTCATTGATTTTTGCCATTGAAAAACATCATGTTATTCATATACCAGAAATGATTGAAGCTACTGACTGAATGAAAGGAGCTGGCATCTCGCTCTCTTTGAATCTTCTTTATCATGCTAAGAGGAGCAGGAAAAAGCAAAAAATTTCAGAATTGCACCTTGAAATGCGGAGAAATTACTGTTTGTGCATTTACAATATTCATTGATTTTTGCCATTGAAAAACGTCCAGAAATGATTGAAGCTACTGACTGAATGAAAGGAGCTGGCATCTCACTCTCTTTGAATCTTCTTTATCATGCTAAGAGGAGCAGGAAAAAGCAAAAAATTTCAGAATTGCACCTTGCAATGTGGAGAAATTACTGTTTGTGCATTTACAATATTCATTGATTTTTGCCATTGAAAAACATCATGTTATTCATATACCAGAAATGATTGAAGCTACTGACTGAATGAAAGGAGCTGGCATCTCACTCTCTTTGAATCTTCTTTATCATGCTAAGAGGAGCAGGAAAAAGCAAAAAATTTCAGAATTGCACCTTGCAATGCGGAGAAATTACTGTTTGTGCATTTACAATATTCATTGATTTTTGCCATTGAAAAACGTCCAGAAATGATTGAAGCTACTGACTGAATGAAAGGAGCTGGCATCTCACTCTCTTTGAATCTTCTTTATCATGCTAAGAGGAGCAGGAAAAAGCAAAAAATTTCAGAATTGCACCTTGCAATGCGGAGAAATTACTGTTTGTGCTTTTACAATATTCATTGATTTTTGCCATTGAAAAACATCATGTTATTCATATACCAGAAATGTTTGAAGCTACTGACTGAATGAAAGGAGCTGGCATCTCACTCTCTTTGAATCTTCTTTATCATGCTAAGAGGAGCAGGAAAAAGCAAAAAATTTCAGAATTGCACCTTGCAATGCGGAGAAATTACTGTTTGTGCATTTACAATATTCATTGATTTTTGCCATTGAAAAACGTCCAGAAATGATTGAAGCTACTGACTGAATGAAAGGAGCTGGCATCTCACTCTCTTTGAATCTTCTTTATCATGCTAAGAGGAGCAGGAAAAAGCAAAAAATTTCAGAATTGCACCTTGCAATGCGGAGAAATTACTGTTTGTGCATTTACAATATTCATTGATTTTTGCCATTGAAAAACGTCCAGAAATGATTGAAGCTACTGACTGAATGAAAGGAGCTGGCATCTCACTCTCTTTGAATCTTCTTTATCATGCTAAGAGGAGCAGGAAAAAGCAAAAAATTTCAGAATTGCACCTTGCAATGTGGAGAAATTACTGTTTGTGCATTTACAATATTCATTGATTTTTGCCATTGAAAAACATCATGTTATTCATATACCAGAAATGATTGAAGCTACTGACTGAATGAAAGGAGCTGGCATCTCACTCTCTTTGAATCTTCTTTATCATGCTAAGAGGAGCAGGAAAAAGCAAAAAATTTCAGAATTGCACCTTGCAATGCGGAGAAATTACTGTTTGTGCATTTACAATATTCATTGATTTTTGCCATTGAAAAACGTCCAGAAATGATTGAAGCTACTGACTGAATGAAAGGAGCTGGCATCTCACTCTCTTTGAATCTTCTTTATCATGCTAAGAGGAGCAGGAAAAAGCAAAAAATTTCAGAATTGCACCTTGCAATGCGGAGAAATTACTGTTTGTGCATTTACAATATTCATTGATTTTTGCCATTGAAAAACATCATGTTATTCATATACCAGAAATGTTTGAAGCTACTGACTGAATGAAAGGAGCTGGCATCTCACTCTCTTTGAATCTTCTTTATCATGCTAAGAGGAGCAGGAAAAAGCAAAAAATTTCAGAATTGCACCTTGCAATGCGGAGAAATTACTGTTTGTGCATTTACAATATTCATTGATTTTTGCCATTGAAAAACGTCCAGAAATGATTGAAGCTACTGACTGAATGAAAGGAGCTGGCATCTCACTCTCTTTGAATCTTCTTTATCATGCTAAGAGGAGCAGGAAAAAGCAAAAAATTTCAGAATTGCACCTTGCAATGCGGAGAAATTACTGTTTGTGCATTTACAATATTCATTGATTTTTGCCATTGAAAAACATCATGTTATTCATATACCAGAAATGATTGAAGCTACTGACTGAATGAAAGGAGCTGGCATCTCGCTCTCTTTGAATCTTCTTTATCATGCTAAGAGGAGCAGGAAAAAGCAAAAAATATCAGAATTGCACCTTGCAATGCGGAGAAATTACTGTTTGTGCATTTACAATATTCATTGATTTTTGCCATTGAAAAACGTCCAGAAGAGATTGAAGCTACTGACTGAATGAAAGGAGCTGGCATCTCACTCTCTTTGAATCTTCTTTATCATGCTAAGAGGAGCAGGAAAAAGCAAAAAATTTCAGAATTGCACCTTGCAATGTGGAGAAATTACTGTTTGTGCATTTACAATATTCATTGATTTTTGCCATTGAAAAACATCATGTTATTCATATACCAGAAATGATTGAAGCTACTGACTGAATGAAAGGAGCTGGCATCTCACTCTCTTTGAATCTTCTTTATCATGCTAAGAGGAGCAGGAAAAAGCAAAAAATTTCAGAATTGCACCTTGCAATGCGGAGAAATTACTGTTTGTGCATTTACAATATTCATTGATTTTTGCCATTGAAAAACGTCCAGAAATGATTGAAGCTACTGACTGAATGAAAGGAGCTGGCATCTCACTCTCTTTGAATCTTCTTTATCATGCTAAGAGGAGCAGGAAAAAGCAAAAAATTTCAGAATTGCACCTTGCAATGCGGAGAAATTACTGTTTGTGCATTTACAATATTCATTGATTTTTGCCATTGAAAAACATCATGTTATTCATATACCAGAAATGTTTGAAGCTACTGACTGAATGAAAGGAGCTGGCATCTCACTCTCTTTGAATCTTCTTTATCATGCTAAGAGGAGCAGGAAAAAGCAAAAAATTTCAGAATTGCACCTTGCAATGCGGAGAAATTACTGTTTGTGCATTTACAATATTCATTGATTTTTGCCATTGAAAAACGTCCAGAAATGATTGAAGCTACTGACTGAATGAAAGGAGCTGGCATCTCACTCTCTTTGAATCTTCTTTATCATGCTAAGAGGAGCAGGAAAAAGCAAAAAATTTCAGAATTGCACCTTGCAATGCGGAGAAATTACTGTTTGTGCATTTACAATATTCATTGATTTTTGCCATTGAAAAACATCATGTTATTCATATACCAGAAATGATTGAAGCTACTGACTGAATGAAAGGAGCTGGCATCTCGCTCTCTTTGAATCTTCTTTATCATGCTAAGAGGAGCAGGAAAAAGCAAAAAATATCAGAATTGCACCTTGCAATGCGGAGAAATTACTGTTTGTGCATTTACAATATTCATTGATTTTTGCCATTGAAAAACGTCCAGAAGAGATTGAAGCTACTGACTGAATGAAAGGAGCTGGCATCTCACTCTCTTTGAATCTTCTTTATCATGCTAAGAGGAGCAGGAAAAAGCAAAAAATTTCAGAATTGCACCTTGCAATGTGGAGAAATTACTGTTTGTGCATTTACAATATTCATTGATTTTTGCCATTGAAAAACATCATGTTATTCATATACCAGAAATGATTGAAGCTACTGACTGAATGAAAGGAGCTGGCATCTCACTCTCTTTGAATCTTCTTTATCATGCTAAGAGGAGCAGGAAAAAGCAAAAAATTTCAGAATTGCACCTTGCAATGCGGAGAAATTACTGTTTGTGCATTTACAATATTCATTGATTTTTGCCATTGAAAAACGTCCAGAAATGATTGAAGCTACTGACTGAATGAAAGGAGCTGGCATCTCACTCTCTTTGAATCTTCTTTATCATGCTAAGAGGAGCAGGAAAAAGCAAAAAATTTCAGAATTGCACCTTGCAATGCGGAGAAATTACTGTTTGTGCTTTTACAATATTCATTGATTTTTGCCATTGAAAAACATCATGTTATTCATATTCCAGAAATGTTTGAAGCTACTGACTGAATGAAAGGAGCTGGCATCTCACTCTCTTTGAATCTTCTTTATCATGCTAAGAGGAGCAGGAAAAAGCAAAAAATTTCAGAATTGCACCTTGCAATGCGGAGAAATTACTGTTTGTGCATTTACAATATTCATTGATTTTTGCCATTGAAAAACGTCCAGAAATGATTGAAGCTACTGACTGAATGAAAGGAGCTGGCATCTCACTCTCTTTGAATCTTCTTTATCATGCTAAGAGGAGCAGGAAAAAGCAAAAAATTTCAGAATTGCACCTTGCAATGCGGAGAAATTACTGTTTGTGCATTTACAATATTCATTGATTTTTGCCATTGAAAAACGTCCAGAAATGATTGAAGCTACTGACTGAATGAAAGGAGCTGGCATCTCACTCTCTTTGAATCTTCTTTATCATGCTAAGAGGAGCAGGAAAAAGCAAAAAATTTCAGAATTGCAACTTGCAATGCGGAGAAATTACTGTTTGTGCATTTACAATATTCATTGATTTTTGCCATTGAAAAACATCATGTTATTCATATACCAGAAATGATTGAAGCTACTGACTGAATGAAAGGAGCTGGCATCTCACTCTCTTTGAATCTTCTTTATCATGCTAAGAGGAGCAGGAAAAAGCAAAAAATTTCAGAATTGCACCTTGCAATGCGGAGAAATTACTGTTTGTGCATTTACAATATTCATTGATTTTTGCCATTGAAAAACGTCCAGAAATGATTGAAGCTACTGACTGAATGAAAGGAGCTGGCATCTCACTCTCTTTGAATCTTCTTTATCATGCTAAGAGGAGCAGGAAAAAGCAAAAAATTTCAGAATTGCACCTTGCAATGCGGAGAAATTACTGTTTGTGCATTTACAATATTCATTGATTTTTGCCATTGAAAAACGTCCAGAAATGATTGAAGCTACTGACTGAATGAAAGGAGCTGGCATCTCACTCTCTTTGAATCTTCTTTATCATGCTAAGAGGAGCAGGAAAAAGCAAAAAATTTCAGAATTGCACCTTGCAATGCGGAGAAATTACTGTTTGTGCATTTACAATATTCATTAATTTTTGCCATTGAAAAACATCATGTTATTCATATCCCAGAAATGTTTGAAGCTACTGACTGAATGAAAGAAGCTGGCATCTCACTCTCTTTGAATCTTCTTTATCATGCTAAGAGGAGCAGGAAAAAGCAAAAAATTTCAGAATTGCACCTTGCAATGCGGAGAAATTACTGTTTGTGCATTTACAATATTCATTGATTTTTGCCATTGAAAAACGTCCAGAAATGATTGAAGCTACTGACTGAATGAAAGGAGCTGGCATCTCACTCTCTTTGAATCTTCTTTATCATGCTAAGAGGAGCAGGAAAAAGCAAAAAATTTCAGAATTGCACCTTGCAATGCGGAGAAATTACTGTTTGTGCATTTACAATATTCATTGATTTTTGCCATTGAAAAACGTCCAGAAATGATTGAAGCTACTGACTGAATGAAAGGAGCTGGCATCTCACTCTCTTTGAATCTTCTTTATCATGCTAAGAGGAGCAGGAAAATGCAAGAAATTTCAGAATTGCACCTTGCAATGCGGAGAAATTACTGTTTGTGCATTTACAATATTCATTGATTTTTGCCATTGAAAAACATCCAGAAATGATTGAAGCTACTGACTGAATGAAAGGAGCTGGCATCTCACTCTCTTTGAATCTTCTTTATCATGCTAAGAGGAGCAGGAAAAAGCCAAAAATTTCAGAATTGCACCTTGCAATGCGGAGAAATTACTGTTTGTGCATTTACAATATTCATTGATTTTTGCCATTGAAAAACATCATGTTATTCATATACCAGAAATGATTGAAGCTACTGACTGAATGAAAGGAGCTGGCATCTCACTCTCTTTGAATCTTCTTTATCATGCAAAGAGGAGCAGGAAAAAGCAAAAAATTTCAGAATTGCACCTTGCAATGCGGAGAAATTACTGTTTGTGCATTTACAATATTCATTGATTTTTGCCATTGAAAAACGTCCAGAAATGATTGAAGCTACTGACTGAATGAAAGGAGCTGGCATCTCACTCTCTTTGAATCTTCTTTATCATGCTAAGAGGAGCAGGAAAAAGCAAAAAATTTCAGAATTGCACCTTGCAATGCGGAGAAATTACTGTTTGTGCATTTACAATATTCATTGATTTTTGCCATTGAAAAACGTCCAGAAATGATTGAAGCAACTGACTGAATGAAAGGAGCTGGCATCTCACTCTCTTTGAATCTTCTTTATCATGCTAAGAGGAGCAGGAAAAAGCAAAAAATTTCAGAATTGCACCTTGCAATGCGGAGAAATTACTGTTTGTGCATTTACAATATTCATTGATTTTTGCCATTGAAAAACGTCCAGAAATAATTGAAGCTACTGACTGAATGAAAGGAGCTGGCATCTCACTCTCTTTGAATCTTCTTTATCATGCTAAGAGGAGCAGGAAAAAGCAAAAAATTTCAGAATTGCAACTTGCAATGCGGAGAAATTACTGTTTGTGCATTTACAATATTCATTGATTTTTGCCATTGAAAAACATCATGTTATTCATATACCAGAAATGATTGAAGCTACTGACTGAATGAAAGGAGCTGGCATCTCACTCTCTTTGAATCTTCTTTATCATGCTAAGAGGAGCAGGAAAAAGCAAAAAATTTCAGAATTGCACCTTGCAATGCGGAGAAATTACTGTTTGTGCATTTACAATATTCATTGATTTTTGCCATTGAAAAACGTCCAGAAATGATTGAAGCTACTGACTGAATGAAAGGAGCTGGCATCTCACTCTCTTTGAATCTTCTTTATCATGCTAAGAGGAGCAGGAAAAAGCAAAAAATTTCAGAATTGCACCTTGCAATGCGGAGAAATTACTGTTTGTGCTTTTACAATATTCATTGATTTTTGCCATTGAAAAACATCATGTTATTCATATACCAGAAATGTTTGAAGCTACTGACTGAATGAAAGGAGCTGGCATCTCACTCTCTTTGAATCTTCTTTATCATGCTAAGAGGAGCAGGAAAAAGCAAAAAATTTCAGAATTGCACCTTGCAATGCGGAGAAATTACTGTTTGTGCATTTACAATATTCATTGATTTTTGCCATTGAAAAATGTCCAGAAATGATTGAAGCTGCTGACTGAATGAAAGGAGCTGGCATCTCACTCTCTTTGAATCTTCTTTATCATGCTAAGAGGAGCAGGAAAAAGCAAAAAATTTCAGAATTGCACCTTGCAATGCGGAGAAATTACTGTTTGTGCATTTACAATATTCATTGATTTTTGCCATTGAAAAACATCATGTTATTCATATACCAGAAATGATTGAAGCTACTGACTGAATGAAAGGAGCTGGCATCTCACTCTCTTTGAATCTTCTTTATCATGCTAAGAGGAGCAGGAAAAAGCAAAAAATTTCAGAATTGCACCTTGCAATGCGGAGAAATTACTGTTTGTGCATTTACAATATTCATTGATTTTTGCCATTGAAAAACGTCCAGAAATGATTGAAGCTACTGACTGAATGAAAGGAGCTGGCATCTCACTCTCTTTGAATCTTCTTTATCATGCTAAGAGGAGCAGGAAAAAGCAAAAAATTTCAGAATTGCACCTTGCAATGCGGAGAAATTACTGTTTGTGCATTTACAATATTCATTGATTTTTGCCATTGAAAAACGTCCAGAAATGATTGAAGCTACTGACTGAATGAAAGGAGCTGGCATCTCACTCTCTTTGAATCTTCTTTATCATGCTAAGAGGAGCAGGAAAAAGCAAAAAATTTCAGAATTGCACCTTGCAATGCGGAGAAATTACTGTTTGTGCATTTACAATATTCATTGATTTTTGCCACTGAAAAACATCATGTTATTCATATACCAGAAATGTTTGAAGCTACTGACTGAATGAAAGGAGCTGGCATCTCACTCTCTTTGAATCTTCTTTATCATGCTAAGAGGAGCAGGAAAAAGCAAAAAATTTCAGAATTGCACCTTGCAATGCGGAGAAATTACTGTTTGTGCATTTACAATATTCATTGATTTTTGCCATTGAAAAACGTCCAGAAATCATTGAAGCTACTGACTGAATGAAAGGAGCTGGCATCTCACTCTCTTTGAATCTTCTTTATCATGCTAAGAGGAGCAGGAAAAAGCAAAAAATTTCAGAATTGCACCTTGCAATGCGGAGAAATTACTGTTTGTGCATTTACAATATTCATTGATTTTTGCCATTGAAAAACATCATGTTATTCATATACCAGAAATGATTGAAGCTACTGACTGAATGAAAGGAGCTGGCATCTCGCTCTCTTTGAATCTTCTTTATCATGCTAAGAGGAGCAGGAAAAAGCAAAAAATTTCAGAATTGCACCTTGCAATGCGGAGAAATTACTGTTTGTGCATTTACAATATTCATTGATTTTTGCCATTGAAAAACGTCCAGAAATGATTGAAGCTACTGACTGAATGAAAGGAGCTGGCATCTCACTCTCTTTGAATCTTCTTTATCATGCTAAGAGGAGCAGGAAAAAGCAAAAAATTTCAGAATTGCACCTTGCAATGTGGAGAAATTACTGTTTGTGCATTTACAATATTCATTGATTTTTGCCATTGAAAAACATCATGTTATTCATATACCAGAAATGATTGAAGCTACTGACTGAATGAAAGGAGCTGGCATCTCACTCTCTTTGAATCTTCTTTATCATGCTAAGAGGAGCAGGAAAAAGCAAAAAATTTCAGAATTGCACCTTGCAATGCGGAGAAATTACTGTTTGTGCATTTACAATATTCATTGATTTTTGCCATTGAAAAACGTCCAGAAATGATTGAAGCTACTGACTGAATGAAAGGAGCTGGCATCTCACTCTCTTTGAATCTTCTTTATCATGCTAAGAGGAGCAGGAAAAAGCAAAAAATTTCAGAATTGCACCTTGCAATGCGGAGAAATTACTGTTTGTGCATTTACAATATTCATTGATTTTTGCCATTGAAAAACGTCCAGAAATGATTGAAGCTACTGACTGAATGAAAGGAGCTGGCATCTCACTCTCTTTGAATCTTCTTTATCATGCTAAGAGGAGCAGGAAAAAGCAAAAAATTTCAGAATTGCAACTTGCAATGCGGAGAAATTACTGTTTGTGCATTTACAATATTCATTGATTTTTGCCATTGAAAAACATCATGTTATTCATATACCAGAAATGATTGAAGCTACTGACTGAATGAAAGGAGCTGGCATCTCACTCTCTTTGAATCTTCTTTATCATGCTAAGAGGAGCAGGAAAAAGCAAAAAATTTCAGAATTGCACCTTGCAATGCGGAGAAATTACTGTTTGTGCATTTACAATATTCATTGATTTTTGCCATTGAAAAACGTCCAGAAATGATTGAAGCTACTGACTGAATGAAAGGAGCTGGCATCTCACTCTCTTTGAATCTTCTTTATCATGCTAAGAGGAGCAGGAAAAAGCAAAAAATTTCAGAATTGCACCTTGCAATGCGGAGAAATTACTGTTTGTGCTTTTACAATATTCATTGATTTTTGCCATTGAAAAACATCATGTTATTCATATACCAGAAATGTTTGAAGCTACTGACTGAATGAAAGGAGCTGGCATCTCACTCTCTTTGAATCTTCTTTATCATGCTAAGAGGAGCAGGAAAAAGCAAAAAATTTCAGAATTGCACCTTGCAATGCGGAGAAATTACTGTTTGTGCATTTACAATATTCATTGATTTTTGCCATTGAAAAACGTCCAGAAATGATTGAAGCTACTGACTGAATGAAAGGAGCTGGCATCTCACTCTCTTTGAATCTTCTTTATCATGCTAAGAGGAGCAGGAAAAAGCAAAAAATTTCAGAATTGCACCTTGCAATGCGGAGAAATTACTGTTTGTGCATTTACAATATTCATTGATTTTTGCCATTGAAAAACGTCCAGAAATGATTGAAGCTACTGACTGAATGAAAGGAGCTGGCATCTCACTCTCTTTGAATCTTCTTTATCATGCTAAGAGGAGCAGGAAAAAGCAAAAAATTTCAGAATTGCACCTTGCAATGCGGAGAAATTACTGTTTGTGCATTTACAATATTCATTGATTTTTGCCATTGAAAAACATCATGTTATTCATATACCAGAAATGATTGAAGCCACTGACTGAATGAAAGGAGCTGGCATCTTACTCTCTTTGAATCTTCTTTGTCATGCTAAGAGGAGCAGGAAAAAGCAAAAAATTTCAGAATTGCACCTTGCAATGCGGAGAAATTACTGTTTGTGCATTTACAATATTCATTGATTTTTGCCATTGAAAAACGTCCAGAAATGATTGAAGCTACTGACTGAATGAAAGGAGCTGGCATCTCACTCTCTTTGAATCTTCTTTATCATGCTAAGAGGAGCAGGAAAAAGCAAAAAATTTCAGAATTGCACCTTGCAATGCGGAGAAATTACTGTTTGTGCATTTACAATATTCATTGATTTTTGCCATTGAAAAACGTCCAGAAATGATTGAAGCTACTGACTGAATGAAAGGATCTGGCATCTCACTCTCTTTGAATCTTCTTTATCATGCTAAGAGGAGCAGGAAAAAGCAAAAAATTTCAGAATTGCACCTTGCAATGCGGAGAAATTACTGTTTGTGCATTTACAATATTCATTGATTTTTGCCATTGAAAAACATCATGTTATTCATATACCAGAAATGTTCGTATCTACTGACTGAATGAAAGGAGCTGGCATCTCACTCTCTTTGAATCTTCTTTATCATGCTAAGAGGAGCAGGAAAAAGCAAAAAATTTCAGAATTGCACCTTGCAATGCGGAGAAATTACTGTTTGTGCATTTACAATATTCATTGATTTTTGCCATTGAAAAACGTCCAGAAATGATTGAAGCTACTGACTGAATGAAAGGAGCTGGCATCTCACTCTCTTTGAATCTTCTTTATCATGCTAAGAGGAGCAGGAAAAAGCAAAAAATTTCAGAATTGCACCTTGCAATGCGGAGAAATTACTGTTTGTGCATTTACAATATTCATTGATTTTTGCCATTGAAAAACGTCCAGAAATGATTGAAGCTACTGACTGAATGAAAGGAGCTGGCATCTCACTCTCTTTGAATCTTCTTTATCATGCTAAGAGGAGCAGGAAAAAGCAAAAAATTTCAGAATTGCACCTTGCAATGCGGAGAAATTACTCTTTGTGCATTTACAATATTCATTGATTTTTGCCATTGAAAAACATCATGTTATTCATATACCAGAAATGTTTGAAGCTACTGACTGAATGAAAGGAGCTGGCATCTCACTCTCTTTGAATCTTCTTTATCATGCTAAGAGGAGCAGGAAAAAGCAAAAAATTTCAGAATTGCACCTTGCAATGCGGAGAAATTACTGTTTGTGCATTTACAATATTCATTGATTTTTGCCATTGAAAAACATCATGTTATTCATATACCAGAAATGTTTGAAGCTACTGACTGAATGAAAGGAGCTGGCATCTCACTCTCTTTGAATCTTCTTTATCATGCTAAGAGGAGCAGGAAAAAGCAAAAAATTTCAGAATTGCACCTTGCAATGCGGAGAAATTACTGTTTGTGCATTTACAATATTCATTGATTTTTGCCATTGAAAAACGTCCAGAAATGATTGAAGCTACTGACTGAATGAAAGGAGCTGGCATCTCACTCTCTTTGAATCTTCTTTATCATGCTAAGAGGAGCAGGAAAAAGCAAAAAATTTCAGAATTGCACCTTGCAATGCGGAGAAATTACTGTTTGTGCATTTACAATATTCATTGATTTTTGCCATTGAAAAACATCATGTTATTCATATACCAGAAATGATTGAAGCTACTGACTGAATGAAAGGAGCTGGCATCTCGCTCTCTTTGAATCTTCTTTATCATGCTAAGAGGAGCAGGAAAAAGCAAAAAATTTCAGAATTGCACCTTGCAATGCGGAGAAATTACTGTTTGTGCATTTACAATATTCATTGATTTTTGCCATTGAAAAACGTCCAGAAATGATTGAAGCTACTGACTGAATGAAAGGAGCTGTCATCTCACTCTCTTTGAATCTTCTTTATCATGCTAAGAGGAGCAGGAAAAAGCAAAAAATTTCAGAATTGCACCTTGCAATGTGGAGAAATTACTGTTTGTGCATTTACAATATTCATTGATTTTTGCCATTGAAAAACATCATGTTATTCATATACCAGAAATGATTGAAGCTACTGACTGAATGAAAGGAGCTGGCATCTCACTCTCTTTGAATCTTCTTTATCATGCTAAGAGGAGCAGGAAAAAGCAAAAAATTTCAGAATTGCACCTTGCAATGCGGAGAAATTACTGTTTGTGCATTTACAATATTCATTGATTTTTGCCATTGAAAAACATCATGTTATTCATATACCAGAAATGTTTGAAGCTACTGACTGAATGAAAGGAGCTGGCATCTCACTCTCTTTGAATCTTCTTTATCATGCTAAGAGGAGCAGGAAAAAGCAAAAAATTTCAGAATTGCACCTTGCAATGCGGAGAAATTACTGTTTGTGCATTTACAATATTCATTGATTTTTGCCATTGAAAAACGTCCAGAAATCATTGAAGCTACTGACTGAATGAAAGGAGCTGGCATCTCACTCTCTTTGAATCTTCTTTATCATGCTAAGAGGAGCAGGAAAAAGCAAAAAATTTCAGAATTGCACCTTGCAATGCGGAGAAATTACTGTTTGTGCATTTACAATATTCATTGATTTTTGCCATTGAAAAACATCATGTTATTCATATACCAGAAATGATTGAAGCTACTGACTGAATGAAAGGAGCTGGCATCTCGCTCTCTTTGAATCTTCTTTATCATGCTAAGAGGAGCAGGAAAAAGCAAAAAATTTCAGAATTGCACCTTGCAATGCGGAGAAATTACTGTTTGTGCATTTACAATATTCATTGATTTTTGCCATTGAAAAACGTCCAGAAATGATTGAAGCTACTGACTGAATGAAAGGAGCTGGCATCTCACTCTCTTTGAATCTTCTTTATCATGCTAAGAGGAGCAGGAAAAAGCAAAAAATTTCAGAATTGCACCTTGCAATGTGGAGAAATTACTGTTTGTGCATTTACAATATTCATTGATTTTTGCCATTGAAAAACATCATGTTATTCATATACCAGAAATGATTGAAGCTACTGACTGAATGAAAGGAGCTGGCATCTCACTCTCTTTGAATCTTCTTTATCATGCTAAGAGGAGCAGGAAAAAGCAAAAAATTTCAGAATTGCACCTTGCAATGCGGAGAAATTACTGTTTGTGCATTTACAATATTCATTGATTTTTGCCATTGAAAAACGTCCAGAAATGATTGAAGCTACTGACTGAATGAAAGGAGCTGGCATCTCACTCTCTTTGAATCTTCTTTATCATGCTAAGAGGAGCAGGAAAAAGCAAAAAATTTCAGAATTGCACCTTGCAATGCGGAGAAATTACTGTTTGTGCATTTACAATATTCATTGATTTTTGCCATTGAAAAACGTCCAGAAATGATTGAAGCTACTGACTGAATGAAAGGAGCTGGCATCTCACTCTCTTTGAATCTTCTTTATCATGCTAAGAGGAGCAGGAAAAAGCAAAAAATTTCAGAATTGCAACTTGCAATGCGGAGAAATTACTGTTTGTGCATTTACAATATTCATTGATTTTTGCCATTGAAAAACATCATGTTATTCATATACCAGAAATGATTGAAGCTACTGACTGAATGAAAGGAGCTGGCATCTCACTCTCTTTGAATCTTCTTTATCATGCTAAGAGGAGCAGGAAAAAGCAAAAAATTTCAGAATTGCACCTTGCAATGCGGAGAAATTACTGTTTGTGCATTTACAATATTCATTGATTTTTGCCATTGAAAAACGTCCAGAAATGATTGAAGCTACTGACTGAATGAAAGGAGCTGGCATCTCACTCTCTTTGAATCTTCTTTATCATGCTAAGAGGAGCAGGAAAAAGCAAAAAATTTCAGAATTGCACCTTGCAATGCGGAGAAATTACTGTTTGTGCTTTTACAATATTCATTGATTTTTGCCATTGAAAAACATCATGTTATTCATATACCAGAAATGTTTGAAGCTACTGACTGAATGAAAGGAGCTGGCATCTCACTCTCTTTGAATCTTCTTTATCATGCTAAGAGGAGCAGGAAAAAGCAAAAAATTTCAGAATTGCACCTTGCAATGCGGAGAAATTACTGTTTGTGCATTTACAATATTCATTGATTTTTGCCATTGAAAAACGTCCAGAAATGATTGAAGCTACTGACTGAATGAAAGGAGCTGGCATCTCACTCTCTTTGAATCTTCTTTATCATGCTAAGAGGAGCAGGAAAAAGCAAAAAATTTCAGAATTGCACCTTGCAATGCGGAGAAATTACTGTTTGTGCATTTACAATATTCATTGATTTTTGCCATTGAAAAACGTCCAGAAATGATTGAAGCTACTGACTGAATGAAAGGAGCTGGCATCTCACTCTCTTTGAATCTTCTTTATCATGCTAAGAGGAGCAGGAAAAAGCAAAAAATTTCAGAATTGCACCTTGCAATGCGGAGAAATTACTGTTTGTGCATTTACAATATTCATTGATTTTTGCCATTGAAAAACATCATGTTATTCATATACCAGAAATGATTGAAGCTACTGACTGAATGAAAGGAGCTGGCATCTTACTCTCTTTGAATCTTCTTTGTCATGCTAAGAGGAGCAGGAAAAAGCAAAAAATTTCAGAATTGCACCTTGCAATGCGGAGAAATTACTGTTTGTGCATTTACAATATTCATTGATTTTTGCCATTGAAAAACGTCCAGAAATGATTGAAGCTACTGACTGAATGAAAGGAGCTGGCATCTCACTCTCTTTGAATCTTCTTTATCATGCTAAGAGGAGCAGGAAAAAGCAAAAAATTTCAGAATTGCACCTTGCAATGCGGAGAAATTACTGTTTGTGCATTTACAATATTCATTGATTTTTGCCATTGAAAAACGTCCAGAAATGATTGAAGCTACTGACTGAATGAAAGGATCTGGCATCTCACTCTCTTTGAATCTTCTTTATCATGCTAAGAGGAGCAGGAAAAAGCAAAAAATTTCAGAATTGCACCTTGCAATGCGGAGAAATTACTGTTTGTGCATTTACAATATTCATTGATTTTTGCCATTGAAAAACATCATGTTATTCATATACCAGAAATGTTTGTATCTACTGACTGAATGAAAGGAGCTGGCATCTCACTCTCTTTGAATCTTCTTTATCATGCTAAGAGGAGCAGGAAAAAGCAAAAAATTTCAGAATTGCACCTTGCAATGCGGAGAAATTACTGTTTGTGCATTTACAATATTCATTGATTTTTGCCATTGAAAAACGTCCAGAAATGATTGAAGCTACTGACTGAATGAAAGGAGCTGGCATCTCACTCTCTTTGAATCTTCTTTATCATGCTAAGAGGAGCAGGAAAAAGCAAAAAATTTCAGAATTGCACCTTGCAATGCGGAGAAATTACTGTTTGTGCATTTACAATATTCATTGATTTTTGCCATTGAAAAACGTCCAGAAATGATTGAAGCTACTGACTGAATGAAAGGAGCTGGCATCTCACTCTCTTTGAATCTTCTTTATCATGCTAAGAGGAGCAGGAAAAAGCAAAAAATTTCAGAATTGCACCTTGCAATGCGGAGAAATTACTCTTTGTGCATTTACAATATTCATTGATTTTTGCCATTGAAAAACATCATGTTATTCATATACCAGAAATGTTTGAAGCTACTGACTGAATGAAAGGAGCTGGCATCTCACTCTCTTTGAATCTTCTTTATCATGCTAAGAGGAGCAGGAAAAAGCAAAAAATTTCAGAATTGCACCTTGCAATGCGGAGAAATTACTGTTTGTGCATTTACAATATTCATTGATTTTTGCCATTGAAAAACATCATGTTATTCATATACCAGAAATGTTTGAAGCTACTGACTGAATGAAAGGAGCTGGCATCTCACTCTCTTTGAATCTTCTTTATCATGCTAAGAGGAGCAGGAAAAAGCAAAAAATTTCAGAATTGCACCTTGCAATGCGGAGAAATTACTGTTTGTGCATTTACAATATTCATTGATTTTTGCCATTGAAAAACGTCCAGAAATGATTGAAGCTACTGACTGAATGAAAGGAGCTGGCATCTCACTCTCTTTGAATCTTCTTTATCATGCTAAGAGGAGCAGGAAAAAGCAAAAAATTTCAGAATTGCACCTTGCAATGCGGAGAAATTACTGTTTGTGCATTTACAATATTCATTGATTTTTGCCATTGAAAAACATCATGTTATTCATATACCAGAAATGATTGAAGCTACTGACTGAATGAAAGGAGCTGGCATCTCGCTCTCTTTGAATCTTCTTTATCATGCTAAGAGGAGCAGGAAAAAGCAAAAAATTTCAGAATTGCACCTTGCAATGCGGAGAAATTACTGTTTGTGCATTTACAATATTCATTGATTTTTGCCATTGAAAAACGTCCAGAAATGATTGAAGCTACTGACTGAATGAAAGGAGCTGTCATCTCACTCTCTTTGAATCTTCTTTATCATGCTAAGAGGAGCAGGAAAAAGCAAAAAATTTCAGAATTGCACCTTGCAATGTGGAGAAATTACTGTTTGTGCATTTACAATATTCATTGATTTTTGCCATTGAAAAACATCATGTTATTCATATACCAGAAATGATTGAAGCTACTGACTGAATGAAAGGAGCTGGCATCTCACTCTCTTTGAATCTTCTTTATCATGCTAAGAGGAGCAGGAAAAAGCAAAAAATTTCAGAATTGCACCTTGCAATGCGGAGAAATTACTGTTTGTGCATTTACAATATTCATTGATTTTTGCCATTGAAAAACGTCCAGAAATGATTGAAGCTACTGACTGAATGAAAGGAGCTGGCATCTCACTCTCTTTGAATCTTCTTTATCATGCTAAGAGGAGCAGGAAAAAGCAAAAAATTTCAGAATTGCACCTTGCAATGCGGAGAAATTACTGTTTGTGCTTTTACAATATTCATTGATTTTTGCCATTGAAAAACATCATGTTATTCATATACCAGAAATGTTTGAAGCTACTGACTGAATGAAAGGAGCTGGCATCTCACTCTCTTTGAATCTTCTTTATCATGCTAAGAGGAGCAGGAAAAAGCAAAAAATTTCAGAATTGCACCTTGCAATGCGGAGAAATTACTGTTTGTGCATTTACAATATTCATTGATTTTTGCCATTGAAAAACGTCCAGAAATGATTGAAGCTACTGACTGAATGAAAGGAGCTGGCATCTCACTCTCTTTGAATCTTCTTTATCATGCTAAGAGGAGCAGGAAAAAGCAAAAAATTTCAGAATTGCACCTTGCAATGCGGAGAAATTACTGTTTGTGCATTTACAATATTCATTGATTTTTGCCATTGAAAAACGTCCAGAAATGATTGAAGCTACTGACTGAATGAAAGGAGCTGGCATCTCACTCTCTTTGAATCTTCTTTATCATGCTAAGAGGAGCAGGAAAAAGCAAAAAATTTCAGAATTGCACCTTGCAATGCGGAGAAATTACTGTTTGTGCATTTACAATATTCATTGATTTTTGCCATTGAAAAACATCATGTTATTCATATACCAGAAATGATTGAAGCTACTGACTGAATGAAAGGAGCTGGCATCTTACTCTCTTTGAATCTTCTTTGTCATGCTAAGAGGAGCAGGAAAAAGCAAAAAATTTCAGAATTGCACCTTGCAATGCGGAGAAATTACTGTTTGTGCATTTACAATATTCATTGATTTTTGCCATTGAAAAACGTCCAGAAATGATTGAAGCTACTGACTGAATGAAAGGAGCTGGCATCTCACTCTCTTTGAATCTTCTTTATCATGCTAAGAGGAGCAGGAAAAAGCAAAAAATTTCAGAATTGCACCTTGCAATGCGGAGAAATTACTGTTTGTGCATTTACAATATTCATTGATTTTTGCCATTGAAAAACGTCCAGAAATGATTGAAGCTACTGACTGAATGAAAGGATCTGGCATCTCACTCTCTTTGAATCTTCTTTATCATGCTAAGAGGAGCAGGAAAAAGCAAAAAATTTCAGAATTGCACCTTGCAATGCGGAGAAATTACTGTTTGTGCATTTACAATATTCATTGATTTTTGCCATTGAAAAACATCATGTTATTCATATACCAGAAATGTTTGTAGCTACTGACTGAATGAAAGGAGCTGGCATCTCACTCTCTTTGAATCTTCTTTATCATGCTAAGAGGAGCAGGAAAAAGCAAAAAATTTCAGAATTGCACCTTGCAATGCGGAGAAATTACTGTTTGTGCATTTACAATATTCATTGATTTTTGCCATTGAAAAACGTCCAGAAATGATTGAAGCTACTGACTGAATGAAAGGAGCTGGCATCTCACTCTCTTTGAATCTTCTTTATCATGCTAAGAGGAGCAGGAAAAAGCAAAAAATTTCAGAATTGCACCTTGCAATGCGGAGAAATTACTGTTTGTGCATTTACAATATTCATTGATTTTTGCCATTGAAAAACGTCCAGAAATGATTGAAGCTACTGACTGAATGAAAGGAGCTGGCATCTCACTCTCTTTGAATCTTCTTTATCATGCTAAGAGGAGCAGGAAAAAGCAAAAAATTTCAGAATTGCACCTTGCAATGCGGAGAAATTACTCTTTGTGCATTTACAATATTCATTGATTTTTGCCATTGAAAAACATCATGTTATTCATATACCAGAAATGTTTGAAGCTACTGACTGAATGAAAGGAGCTGGCATCTCACTCTCTTTGAATCTTCTTTATCATGCTAAGAGGAGCAGGAAAAAGCAAAAAATTTCAGAATTGCACCTTGCAATGCGGAGAAATTACTGTTTGTGCATTTACAATATTCATTGATTTTTGCCATTGAAAAACATCATGTTATTCATATACCAGAAATGTTTGAAGCTACTGACTGAATGAAAGGAGCTGGCATCTCACTCTCTTTGAATCTTCTTTATCATGCTAAGAGGAGCAGGAAAAAGCAAAAAATTTCAGAATTGCACCTTGCAATGCGGAGAAATTACTGTTTGTGCATTTACAATATTCATTGATTTTTGCCATTGAAAAACGTCCAGAAATGATTGAAGCTACTGACTGAATGAAAGGAGCTGGCATCTCACTCTCTTTGAATCTTCTTTATCATGCTAAGAGGAGCAGGAAAAAGCAAAAAATTTCAGAATTGCACCTTGCAATGCGGAGAAATTACTGTTTGTGCATTTACAATATTCATTGATTTTTGCCATTGAAAAACATCATGTTATTCATATACCAGAAATGATTGAAGCTACTGACTGAATGAAAGGAGCTGGCATCTCGCTCTCTTTGAATCTTCTTTATCATGCTAAGAGGAGCAGGAAAAAGCAAAAAATTTCAGAATTGCACCTTGCAATGCGGAGAAATTACTGTTTGTGCATTTACAATATTCATTGATTTTTGCCATTGAAAAACGTCCAGAAATGATTGAAGCTACTGACTGAATGAAAGGAGCTGTCATCTCACTCTCTTTGAATCTTCTTTATCATGCTAAGAGGAGCAGGAAAAAGCAAAAAATTTCAGAATTGCACCTTGCAATGTGGAGAAATTACTGTTTGTGCATTTACAATATTCATTGATTTTTGCCATTGAAAAACATCATGTTATTCATATACCAGAAATGATTGAAGCTACTGACTGAATGAAAGGAGCTGGCATCTCACTCTCTTTGAATCTTCTTTATCATGCTAAGAGGAGCAGGAAAAAGCAAAAAATTTCAGAATTGCACCTTGCAATGCGGAGAAATTACTGTTTGTGCATTTACAATATTCATTGATTTTTGCCATTGAAAAACGTCCAGAAATGATTGAAGCTACTGACTGAATGAAAGGAGCTGGCATCTCACTCTCTTTGAATCTTCTTTATCATGCTAAGAGGAGCAGGAAAAAGCAAAAAATTTCAGAATTGCACCTTGCAATGCGGAGAAATTACTGTTTGTGCTTTTACAATATTCATTGATTTTTGCCATTGAAAAACATCATGTTATTCATATACCAGAAATGTTTGAAGCTACTGACTGAATGAAAGGAGCTGGCATCTCACTCTCTTTGAATCTTCTTTATCATGCTAAGAGGAGCAGGAAAAAGCAAAAAATTTCAGAATTGCACCTTGCAATGCGGAGAAATTACTGTTTGTGCATTTACAATATTCATTGATTTTTGCCATTGAAAAACGTCCAGAAATGATTGAAGCTACTGACTGAATGAAAGGAGCTGGCATCTCACTCTCTTTGAATCTTCTTTATCATGCTAAGAGGAGCAGGAAAAAGCAAAAAATTTCAGAATTGCACCTTGCAATGCGGAGAAATTACTGTTTGTGCATTTACAATATTCATTGATTTTTGCCATTGAAAAACGTCCAGAAATGATTGAAGCTACTGACTGAATGAAAGGAGCTGGCATCTCACTCTCTTTGAATCTTCTTTATCATGCTAAGAGGAGCAGGAAAAAGCAAAAAATTTCAGAATTGCAACTTGCAATGCGGAGAAATTACTGTTTGTGCATTTACAATATTCATTGATTTTTGCCATTGAAAAACATCATGTTATTCATATACCAGAAATGATTGAAGCTACTGACTGAATGAAAGGAGCTGGCATCTCACTCTCTTTGAATCTTCTTTATCATGCTAAGAGGAGCAGGAAAAAGCAAAAAATTTCAGAATTGCACCTTGCAATGCGGAGAAATTACTGTTTGTGCATTTACAATATTCATTGATTTTTGCCATTGAAAAACGTCCAGAAATGATTGAAGCTACTGACTGAATGAAAGGAGCTGGCATCTCACTCTCTTTGAATCTTCTTTATCATGCTAAGAGGAGCAGGAAAAAGCAAAAAATTTCAGAATTGCACCTTGCAATGCGGAGAAATTACTGTTTGTGCTTTTACAATATTCATTGATTTTTGCCATTGAAAAACATCATATTATTCATATACCAGAAATGTTTGAAGCTACTGACTGAATGAAAGGAGCTGGCATCTCACTCTCTTTGAATCTTCTTTATCATGCTAAGAGGAGCAGGAAAAAGCAAAAAATTTCAGAATTGCACCTTGCAATGCGGAGAAATTACTGTTTGTGCATTTACAATATTCATTGATTTTTGCCATTGAAAAACGTCCAGAAATGATTGAAGCTACTGACTGAATGAAAGGAGCTGGCATCTCACTCTCTTTGAATCTTCTTTATCATGCTAAGAGGAGCAGGAAAAAGCAAAAAATTTCAGAATTGCACCTTGCAATGCGGAGAAATTACTGTTTGTGCATTTACAATATTCATTGATTTTTGCCATTGAAAAACGTCCAGAAATTATTGAAGCTACTGACTGAATGAAAGGAGCTGGCATCTCACTCTCTTTGAATCTTCTTTATCATGCTAAGAGGAGCAGGAAAAAGCAAAAAATTTCAGAATTGCACCTTGCAATGCGGAGAAATTACTGTTTGTGCATTTACAATATTCATTGATTTTTGCCATTGAAAAACATCATGTTATTCATATACCAGAAATGATTGAAGCTACTGACTCAATGAAAGGAGCTGGCATCTTACTCTCTTTGAATCTTCTTTGTCATGCTAAGAGGAGCAGGAAAAAGCAAAAAATTTCAGAATTGCACCTTGCAATGCGGAGAAATTACTGTTTGTGCATTTACAATATTCATTGATTTTTGCCATTGAAAAACGTCCAGAAATGATTGAAGCTACTGACTGAATGAAAGGAGCTGGCATCTCACTCTCTTTGAATCTTCTTTATCATGCTAAGAGGAGCAGGAAAAGGCAAAAAATTTCAGAATTGCACCTTGCAATGCGGAGAAATTACTGTTTGTGCATTTACAATATTCATTGATTTTTGCCATTGAAAAACGTCCAGAAATGATTGAAGCTACTGACTGAATGAAAGGAGCTGGCATCTCACTCTCTTTGAATCTTCTTTATCATGCTAAGAGGAGCAGGAAAAAGCAAAAAATTTCAGAATTGCACCTTGCAATGCGGAGAAATTACTGTTTGTGCATTTACAATATTCATTGATTTTTGCCATTGAAAAACATCATGTTATTCATATACCAGAAATGTTTGTAGCTACTGACTGAATGAAAGGAGCTGGCATCTCACTCTCTTTGATTCTTCTTTATCATGCTAAGAGGAGCAGGAAAAAGCAAAAAATTTCAGAATTGCACCTTGCAATGCGGAGAAATTACTGTTTGTGCATTTACAATATTCATTGATTTTTGCCATTGAAAAACGTCCAGAAATGATTGAAGCTACTGACTGAATGAAAGGAGCTGGCATCTCACTCTCTTTGAATCTTCTTTATCATGCTAAGAGGAGCAGGAAAAAGCAAAAAATTTCAGAATTGCACCTTACAATGTGGAGAAATTACTGTTTGTGCATTTACAATATTCATTGATTTTTGCCATTGAAAAACATCATGTTATTCATATACCAGAAATGATTGAAGCTACTGACTGAATGAAAGGAGCTGGCATCTCACTCTCTTTGAATCTTCTTTATCATGCTAAGAGGAGCAGGAAAAAGCAAAAAATTTCAGAATTGCACCTTGCAATGCGGAGAAATTACTGTTTGTGCATTTACAATATTCATTGATTTTTGCCATTGAAAAACATCATGTTATTCATATACCAGAAATGTTTGAAGCTACTGACTGAATGAAAGGAGCTGGCATCTCACTCTCTTTGAATCTTCTTTATCATGCTAAGAGGAGCAGGAAAAAGCAAAAAATTTCAGAATTGCACCTTGCAATGCGGAGAAATTACTGTTTGTGCATTTACAATATTCATTGATTTTTGCCATTGAAAAACGTCCAGAAATGATTGAAGCTACTGACTGAATGAAAGGAGCTGGCATCTCACTCTCTTTGAATCTTCTTTATCATGCTAAGAGGAGCAGGAAAAAGCAAAAAATTTCAGAATTGCACCTTGCAATGCGGAGAAATTACTGTTTGTGCATTTACAATATTCATTGATTTTTGCCATTGAAAAACGTCCAGAAATGATTGAAGCTACTGACTGAATGAAAGGAGCTGGCATCTCACTCTCTTTGAATCTTCTTTATCATGCTAAGAGGAGCAGCAAAAAGCAAAAAATTTCAGAATTGCAACTTGCAATGCGGAGAAATTACTGTTTGTGCATTTACAATATTCATTGATTTTTGCCATTGAAAAACATCATGTTATTCATATACCAGAAATGATTGAAGCTACTGACTGAATGAAAGGAGCTGGCATCTCACTCTCTTTGAATCTTCTTTATCATGCTAAGAGGAGCAGGAAAAAGCAAAAAATTTCAGAATTGCACCTTGCAATGCGGAGAAATTACAGTTTGTGCATTTACAATATTCATTGATTTTTGCCATTGAAAAACGTCCAGAAATGATTGAAGCTACTGACTGAATGAAAGGAGCTGGCATCTCACTCTCTTTGAATCTTCTTTATCATGCTAAGAGGAGCAGGAAAAAGCAAAAAATTTCAGAATTGCACCTTGCAATGCGGAGAAATTACTGTTTGTGCATTTACAATATTCATTGATTTTTGCCATTGAAAAACGTCCAGAAATGATTGAAGCTACTGACTGAATGAAAGGAGCTGGCATCTCACTCTCTTTGAATCTTCTTTATCATGCTAAGAGGAGCAGGAAAAAGCAAAAAATTTCAGAATTGCACCTTGCAATGCGGAGAAATTACTGTTTGTGCATTTACAATATTCATTGATTTTTGCCATTGAAAAACATCATGTTATTCATATACCAGAAATGATTGAAGCTACTGACTGAATGAAAGGAGCTGGCATCTTACTCTCTTTGAATCTTCTTTGTCATGCTAAGAGGAGCAGGAAAAAGCAAAAAATTTCAGAATTGCACCTTGCAATGCGGAGAAATTACTGTTTGTGCATTTACAATATTCATTGATTTTTGCCATTGAAAAACGTCCAGAAATGATTGAAGCTACTGACTGAATGAAAGGAGCTGGCATCTCACTCTCTTTGAATCTTCTTTATCATGCTAAGAGGAGCAGGAAAAAGCAAAAAATTTCAGAATTGCACCTTGCAATGCGGAGAAATTACTGTTTGTGCATTTACAATATTCATTGATTTTTGCCATTGAAAAACATCATGTTATTCATATACCAGAAATGTTTGAAGCTACTGACTGAATGAAAGGAGCTGGCATCTCACTCTCTTTGAATCTTCTTTATCATGCTAAGAGGAGCAGGAAAAAGCAAAAAATTTCAGAATTGCACCTTGCAATGCGGAGAAATTACTGTTTGTGCATTTACAATATTCATTGATTTTTGCCATTGAAAAACGTCCAGAAATGATTGAAGCTACTGACTGAATGAAAGGAGCTGGCATCTCACTCTCTTTGAATCTTCTTTATCATGCTAAGAGGAGCAGGAAAAAGCAAAAAATTTCAGAATTGCAACTTGCAATGCGGAGAAATTACTGTTTGTGCATTTACAATATTCATTGATTTTTGCCATTGAAAAACATCATGTTATTCATATACCAGAAATGATTGAAGCTACTGACTGAATGAAAGGAGCTGGCATCTCACTCTCTTTGAATCTTCTTTATCATGCTAAGAGGAGCAGGAAAAAGCAAAAAATTTCAGAATTGCACCTTGCAATGCGGAGAAATTACTGTTTGTGCATTTACAATATTCATTGATTTTTGCCATTGAAAAACGTCCAGAAATGATTGAAGCTACTGACTGAATGAAAGGAGCTGGCATCTCACTCTCTTTGAATCTTCTTTATCATGCTAAGAGGAGCAGGAAAAAGCAAAAAATTTCAGAATTGCACCTTGCAATGCGGAGAAATTACTGTTTGTGCTTTTACAATAGTCATTGATTTTTGCCATTGAAAAACATCATATTATTCATATACCAGAAATGTTTGAAGCTACTGACTGAATGAAAGGACCTGGCATCTCACTCTCTTTGAATCTTCTTTATCATGCTAAGAGGAGCAGGAAAAAGCAAAAAATTTCAGAATTGCACCTTGCAATGCGGAGAAATTACTGTTTGTGCATTTACAATATTCATTGATTTTTGCCATTGAAAAACGTCCAGAAATGATTGAAGCTACTGACTGAATGAAAGGAGCTGGCATCTCACTCTCTTTGAATCTTCTTTATCATGCTAAGAGGAGCAGGAAAAAGCAAAAAATTTCAGAATTGCACCTTGCAATGCGGAGAAATTACTGTTTGTGCATTTACAATATTCATTGATTTTTGCCATTGAAAAACGTCCAGAAATGATTGAAGCTACTGACTGAATGAAAGGAGCTGGCATCTCACTCTCTTTGAATCTTCTTTATCATGCTAAGAGGAGCAGGAAAAAGCAAAAAATTTCAGAATTGCACCTTGCAATGCGGAGAAATTACTGTTTGTGCATTTACAATATTCATTGATTTTTGCCATTGAAAAACATCATGTTATTCATATACCAGAAATGATTGAAGCTACTGACTGAATGAAAGGAGATGGCATCTTACTCTCTTTGAATCTTCTTTGTCATGCTAAGAGGAGCAGGAAAAAGCAAAAAATTTCAGAATTGCACCTTGCAATGCGGAGAAATTACTGTTTGTGCATTTACAATATTCATTGATTTTTGCCATTGAAAAACGTCCAGAAATGATTGAAGCTACTGACTGAATGAAAGGAGCTGGCATCTCACTCTCTTTGAATCTTCTTTATCATGCTAAGAGGAGCAGGAAAAAGCAAAAAATTTCAGAATTGCACCTTGCAATGCGGAGAAATTACTGTTTGTGCATTTACAATATTCATTGATTTTTGCCATTGAAAAACGTCCAGAAATGATTGAAGCTACTGACTGAATGAAAGGAGCTGGCATCTCACTCTCTTTGAATCTTCTTTATCATGCTAAGAGGAGCAGGAAAAAGCAAAAAATTTCAGAATTGCACCTTGCAATGCGGAGAAATTACTGTTTGTGCATTTACAATATTCATTGATTTTTGCCATTGAAAAACATCATGTTATTCATATACCAGAAATGTTTGTAGCTACTGACTGAATGAAAGGAGCTGGCATCTCACTCTCTTTGAATCTTCTTTATCATGCTAAGAGGAGCAGGAAAAAGCAAAAAATTTCAGAATTGCACCTTGCAATGCGGAGAAATTACTGTTTGTGCATTTACAATATTCATTGATTTTTGCCATTGAAAAACGTCCAGAAATGATTGAAGCTACTGACTGAATGAAAGGAGCTGGCATCTCACTCTCTTTGAATCTTCTTTATCATGCTAAGAGGAGCAGGAAAAAGCAAGAAATTTCAGAATTGCACCTTGCAATGCGGAGAAATTACTGTTTGTGCATTTACAATATTCATTGATTTTTGCCATTGAAAAACGTCCAGAAATGATTGAAGCTACTGACTGAATGAAAGGAGCTGGCATCTCACTCTCTTTGAATCTTCTTTATCATGCTAAGAGGAGCAGGAAAAAGCAAAAAATTTCAGAATTGCACCTTGCAATGCGGAGAAATTACTCTTTGTGCATTTACAATATTCATTGATTTTTGCCATTGAAAAACATCATGTTATTCATATACCAGAAATGTTTGAAGCTACTGACTGAATGAAAGGAGCTGGCATCTCACTCTCTTTGAATCTTCTTTATCATGCTAAGAGGAGCAGGAAAAAGCAAAAAATTTCAGAATTGCACCTTGCAATGCGGAGAAATTACTGTTTGTGCATTTACAATATTCATTGATTTTTGCCATTGAAAAACATCATGTTATTCATATACCAGAAATGTTTGAAGCTACTGACTGAATGAAAGGAGCTGGCATCTCACTCTCTTTGAATCTTCTTTATCATGCTAAGAGGAGCAGGAAAAAGCAAAAAATTTCAGAATTGCACCTTGCAATGTGGAGAAATTACTGTTTGTGCATTTACAATATTCATTGATTTTTACCATTGAAAAACGTCCAGAAATGATTGAAGCTACTGACTGAATGAAAGTAGCTGGCATCTCACTCTCTTTGAATCTTCTTTATCATGCTAAGAGGAGCAGGAAAAAGCAAAAAATTTCAGACTTGCACCTTGCAATGCGGAGAAATTACTGTTTGTGCATTTACAATATTCATTGATTTTTGCCATTGAAAAACATCATGTTATTCATATACCAGAAATGTTTGAAGCTGCTGACTGAATGAAAGGAGCTGGCATCTCACTCTCTTTGAATCTTCTTTATCATGCTAAGAGGAGCAGGAAAAAGCAAAAAATTTCAGAATTGCACCTTGCAATGCGGAGAAATTACTGTTTGTGCATTTACAATATTCATTGATTTTTGCCATTGAAAAACGTCCAGAAATGATTGAAGCTACTGACTGAAAGAAAGGAGCTGGCATCTCACTCTCTTTGAATCTTCTTTATCATGCTAAGAGGAGCAGGAAAAAGCAAAAAATTTCAGAATTGCACCTTGCAATGCGGAGAAATTACTGTTTGTGCATTTACAATATTCATTGATTTTTGCCATTGAAAAACGTCCAGAAATGATTGAAGCTACTGACTGAATGAAAGGAGCTGGCATCTCACTCTCTTTGAATCTTCTTTATCATGCTAAGAGGAGCAGGAAAAATTAAAAAATTTCAGAATTGCACCTTGCAATGCGGAGAAATTACTGTTTGTGCATTTACAATATTCAATGATTTTTGCCATTGAAAAACATGTTATTCATATACCAGAAATGTTTGAAGCTACTGACTGAATGAAAGGAGCTGGCACCTCACTCTCTTTGAATCTTCTTTATCATGCTAAGAGGAGCGGGAAAAAGCAAAAAATTTCAGAATTGCACCTTGCAATGCGGAGAAATTACTGTTTGTGCATTTACAATATTCATTGATTTTTGCCATTGAAAAACATCCAGAAATGATTGAAGGTACTGACTGAATGAAAGGAGCTGGCATCTCACTCTCTTTGAATCTTCTTTATCATGCTAAGAGGAGCAGGAAAAAGCAAAAAATTTCAGAATTGCACCTTGCAATGCGGAGAAATTACTGTTTGTGCATTTACAATATTCATTGATTTTTGCCATTGAAAAACGTCCAGAAATGATTGAAGCTACTGACTGAATGAAAGGAGCTGGCATCTCACTCTCTTTGAATCTTCTTTATCATGCTAAGAGGAGCAGGAAAAAGCAAGAAATTTCAGAATTGCACCTTGCAATGCGGAGAAATTACTGTTTGTGCATTTACAATATTCATTGATTTTTGCCATTGAAAAACGTCCAGAAATGATTGAAGCTACTGACTGAATGAAAGGAGCTGGCATCTCACTCTCTTTGAATCTTCTTTATCATGCTAAGAGGAGCAGGAAAAAGCAAAAAATTTCAGAATTGCACCTTGCAATGCGGAGAAATTACTCTTTGTGCATTTACAATATTCATTGATTTTTGCCATTGAAAAACATCATGTTATTCATATACCAGAAATGTTTGAAGCTACTGACTGAATGAAAGGAGCTGGCATCTCACTCTCTTTGAATCTTCTTTATCATGCTAAGAGGAGCAGGAAAAAGCAAAAAATTTCAGAATTGCACCTTGCAATGCGGAGAAATTACTGTTTGTGCATTTACAATATTCATTGATTTTTGCCATTGAAAAACATCATGTTATTCATATACCAGAAATGTTTGAAGCTACTGACTGAATGAAAGGAGCTGGCATCTCACTCTCTTTGAATCTTCTTTATCATGCTAAGAGGAGCAGGAAAAAGCAAAAAATTTCAGAATTGCACCTTGCAATGTGGAGAAATTACTGTTTGTGCATTTACAATATTCATTGATTTTTACCATTGAAAAACGTCCAGAAATGATTGAAGCTACTGACTGAATGAAAGTAGCTGGCATCTCACTCTCTTTGAATCTTCTTTATCATGCTAAGAGGAGCAGGAAAAAGCAAAAAATTTCAGACTTGCACCTTGCAATGCGGAGAAATTACTGTTTGTGCATTTACAATATTCATTGATTTTTGCCATTGAAAAACATCATGTTATTCATATACCAGAAATGTTTGAAGCTGCTGACTGAATGAAAGGAGCTGGCATCTCACTCTCTTTGAATCTTCTTTATCATGCTAAGAGGAGCAGGAAAAAGCAAAAAATTTCAGAATTGCACCTTGCAATGCGGAGAAATTACTGTTTGTGCATTTACAATATTCATTGATTTTTGCCATTGAAAAACGTCCAGAAATGATTGAAGCTACTGACTGAAAGAAAGGAGCTGGCATCTCACTCTCTTTGAATCTTCTTTATCATGCTAAGAGGAGCAGGAAAAAGCAAAAAATTTCAGAATTGCACCTTGCAATGCGGAGAAATTACTGTTTGTGCATTTACAATATTCATTGATTTTTGCCATTGAAAAACGTCCAGAAATGATTGAAGCTACTGACTGAATGAAAGGAGCTGGCATCTCACTCTCTTTGAATCTTCTTTATCATGCTAAGAGGAGCAGGAAAAATCAAAAAATTTCAGAATTGCACCTTGCAATGCGGAGAAATTACTGTTTGTGCATTTACAATATTCAATGATTTTTGCCATTGAAAAACATGTTATTCATATACCAGAAATGTTTGAAGCTACTGACTGAATGAAAGGAGCTGGCACCTCACTCTCTTTGAATCTTCTTTATCATGCTAAGAGGAGCGGGAAAAAGCAAAAAATTTCAGAATTGCACCTTGCAATGCGGAGAAATTACTGTTTGTGCATTTACAATATTCATTGATTTTTGCCATTGAAAAACATCCAGAAATGATTGAAGGTACTGACTGAATGAAAGGAGCTGGCATCTCACTCTCTTTGAATCTTCTTTATCATGCTAAGAGGAGCAGGAAAAAGCAAAAAATTTCAGAATTGCACCTTGCAATGCGGAGAAATTACTGTTTGTGCATTTACAATATTCATTGATTTTTGCCATTGAAAAACGTCCAGAAATGATTGAAGCTACTGACTGAATGAAAGGAGCTGGCATCTCACTCTCTTTGAATCTTCTTTATCATGCTAAGAGGAGCAGGAAAAAGCCAAAAATTTCAGAATTGCACCTTGCAATGCGGAGAAATTACAGTTTGTGCATTGACAATATTCATTGATTTTTGCCATTGAAAAACATCCAGAAATGATTGAAGCTACTGACTGAATGAAAGGAGCTGGCATCTCACTCTCTTTGAATATTCTTTATCATGCTAAGAGGAGCAGGAAAAAGCAAAAAATTTCAGAATTGCACCTTGCAATGCGGAGAAATTACTGTTTGTGCATTTACAATATTCATTGATTTTTGCCATTGAAAAACATCATGTTATTCATATACCAGAAATGTTTGAAGCTACTGACTGAATGAAAGGAGCTGGCATCTCACTCTCTTTGAATCTTCTTTATCATGCTAAGAGGAGCAGGAAAAAGCAAAAAATTTCAGAATTGCACCTTGCAATGCGGAGAAATTACTGTTTGTGCATTTACAATATTCATTGATTTTTGCCATTGAAAAACGTCCAGAAATGATTGAAGCTACTGACTGAATGAAAGGAGCTGGCATCTCACTCTCTTTGAATCTTCTTTATCATGCTAAGAGGAGCAGGAAAAAGCAAAAAAATTCAGAATTGCACCTTGCAATGCGGAGAAATTACTCTTTGTGCATTTACAATATTCATTGATTTTTGCCATTGAAAAACATCATGTTATTCATATACCAGAAATGTTTGAAGCTACTGACTGAATGAAAGGAGCTGGCATCTCACTCTCTTTGAATCTTCTTTATCATGCTAAGAGGAGCAGGAAAAAGCAAAAAATTTCAGAATTGCACATTGCAATGCGGAGAAATTACTGTTTGTGCATTTACAATATTCATTGATTTTTGCCATTGAAAAACATCATGTTATTCATATACCAGAAATGTTTGAAGCTGCTGACTGAATGAAAGGAGCTGGCATCTCACTCTCTTTGAATCTTCTTTATCATGCTAAGAGGAGCAGGAAAAAGCAAAAAATTTCAGAATTGCACCTTGCAATGCGGAGAAATTACTCTTTGTGCATTTACAATATTCATTGATTTTTGCCATTGAAAAACATCATGTTATTCATATACCAGAAATGTTTGAAGCTACTGACTGAATGAAAGGAGCTGGCATCTCACTCTCTTTGAATCTTCTTTATCATGCTAAGAGGAGCAGGAAAAAGCAAAAAATTTCAGAATTGCACCTTGCAATGCGGAGAAATTACTGTTTGTGCATTTACAATATTCATTGATTTTTGCAATTGAAAAACATCATGTTATTCATATACCAGAAATGTTTGAAGCTGCTGACTGAATGAAAGGAGCTGGCATCTCACTCTCTTTGAATCTTCTTTATCATGCTAAGAGGAGCAGGAAAAAGCAAAAAATTTCAGAATTGCACCTTGCAATGCGGAGAAATTACTGTTTGTGCATTTACAATATTCATTGATTTTTGCCATTGAAAAACGTCCAGAAATGATTGAAGCTACTGACTGAAAGAAAGGAGCTGGCATCTCACTCTCTTTGAATCTTCTTTATCATGCTAAGAGGAGCAGGAAAAAGCAAAAAATTTCAGAATTGCACCTTGCAATGCGGAGAAATTACTGTTTGTGCATTTACAATATTCATTGATTTTTGCCATTGAAAAACGTCCAGAAATGATTGAAGCTACTGACTGAATGAAAGGAGCTGGCATCTCACTCTCTTTGAATCTTCTTTATCATGCTAAGAGGAGCAGGAAAAATCAAAAAATTTCAGAATTGCACCTTGCAATGCGGAGAAATTACTGTTTGTGCATTTACAATATTCAATGATTTTTGCCATTGAAAAACATGTTATTCATATACCAGAAATGTTTGAAGCTACTGACTGAATGAAAGGAGCTGGCACCTCACTCTCTTTGAATCTTCTTTATCATGCTAAGAGGAGCGGGAAAAAGCAAAAAATTTCAGAATTGCACCTTGCAATGCGGAGAAATTACTGTTTGTGCATTTACAATATTCATTGATTTTTGCCATTGAAAAACATCCAGAAATGATTGAAGGTACTGACTGAATGAAAGGAGCTGGCATCTCACTCTCTTTGAATCTTCTTTATCATGCTAAGAGGAGCAGGAAAAAGCAAAAAATTTCAGAATTGCACCTTGCAATGCGGAGAAATTACTGTTTGTGCATTTACAATATTCATTGATTTTTGCCATTGAAAAACGTCCAGAAATGATTGAAGCTACTGACTGAATGAAAGGAGCTGGCATCTCACTCTCTTTGAATCTTCTTTATCATGCTAAGAGGAGCAGGAAAAAGCCAAAAATTTCAGAATTGCACCTTGCAATGCGGAGAAATTACAGTTTGTGCATTTACAATATTCATTGATTTTTGCCATTGAAAAACATCCAGAAATGATTGAAGCTACTGACTGAATGAAAGGAGCTGGCATCTCACTCTCTTTGAATATTCTTTATCATGCTAAGAGGAGCAGGAAAAAGCAAAAAATTTCAGAATTGCACCTTGCAATGCGGAGAAATTACTGTTTGTGCATTTACAATATTCATTGATTTTTGCCATTGAAAAACATCATGTTATTCATATACCAGAAATGTTTGAAGCTACTGACTGAATGAAAGGAGCTGGCATCTCACTCTCTTTGAATCTTCTTTATCATGCTAAGAGGAGCAGGAAAAAGCAAAAAATTTCAGAATTGCACCTTGCAATGCGGAGAAATTACTGTTTGTGCATTTACAATATTCATTGATTTTTGCCATTGAAAAACGTCCAGAAATGATTGAAGCTACTGACTGAATGAAAGGAGCTGGCATCTCACTCTCTTTGAATCTTCTTTATCATGCTAAGAGGAGCAGGAAAAAGCAAAAAAATTCAGAATTGCACCTTGCAATGCGGAGAAATTACTCTTTGTGAATTTACAATATTCATTGATTTTTGCCATTGAAAAACATCATGTTATTCATATACCAGAAATGTTTGAAGCTACTGACTGAATGAAAGGAGCTGGCATCTCACTCTCTTTGAATCTTCTTTATCATGCTAAGAGGAGCAGGAAAAAGCAAAAAATTTCAGAATTGCACCTTGCAATGCGGAGAAATTACTGTTTGTGCATTTACAATATTCATTGATTTTTGCCATTGAAAAACATCATGTTATTCATATACCAGAAATGTTTGAAGCTGCTGACTGAATGAAAGGAGCTGGCATCTCACTCTCTTTGAATCTTCTTTATCATGCTAAGAGGAGCAGGAAAAAGCAAAAAATTTCAGAATTGCACCTTGCAATGCGGAGAAATTACTCTTTGTGCATTTACAATATTCATTGATTTTTGCCATTGAAAAACATCATGTTATTCATATACCAGAAATGTTTGAAGCTACTGACTGAATGAAAGGAGCTGGCATCTCACTCTCTTTGAATCTTCTTTATCATGCTAAGAGGAGCAGGAAAAAGCAAAAAATTTCAGAATTGCACCTTGCAATGCGGAGAAATTACTGTTTGTGCATTTACAATATTCATTGATTTTTGCCATTGAAAAACATCATGTTATTCATATACCAGAAATGTTTGAAGCTGCTGACTGAATGAAAGGAGCTGGCATCTCACTCTCTTTGAATCTTCTTTATCATGCTAAGAGGAGCAGGAAAAAGCAAAAAATTTCAGAATTGCACCTTGCAATGCGGAGAAATTACTGTTTGTGCATTTACAATATTCATTGATTTTTGCCATTGAAAAACGTCCAGAAATGATTGAAGCTACTGACTGAAAGAAAGGAGCTGGCATCTCACTCTCTTTGAATCTTCTTTATCATGCTAAGAGGAGCAGGAAAAAGCAAAAAATTTCAGAATTGCACCTTGCAATGCGGAGAAATTACTGTTTGTGCATTTACAATATTCATTGATTTTTGCCATTGAAAAACGTCCAGAAATGATTGAAGCTACTGACTGAATGAAAGGAGCTGGCATCTCACTCTCTTTGAATCTTCTTTATCATGCTAAGAGGAGCAGGAAAAATCAAAAAATTTCAGAATTGCACCTTGCAATGCGGAGAAATTACTGTTTGTGCATTTACAATATTCAATGATTTTTGCCATTGAAAAACATGTTATTCATATACCAGAAATGTTTGAAGCTACTGACTGAATGAAAGGAGCTGGCACCTCACTCTCTTTGAATCTTCTTTATCATGCTAAGAGGAGCGGGAAAAAGCAAAAAATTTCAGAATTGCACCTTGCAATGCGGAGAAATTACTGTTTGTGCATTTACAATATTCATTGATTTTTGCCATTGAAAAACATCCAGAAATGATTGAAGGTACTGACTGAATGAAAGGAGCTGGCATCTCACTCTCTTTGAATCTTCTTTATCATGCTAAGAGGAGCAGGAAAAAGCAAAAAATTTCAGAATTGCACCTTGCAATGCGGAGAAATTACTGTTTGTGCATTTACAATATTCATTGATTTTTGCCATTGAAAAACGTCCAGAATTGATTGAAGCTACTGACTGAATGAAAGGAGCTGGCATCTCACTCTCTTTGAATCTTCTTTATCATGCTAAGAGGAGCAGGAAAAAGCCAAAAATTTCAGAATTGCACCTTGCAATGCGGAGAAATTACAGTTTGTGCATTTACAATATTCATTGATTTTTGCCATTGAAAAACATCCAGAAATGATTGAAGCTACTGACTGAATGAAAGGAGCTGGCATCTCACTCTCTTTGAATATTCTTTATCATGCTAAGAGGAGCAGGAAAAAGCAAAAAATTTCAGAATTGCACCTTGCAATGCGGAGAAATTACTGTTTGTGCATTTACAATATTCATTGATTTTTGCCATTGAAAAACATCATGTTATTCATATACCAGAAATGTTTGAAGCTACTGACTGAATGAAAGGAGCTGGCATCTCACTCTCTTTGAATCTTCTTTATCATGCTAAGAGGAGCAGGAAAAAGCAAAAAATTTCAGAATTGCACCTTGCAATGCGCAGAAATTACTGTTTGTGCATTTACAATATTCATTGATTTTTGCCATTGAAAAACGTCCAGAAATGATTGAAGCTACTGACTGAATGAAAGGAGCTGGCATCTCACTCTCTTTGAATCTTCTTTATCATGCTAAGAGGAGCAGGAAAAAGCAAAAAATTTCAGAATTGCACCTTGCAATGCGGAGAAATTACTCTTTGTGCATTTACAATATTCATTGATTTTTGCCATTGAAAAACATCATGTTATTCATATACCAGAAATGTTTGAAGCTACTGACTGAATGAAAGGAGCTGGCATCTCACTCTCTTTGAATCTTCTTTATCATGCTAAGAGGAGCAGGAAAAAGCAAAAAATTTCAGAATTGCACCTTGCAATGCGGAGAAATTACTGTTTGTGCATTTACAATATTCATTGATTTTTGCCTTTGAAAAACATCATGTTATTCATATACCAGAAATGTTTGAAGCTACTGACTGAATGAAAGGAGCTGGCATCTCACTCTCTTTGAATCTTCTTTATCATGCTAAGAGGAGCAGGAAAAAGCAAAAAATTTCAGAATTGCACCTTGCAATGTGGAGAAATTACTGTTTGTGCATTTACAATATTCATTGATTTTTACCATTGAAAAACGTCCAGAAATGATTGAAGCTACTGACTGAATGAAAGTAGCTGGCATCTCACTCTCTTTGAATCTTCTTTATCATGCTAAGAGGAGCAGGAAAAAGCAAAAAATTTCAGGCTTGCACCTTGCAATGCGGAGAAATTACTGTTTTTGCATTTACAATATTCATTGATTTTTGCCATAGAAAAACATCATGTTATTCATATACCAGAAATGTTTGAAGCTACTGACTGAATGAAAGGAGCTGGCATCTCACTCTCTTTGAATCTTCTTTATCATGCTAAGAGGAGCAGGAAAAAGCAAAAAATTTCAGAATTGCACCTTGCAATGCGGAGAAATTACTGTTTGTGCATTTACAATATTCATTGATTTTTGCCATTGAAAAACGTCCAGAAATGATTGAAGCTACTGACTGAATGAAAGGAGCTGGCATCTCACTCTCTTTGAATCTTCTTTATCATGCTAAGAGGAGCAGGAAAAAGCAAAAAATTTCAGAATTGCACCTTGCAATGCGGAGAAATTACTGTTTGTGCATTTACAATATTCATTGATTTTTGCCATTGAAAAACGTCCAGAAATGATTGAAGCTACTGACTGAATGAAAGGAGCTGGCATCTCACTCTCTTTGAATCTTCTTTATCATGCTAAGAGGAGCAGGAAAAATCAAAAAATTTCAGAATTGCACCTTGCAATGCGGAGAAATTACTGTTTGTGCATTTACAATATTCAATGATTTTTGCCTTTGAAAAACATGTTATTCATATACCAGAAATGTTTGAAGCTACTGACTGAATGAAAGGAGCTGGCACCTCACTCTCTTTGAATCTTCTTTATCATGCTAAGAGGAGCGGGAAAAAGCAAAAAATTTCAGAATTGCACCTTGCAATGCGGAGAAATTACTGTTTGTGCATTTACAATATTCATTGATTTTTGCCATTAAAAAACATCCAGAAATGATTGAAGGTACTGACTGAATGAAAGGAGCTGGCATCTCACTCTCTTTGAATCTTCTTTATCATGCTAAGAGGAGCAGGAAAAAGCAAAAAATTTCAGAATTGCACCTTGCAATGCGGAGAAATTACTGTTTGTGCATTTACAATATTCATTGATTTTTGCCATTGAAAAACGTCCAGAAATGATTGAAGCTACTGACTGAATGAAAGGAGCTGGCATCTCACTCTCTTTGAATCTTCTTTATCATGCTAAGAGGAGCAGGAAAAAGCCAAAAATTTCAGAATTGCACCTTGCAATGCGGAGAAATTACAGTTTGTGCATTTACAATATTCATTGATTTTTGCCATTGAAAAACATCCAGAAATGATTGAAGCTACTGACTGAATGAAAGGAGCTGGCATCTCACTCTCTTTGAATATTCTTTATCATGCTAAGAGGAGCAGGAAAAAGCAAAAAATTTCAGAATTGCACCTTGCAATGCGGAGAAATTACTGTTTGTGCATTTACAATATTCATTGATTTTTGCCATTGAAAAACATCATGTTATTCATATACCAGAAATGTTTGAAGCTACTGACTGAATGAAAGGAGCTGGCATCTCACTCTCTTTGAATCTTCTTTATCATGCTAAGAGGAGCAGGAAAAAGCAAAAAATTTCAGAATTGCACCTTGCAATGCGGAGAAATTACTGTTTGTGCATTTACAATATTCATTGATTTTTGCCATTGAAAAACGTCCAGAAATGATTGAAGCTACTGACTGAATGAAAGGAGCTGGCATCTCACTCTCTTTGAATCTTCTTTATCATGCGAAGAGGAGCAGGAAAAAGCAAAAAATTTCAGAATTGCACCTTGCAATGCGGAGAAATTACTGTTTGTGCATTTACAATATTCATTGATTTTTGCCATTGAAAAACGTCCAGAAATGATTGAAGCTACTGACTGAATGAAAGGAGCTGGCATCTCACTCTCTTTGAATCTTCTTTATCATGCTAAGAGGAGCAGGAAAAAGCAAAAAATTTCAGAATTGCACCTTGCAATGCGGAGAAATTACTCTTTGTGCATTTACAATATTCATTGATTTTTGCCATTGAAAAACATCATGTTATTCATATACCAGAAATGTTTGAAGCTACTGACTGAATGAAAGGAGCTGGCATCTCACTCTCTTTGAATCTTCTTTATCATGCTAAGAGGAGCAGGAAAAAGCAAAAAATTTCAGAATTGCACCTTGCAATGCGGAGAAATTACTGTTTGTGCATTTACAATATTCATTGATTTTTGCCATTGAAAAACATCATGTTATTCATATACCAGAAATGTTTGAAGCTACTGACTGAATGAAAGGAGCTGGCATCTCACTCTCTTTGAATCTTCTTTATCATGCTAAGAGGAGCAGGAAAAAGCAAAAAATTTCAGAATTGCACCTTGCAATGTGGAGAAATTACTGTTTGTGCATTTACAATATTCATTGATTTTTACCAATGGAAAAACGTCCAGAAATGATTGAAGCTACTGACTGAATGAAAGTAGCTGGCATCTCACTCTCTTTGAATCTTCTTTATCATGCTAAGAGGAGCAGGAAAAAGCAAAAAATTTCAGACTTGCACCTTGCAATGCGGAGAAATTACTCTTTGTGCATTTACAATATTCATTGATTTTTGCCATTGAAAAACATCATGTTATTCATATACCAGAAATGTTTGAAGCTACTGACTGAATGAAAGGAGCTGGCATCTCACTCTCTTTGAATCTTCTTTATCATGCTAAGAGGAGCAGGAAAAAGCAAAAAATTTCAGAATTGCACCTTGCAATGCGGAGAAATTACTGTTTGTGCATTTACAATATTCATTGATTTTTGCCATTGAAAAACGTCCAGAAATGATTGAAGCTACTGACTGAATGAAAGGAGCTGGCATCTCACTCTCTTTGAATCTTCTTTATCATGCTAAGAGGAGCAGGAAAAAGCAAAAAATTTCAGAATTGCACCTTGCAATGCGGAGAAATTACTGTTTGTGCATTTACAATATTCATTGATTTTTGCCATTGAAAAACGTCCAGAAATGATTGAAGCTACTGACTGAATGAAAGGAGCTGGCATCTCACTCTCTTTGAATCTTCTTTATCATGCTAAGAGGAGCAGGAAAAATCAAAAAATTTCAGAATTGCACCTTGCAATGCGGAGAAATTACTGTTTGTGCATTTACAATATTCAATGATTTTTGCCATTGAAAAACATGTTATTCATATACCAGAAATGTTTGAAGCTACTGACTGAATGAAAGGAGCTGGCACCTCACTCTCTTTGAATCTTCTTTATCATGCTAAGAGGAGCGGGAAAAAGCAAAAAATTTCAGAATTGCACCTTGCAATGCGGAGAAATTACTGTTTGTGCATTTACAATATTCATTGATTTTTGCCATTGAAAAACATCCAGAAATGATTGAAGGTACTGACTGAATGAAAGGAGCTGGCATCTCACTCTCTTTGAATCTTCTTTATCATGCTAAGAGGAGCAGGAAAAAGCAAAAAATTTCAGAATTGCACCTTGCAATGCGGAGAAATTACTGTTTGTGCATTTACAATATTCATTGATTTTTGCCATTGAAAAACGTCCAGAAATGATTGAAGCTACTGACTGAATGAAAGGAGCTGGCATCTCACTCTCTTTGAATCTTCTTTATCATGCTAAGAGGAGCAGGAAAAAGCCCAAAATTTCAGAATTGCACCTTGCAATGCGGAGAAATTACAGTTTGTGCATTTACAATATTCATTGATTTTTGCCATTGAAAAACATCCAGAAATGATTGAAGCTACTGACTGAATGAAAGGAGCTGGCATCTCACTCTCTTTGAATATTCTTTATCATGCTAAGAGGAGCAGGAAAAAGCAAAAAATTTCAGAATTGCACCTTGCAATGCGGAGAAATTACTGTTTGTGCATTTACAATATTCATTGATTTTTGCCATTGAAAAACATCATGTTATTCATATACCAGAAATGTTTGAAGCTACTGACTGAATGAAAGGAGCTGGCATCTCACTCTCTTTGAATCTTCTTTATCATGCTAAGAGGAGCAGGAAAAAGCAAAAAATTTCAGAATTGCACCTTGCAATGCGGAGAAATTACTGTTTGTGCATTTACAATATTCATTGATTTTTGCCATTGAAAAACATCATGTTATTCATATACCAGAAATGTTTGAAGCTACTGACTGAATGAAAGGAGCTGGCATCTCACTCTCTTTGAATCTTCTTTATCATGCTAAGAGGAGCAGGAAAAAGCAAAAAATTTCAGAATTGCACCTTGCAATGTGGAGAAATTACTGTTTGTGCATTTACAATATTCATTGATTTTTACCATTGAAAAACGTCCAGAAATGATTGAAGCTACTGACTGAATGAAAGTAGCTGGCATCTCACTCTCTTTGAATCTTCTTTATCATGCTAAGAGGAGCAGGAAAAAGCAAAAAATTTCAGAATTGCACCTTGCAATGCAGAGAAATTACTGTTTGTGCATTTACAATATTCATTGATTTTTGCCATTGAAAAATATCATGTTATTCATATACCAGAAATGTTTGAAGCTACTGACTTAATGAAAGTAGCTGGCATCTCACTCTCTTTGAATCTTCTTTATCATGCTAAGAGGAGCAGGAAAAAGCAAAAAATTTCAGAATTGCACCTTGCAATGTTGAGAAATTACTGTTTGTGCATTTACAATATTCATTGATTTTTACCATTGAAAAACGTCCAGAAATGATTGAAGCTACTGACTGAATGAAAGTAGCTGGCATCTCACTCTCTTTGCATCTTCTTTATCATGCTAAGAGGAGCAGGAAAAAGCAAAAAATTTCAGACTTGCACCTTGCAATGCGGAGAAATTACTGTTTGTGCATTTACAATATTCATTGATTTTTGCCATTGAAAAACATCATGTTATTCATATACCAGAAATGTTTGAAGCTACTGACTGAATGAAAGGAGCTGGCATCTCACTCTCTTTGAATCTTCTTTATCATGCTAAGAGGAGCAGGAAAAAGCAAAAAATTTCAGAATTGCACCTTGCAATGCGGAGAAATTACTGTTTGTGCATTTACAATATTCATTGATTTTTGCCATTGAAAAACGTCCAGAAATGATTGAAGCTACTGACTGAATGAAAGGAGCTGGCATCTCACTCTCTTTGAATCTTGTTTATCATGCTAAGAGGAGCAGGAAAAAGCAAAAAATTTCAGAATTGCACCTTGCAATGCGGAGAAATTACTGTTTGTGCATTTACAATATTCATTGATTTTTGCCATTGAAAAACGTCCAGAAATGATTGAAGCTACTGACTGAATGAAAGGAGCTGGCATCTCACTCTCTTTGAATCTTCTTTATCATGCTAAGAGGAGCAGGAAAAAGCAAAAAATTTCAGAATTGCACCTTGCAATGCGGAGAAATTACTGTTTGTGCATTTACAATATTCATTGATTTTTGCCATTGAAAAACATCATGTTATTCATATACCAGAAATGATTGAAGCTACTGACTGAATGAAAGGAGCTGGCATCTCACTCTCTTTGAATCTTCTTTATCATGCTAAGAGGAGCAGGAAAAAGCAAAAAATTTCAGAATTGCACCTTGCAATGCGGAGAAATTACTGTTTGTGCATTTACAATATTCATTGATTTTTGCCATTGAAAAACGTCCAGAAATGATTGAAGCTACTGACTGAATGAAAGGAACTGGCATCTCACTCTCTTTGAATCTTCTTTATCATGCTAAGAGGAGCAGGAAAAAGCAAAAAATTTCAGAATTGCACCTTGCAATGCGGAGAAATTACTGTTTGTGCATTTACAAAATTCATTGATTTTTGCCATTGAAAAACATCATGTTATTCATATACCAGAAATGTTTGAATCTACTGACTGAATGAAAGGAGCTGACATCTCACTCTCTTTGAATCTTCTTTATCATGCTAAGAGGAGCAGGAAAAAGCAAAAAATTTCAGAATTGCACCTTGCAATGCGGAGAAATTACTGTTTGTGCATTTACAATATTCATTGATTTTTGCCATTGAAAAACGTCCAGAAATGATTGAAGCTACTGACTGAATGAAAGGAGCTGGCATCTCACTCTCTTTGAATCTTCTTTATCATGCTAAGAGGAGCAGGAAAAAGCAAAAAATTTCAGAATTGCACCTTGCAATGCGGAGAAATTACTGTTTGTGCATTTACAATATTCATTGATTTTTGCCATTGAAAAACGTCCAGAAATGATTGAAGCTACTGACTGAATGAAAGGAGCTGGCATCTCACTCTCTTTGAATCTTCTTTATCATGCTAAGAGGAGCAGGAAAAAGCAAAAAATTTCAGAATTGCACCTTGCAATGAGGAGAAATTACTCTTTGTGCATTTACAATATTCATTGATTTTTGCCATTGAAAAACATCATGTTATTCATATACCAGAAATGATTGAAGCTACTGACTGAATGAAAGGAGCTGGCATCTCACTCTCTTTGAATCTTCTTTATCATGCTAAGAGGAGCAGGAAAAAGCAAAAAATTTCAGAATTGCACCTTGCAATGCGGAGAAATTACTGTTTGTGCATTTACAATATTCATTGATTTTTGCCATTGAAAAACGTCCAGAAATGATTGAAGCTACTGACTGAATGAAAGGAACTGGCATCTCACTCTCTTTGAATCTTCTTTATCATGCTAAGAGGAGCAGGAAAAAGCAAAAAATTTCAGAATTGCACCTTGCAATGCGGGGAAATTACTGTTTGTGCATTTACAAAATTCATTGATTTTTGCCATTGAAAAACATCATGTTATTCATATACCAGAAATGTTTGAAGCTACTGACTGAATGAAAGGAGCTGACATCTCACTCTCTTTGAATCTTCTTTATCATGCTAAGAGGAGCAGGAAAAAGCAAAAAATTTCAGAATTGCACCTTGCAATGCGGAGAAATTACTGTTTGTGCATTTACAATATTCATTGATTTTTGCCATTGAAAAACATCATGTTATTCATATACCAGAAATGATTGAAGCTACTGACTGAATGAAAGGAGCTGGCATCTCACTCTCTTTGAATCTTCTTTATCATGCTAAGAGGAGCAGGAAAAAGCAAAAAATTTCAGAATTGCACCTTGCAATGTGGAGAAATTACTGTTTGTGCATTTACAATATTCATTGATTTTTACCATTGAAAAACGTCCAGAAATGATTGAAGCTACTGACTGAATGAAAGTAGCTGGCATCTCACTCTCTTTGAATCTTCTTTATCATGCTAAGAGGAGCAGGAAAAAGCAAAAAATTTCAGACTTGCACCTTGCAATGCGGAGAAATTACTGTTTGTGCATTTACAATATTCATTGATTTTTGCCATTGAAAAACGTCCAGAAATGATTGAAGCTACTGACTGAATGAAAGGAGCTGGCATCTCACTCTCTTTGAATCTTCTTTATCATGCTAAGAGGAGCAGGAAAAATCAAAAAATTTCAGAATTGCACCTTGCAATGCGGAGAAATTACTGTTTGTGCATTTACAATATTCAATGATTTTTGCCATTGAAAAACATGTTATTCATATACCAGAAATGTTTGAAGCTACTGACTGAATGAAAGGAGCTGGCACCTCACTCTCTTTGAATCTTCTTTATCATGCTAAGAGGAGCGGGAAAAAGCAAAAAATTTCAGAATTGCACCTTGCAATGCGGAGAAATTACTGTTTGTGCATTTACAATATTCATTGATTTTTGCCATTGAAAAACATCCAGAAATGATTGAAGGTACTGACTGAATGAAAGGAGCTGGCATCTCACTCTCTTTGAATCTTCTTTATCATGCTAAGAGGAGCAGGAAAAAGCAAAAAATTTCAGAATTGCACCTTGCAATGCGGAGAAATTACTGTTTGTGCATTTACAATATTCATTGATTTTTGCCATTGAAAAACGTCCAGAAATGATTGAAGCTACTGACTGAATGAAAGGAGCTGGCATCTCACTCTCTTTGAATCTTCTTTATCATGCTAAGAGGAGCAGGAAAAAGCCCAAAATTTCAGAATTGCACCTTGCAATGCGGAGAAATTACAGTTTGTGCATTTACAATATTCATTGATTTTTGCCATTGAAAAACATCCAGAAATGATTGAAGCTACTGACTGAATGAAAGGAGCTGGCATCTCACTCTCTTTGAATATTCTTTATCATGCTAAGAGGAGCAGGAAAAAGCAAAAAATTTCAGAATTGCACCTTGCAATGCGGAGAAATTACTGTTTGTGCATTTACAATATTCATTGATTTTTGCCATTGAAAAACATCATGTTATTCATATACCAGAAATGTTTGAAGCTACTGACTGAATGAAAGGAGCTGGCATCTCACTCTCTTTGAATCTTCTTTATCATGCTAAGAGGAGCAGGAAAAAGCAAAAAATTTCAGAATTGCACCTTGCAATGCGGAGAAATTACTGTTTGTGCATTTACAATATTCATTGATTTTTGCCATTGAAAAACATCATGTTATTCATATACCAGAAATGTTTGAAGCTACTGACTGAATGAAAGGAGCTGGCATCTCACTCTCTTTGAATCTTCTTTATCATGCTAAGAGGAGCAGGAAAAAGCAAAAAATTTCAGAATTGCACCTTGCAATGTGGAGAAATTACTGTTTGTGCATTTACAATATTCATTGATTTTTACCATTGAAAAACGTCCAGAAATGATTGAAGCTACTGACTGAATGAAAGTAGCTGGCATCTCACTCTCTTTGAATCTTCTTTATCATGCTAAGAGGAGCAGGAAAAAGCAAAAAATTTCAGAATTGCACCTTGCAATGCAGAGAAATTACTGTTTGTGCATTTACAATATTCATTGATTTTTGCCATTGAAAAACATCATGTTATTCATATACCAGAAATGTTTGAAGCTACTGACTTAATGAAAGTAGCTGGCATCTCACTCTCTTTGAATCTTCTTTATCATGCTAAGAGGAGCAGGAAAAAGCAAAAAATTTCAGAATTGCACCTTGCAATGTTGAGAAATTACTGTTTGTGCATTTACAATATTCATTGATTTTTACCATTGAAAAACGTCCAGAAATGATTGAAGCTACTGACTGAATGAAAGTAGCTGGCATCTCACTCTCTTTGAATCTTCTTTATCATGCTAAGAGGAGCAGGAAAAAGCAAAAAATTTCAGACTTGCACCTTGCAATGCGGAGAAATTACTGTTTGTGCATTTACAATATTCATTGATTTTTGCCATTGAAAAACATCATGTTATTCATATACCAGAAATGTTTGAAGCTACTGACTGAATGAAAGGAGCTGGCATCTCACTCTCTTTGAATCTTCTTTATCATGCTAAGAGGAGCAGGAAAAAGCAAAAAATTTCAGAATTGCACCTTGCAATGCGGAGAAATTACTGTTTGTGCATTTACAATATTCATTGATTTTTGCCATTGAAAAACGTCCAGAAATGATTGAAGCTACTGACTGAATGAAAGGAGCTGGCATCTCACTCTCTTTGAATCTTGTTTATCATGCTAAGAGGAGCAGGAAAAAGCAAAAAATTTCAGAATTGCACCTTGCAATGCGGAGAAATTACTGTTTGTGCATTTACAATATTCATTGATTTTTGCCATTGAAAAACGTCCAGAAATGATTGAAGCTACTGACTGAATTAAAGGAGCTGGCATCTCACTCTCTTTGAATCTTCTTTATCATGCTAAGAGGAGCAGGAAAAAGCAAAAAATTTCAGAATTGCACCTTGCAATGCGGAGAAATTACTGTTTGTGCATTTACAATATTCATTGATTTTTGCCATTGAAAAACATCATGTTATTCATATACCAGAAATGATTGAAGCTACTGACTGAATGAAAGGAGCTGGCATCTCACTCTCTTTGAATCTTCTTTATCATGCTAAGAGGAGCAGGAAAAAGCAAAAAATTTCAGAATTGCACCTTGCAATGCGGAGAAATTACTGTTTGTGCATTTACAATATTCATTGATTTTTGCCATTGAAAAACGTCCAGAAATGATTGAAGCTACTGACTGAATGAAAGGAACTGGCATCTCACTCTCTTTGAATCTTCTTTATCATGCTAAGAGGAGCAGGAAAAAGCAAAAAATTTCAGAATTGCACCTTGCAATGCGGAGAAATTACTGTTTGTGCATTTACAAAATTCATTGATTTTTGCCATTGAAAAACATCATGTTATTCATATACCAGAAATGTTTGAATCTACTGACTGAATGAAAGGAGCTGACATCTCACTCTCTTTGAATCTTCTTTATCATGCTAAGAGGAGCAGGAAAAAGCAAAAAATTTCAGAATTGCACCTTGCAATGCGGAGAAATTACTGTTTGTGCATTTACAATATTCATTGATTTTTGCCATTGAAAAACGTCCAGAAATGATTGAAGCTACTGACTGAATGAAAGGAGCTGGCATCTCACTCTCTTTGAATCTTCTTTATCATGCTAAGAGGAGCAGGAAAAAGCAAAAAATTTCAGAATTGCACCTTGCAATGCGGAGAAATTACTGTTTGTGCATTTACAATATTCATTGATTTTTGCCATTGAAAAACGTCCAGAAATGATTGAAGCTACTGACTGAATGAAAGGAGCTGGCATCTCACTCTCTTTGAATCTTCTTTATCATGCTAAGAGGAGCAGGAAAAAGCAAAAAATTTCAGAATTGCACCTTGCAATGCGGAGAAATTACTCTTTGTGCATTTACAATATTCATTGATTTTTGCCATTGAAAAACATCATGTTATTCATATACCAGAAATGATTGAAGCTACTGACTGAATGAAAGGAGCTGGCATCTCACTCTCTTTGAATCTTCTTTATCATGCTAAGAGGAGCAGGAAAAAGCAAAAAATTTCAGAATTGCACCTTGCAATGCGGAGAAATTACTGTTTGTGCATTTACAATATTCATTGATTTTTGCCATTGAAAAACGTCCAGAAATGATTGAAGCTACTGACTGAATGAAAGGAACTGGCATCTCACTCTCTTTGAATCTTCTTTATCATGCTAAGAGGAGCAGGAAAAAGCAAAAAATTTCAGAATTGCACCTTGCAATGCGGGGAAATTACTGTTTGTGCATTTACAAAATTCATTGATTTTTGCCATTGAAAAACATCATGTTATTCATATACCAGAAATGTTTGAAGCTACTGACTGAATGAAAGGAGCTGACATCTCACTCTCTTTGAATCTTCTTTATCATGCTAAGAGGAGCAGGAAAAAGCAAAAAATTTCAGAATTGCACCTTGCAATGCGGAGAAATTACTGTTTGTGCATTTACAATATTCATTGATTTTTGCCATTGAAAAACATCATGTTATTCATATACCAGAAATGATTGAAGCTACTGACTGAATGAAAGGAGCTGGCATCTCACTCTCTTTGAATCTTCTTTATCATGCTAAGAGGAGCAGGAAAAAGCAAAAAATTTCAGAATTGCACCTTGCAATGTGGAGAAATTACTGTTTGTGCATTTACAATATTCATTGATTTTTACCATTGAAAAACGTCCAGAAATGATTGAAGCTACTGACTGAATGAAAGTAGCTGGCATCTCACTCTCTTTGAATCTTCTTTATCATGCTAAGAGGAGCAGGAAAAAGCAAAAAATTTCAGACTTGCACCTTGCAATGCGGAGAAATTACTGTTTGTGCATTTACAATATTCATTGATTTTTGCCATTGAAAAACATCATGTTATTCATATACCAGAAATGTTTGAAGCTACTGACTGAATGAAAGGAGCTGGCATCTCACTCTCTTTGAATCTTCTTTATCATGCTAAGAGGAGCAGGAAAAAGCAAAAAATTTCAGAATTGCACCTTGCAATGCGGAGAAATTACTGTTTGTGCATTTACAATATTCATTGATTTTTGCCATTGAAAAACGTCCAGAAATGATTGAAGCTACTGACTGAATGAAAGGAACTGGCATCTCACTCTCTTTGAATCTTCTTTATCATGCTAAGAGGAGCAGGAAAAAGCAAAAAATTTCAGAATTGCACCTTGCAATGCGGAGAAATTACTGTTTGTGCATTTACAAAATTCATTGATTTTTGCCATTGAAAAACATCATGTTATTCATATACCAGAAATGTTTGAAGCTACTGACTGAATGAAAGGAGCTGACATCTCACTCTCTTTGAATCTTCTTTATCATGCTAAGAGGAGCAGGAAAAAGCAAAAAATTTCAGAATTGCACCTTGCAATGCGGAGAAATTACTGTTTGTGCATTTACAATATTCATTGATTTTTGCCATTGAAAAACGTCCAGAAATGATTGAAGCTACTGACTGAATGAAAGGAGCTGGCATCTCACTCTCTTTGAATCTTCTTTATCATGCTAAGATTAGCAGGAAAAAGCAAAAAATTTCAGAATTGCACCTTGCAATGCGGAGAAATTACTGTTTGTGCATTTACAATATTCATTGATTTTTGCCATTGAAAAACATCATGTTATTCATATACCAGAAATGTTTGAAGCTACTGACTGAATGAAAGGAGCTGGCATCTCACTCTCTTTGAATCTTCTTTATCATGCTAAGAGGAGTAGGAAAAAGCAAAAAATTTCAGAATTGCACCTTGCAATGCGGAGAAATTACTGTTTGTGCATTTACAATATTCATTGATTTTTGCCATTGAAAAACGTCCAGAAATGATTGAAGCTACTGACTGAATGAAAGGAGCTGGCATCTCACTCTCTTTGAATCTTCTTTATCATGCTAAGAGGAGCAGGAAAAAGCAAAAAATTTCAGAATTGCACCTTGCAATGCGGAGAAATTACTGTTTGTGCATTTACAATATTCATTGATTTTTGCCATTGAAAAACGTCCAGAAATGATTGAAGCTACTGACTGAATGAAAGGAGCTGGCATCTCACTCTCTTTGAATCTTCTTTATCATGCTAAGAGGAGCAGGAAAAAGCAAAAAATTTCAGAATTGCAACTTGCAATGCGGAGAAATTACTGTTTGTGCATTTACAATATTCATTGATTTTTGCCATTGAAAAACATCATGTTATTCATATACCAGAAATGATTGAAGCTACTGACTGAATGAAAGGAGCTGGCATCTCACTCTCTTTGAATCTTCTTTATCATGCTAAGAGGAGCAGGAAAAAGCAAAAAATTTCAGAATTGCACCTTGCAATGCGGAGAAATTACTGTTTGTGCATTTACAATATTCATTGATTTTTGCCATTGAAAAACGTCCAGAAATGATTGAAGCTACTGACTGAATGAAAGGAGCTGGCATCTCACTCTCTTTGAATCTTCTTTATCATGCTAAGAGGAGCAGGAAAAAGCAAAAAATTTCAGAATTGCACCTTGCAATGCGGAGAAATTACTGTTTGTGCATTTACAATATTCATTGATTTTTGCCATTGAAAAACATCATGTTATTCATATACCAGAAATGATTGAAGCTACTGACTGAATGAAAGGAGCTGGCATCTTACTCTCTTTGAATCTTCTTTGTCATGCTAAGAGGAGCAGGAAAAAGCAAAAAATTTCAGAATTGCACCTTGCAATGCGGAGAAATTACTGTTTGTGCATTTACAATATTCATTGATTTTTGCCATTGAAAAACGTCCAGAAATGATTGAAGCTACTGACTGAATGAAAGGAGCTGGCATCTCACTCTCTTTGAATCTTCTTTATCATGCTAAGAGGAGCAGGAAAAAGCAAAAAATTTCAGAATTGCACCTTGCAATGCGGAGAAATTACTGTTTGTGCATTTACAATATTCATTGATTTTTGCCATTGAAAAACGTCCAGAAATGATTGAAGCTACTGACTGAATGAAAGGAGCTGGCATCTCACTCTCTTTGAATCTTCTTTATCATGCTAAGAGGAGCAGGAAAAAGCAAAAAATTTCAGAATTGCACCTTGCAATGCGGAGAAATTACTGTTTGTGCATTTACAATATTCATTGATTTTTGCCATTGAAAAACATCATGTTATTCATATACCAGAAATGTTTGTAGCTACTGACTGAATGAAAGGAGCTGGCATCTCACTCTCTTTGAATCTTCTTTATCATGCTAAGAGGAGCAGGAAAAAGCAAAAAATTTCAGAATTGCACCTTGCAATGCGGAGAAATTACTGTTTGTGCATTTACAATATTCATTGATTTTTGCCATTGAAAAACGTCCAGAAATGATTGAAGCTACTGACTGAATGAAAGGAGCTGGCATCTCACTCTCTTTGAATCTTCTTTATCATGCTAAGAGGAGCAGGAAAAAGCAAAAAATTTCAGAATTGCACCTTGCAATGCAGAGAAATTACTGTTTGTGCATTTACAATATTCATTGATTTTTGCCATTGAAAAACGTCCAGAAATGATTGAAGCTACTGACTGAATGAAAGGAGCTGGCATCTCACTCTCTTTGAATCTTCTTTATCATGCTAAGAGGAGCAGGAAAAAGCAAAAAATTTCAGAATTGCACCTTGCAATGCGGAGAAATTACTCTTTGTGCATTTACAATATTCATTGATTTTTGCCATTGAAAAACATCATGTTATTCATATACCAGAAATGATTGAAGCTACTGACCGAATGAAAGGAGCTGGCATCTCACTCTCTTTGAATCTTCTTTATCATGCTAAGAGGAGCAGGAAAAAGCAAAAAATTTCAGAATTGCACCTTGCAATGCGGAGAAATTACTGTTTGTGCATTTACAATATTCATTGATTTTTGCCATTGAAAAACGTCCAGAAATGATTGAAGCTACTGACTGAATGAAAGGAGCTGGCATCTCACTCTCTTTGAATCTTCTTTATCATGCTAAGAGGAGCAGGAAAAAGCAAAAAATTTCAGAATTGCACCTTGCAATGCGGAGAAATTACTGTTTGTGCATTTACAATATTCATTGATTTTTGCCATTGAAAAACATCATGTTATTCATATACCAGAAATGATTGAAGCTACTGACTGAATGAAAGGAGCTGGCATCTTACTCTCTTTGAATCTTCTTTGTCATGCTAAGAGGAGCAGGAAAAAGCAAAAAATTTCAGAATTGCACCTTGCAATGCGGAGAAATTACTGTTTGTGCATTTACAATATTCATTGATTTTTGCCATTGAAAAACGTCCAGAAATGATTGAAGCTACTGACTGAATGAAAGGAGCTGGCATCTCACTCTCTTTGAATCTTCTTTATCATGCTAAGAGGAGCAGGAAAAAGCAAAAAATTTCAGAATTGCACCTTGCAATGCGGAGAAATTACTGTTTGTGCATTTACAATATTCATTGATTTTTGCCATTGAAAAACGTCCAGAAATGATTGAAGCTACTGACTGAATGAAAGGAGCTGGCATCTCACTCTCTTTGAATCTTCTTTATCATGCTAAGAGGAGCAGGAAAAAGCAAAAAATTTCAGAATTGCACCTTGCAATGCGGAGAAATTACTGTTTGTGCATTTACAATATTCATTGATTTTTGCCATTGAAAAACATCATGTTATTCATATACCAGAAATGTTTGTAGCTACTGACTGAATGAAAGGAGCTGGCATCTCACTCTCTTTGAATCTTCTTTATCATGCTAAGAGGAGCAGGAAAAAGCAAAAAATTTCAGAATTGCACCTTGCAATGCGGAGAAATTACTGTTTGTGCATTTACAATATTCATTGATTTTTGCCATTGAAAAACGTCCAGAAATGATTGAAGCTACTGACTGAATGAAAGGAGCTGGCATCTCACTCTCTTTGAATCTTCTTTATCATGCTAAGAGGAGCAGGAAAAAGCAAAAAATTTCAGAATTGCACCTTGCAATGCAGAGAAATTACTGTTTGTGCATTTACAATATTCATTGATTTTTGCCATTGAAAAACGTCCAGAAATGATTGAAGCTACTGACTGAATGAAAGGAGCTGGCATCTCACTCTCTTTGAATCTTCTTTATCATGCTAAGAGGAGCAGGAAAAAGCAAAAAATTTCAGAATTGCACCTTGCAATGCGGAGAAATTACTCTTTGTGCATTTACAATATTCATTGATTTTTGCCATTGAAAAACATCATGTTATTCATATACCAGAAATGTTTGAAGCTACTGACTGAATGAAAGGAGCTGGCATCTCACTCTCTTTGAATCTTCTTTATCATGCTAAGAGGAGCAGGAAAAAGCAAAAAATTTCAGAATTGCACCTTGCAATGCGGAGAAATTACTGTTTGTGCATTTACAATATTCATTGATTTTTGCCATTGAAAAACGTCCAGAAATGATTGAAGCTACTGACTGAATGAAAGGAGCTGGCATCTCACTCTCTTTGAATCTTCTTTATCATGCTAAGAGGAGCAGGAAAAAGCAAAAAATTTCAGAATTGCACCTTGCAATGCGGAGAAATTACTGTTTGTGCATTTACAATATTCATTGATTTTTGCCATTGAAAAACATCATGTTATTCATATACCAGAAATGTTTGTAGCTACTGACTGAATGAAAGGAGCTGGCATCTCACTCTCTTTGAATCTTCTTTATCATGCTAAGAGGAGCAGGAAAAAGCAAAAAATTTCAGAATTGCACCTTGCAATGCGGAGAAATTACTGTTTGTGCATTTACAATATTCATTGATTTTTGCCATTGAAAAACGTCCAGAAATGATTGAAGCTACTGACTGAATGAAAGGAGCTGGCATCTCACTCTCTTTGAATCTTCTTTATCATGCTAAGAGGAGCAGTAAAAAGCAAAAAATTTCAGAATTGCACCTTGCAATGCGGAGAAATTACTGTTTGTGCATTTACAATATTCATTGATTTTTGCCATTGAAAAACGTCCAGAAATGATTGAAGCTACTGACTGAATGAAAGGAGCTGGCATCTCACTCTCTTTGAATCTTCTTTATCATGCTAAGAGGAGCAGGAAAAAGCAAAAAATTTCAGAATTGCACCTTGCAATGCGGAGAAATTACTCTTTGTGCATTTACAATATTCATTGATTTTTGCCATTGAAAAACATCATGTTATTCATATACCAGAAATGTTTGAAGCTACTGACTGAATGAAAGGAGCTGGCATCTCACTCTCTTTGAATCTTCTTTATCATGCTAAGAGGAGCAGGAAAAAGCAAAAAATTTCAGAATTGCACCTTGCAATGCGGAGAAAATACTGTTTGTGCATTGACAATATTCATTGATTTTTGCCATTGAAAAACATCATGTTATTCATATACCAGAAATGTTTGAAGCTACTGACTGAATGAAAGGAGCTGGCATCTCACTCTCTTTGAATCTTCTTTATCATGCTAAGAGGAGCAGGAAAAAGCAAAAAATTTCAGAATTGCACCTTGCAATGTGGAGAAATTACTGTTTGTGCATTTACAATATTCATTGATTTTTACCATTGAAAAACGTCCAGAAATGATTGAAGCTACTGACTGAATGAAAGTAGCTGACATCTCACTCTCTTTGAATCTTCTTTATCATGCTAAGAGGAGCAGGAAAAAGCAAAAAATTTCAGACTTGCACCTTGCAATGCGGAGAAATTACTGTTTGTGCATTTACAATATTCATTGATTTTTGCCATTGAAAAACATCATGTTATTCATATACCAGAAATGTTTGAAGCTACTGACTGAATGAAAGGAGCTGGCATCTCACTCTCTTTGAATCTTCTTTATCATGCTAAGAGGAGCAGGAAAAAGCAAAAAATTTCAGAATTGCACCTTGCAATGCGGAGAAATTACTGTTTGTGCATTTACAATATTCATTGATTTTTGCCATTGAAAAACGTCCAGAAATGATTGAAGCTACTGACTGAATGAAAGGAGCTGGCATCTCACTCTCTTTGAATCTTCTTTATCATGCTAAGAGGAGCAGGAAAAAGCCAAAAATTTCAGAATTGCACCTTGCAATGCGGAGAAATTACAGTTTGTGCATTTACAATATTCATTGATTTTTGCCATTGAAAAACATCCAGAAATGATTGAAGCTACTGACTGAATGAAAGGAGCTGGCATCTCACTCTCTTTGAATATTCTTTATCATGCTAAGAGGAGCAGGAAAAAGCAAAAAATTTCAGAATTGCACCTTGCAATGCGGAGAAATTACTGTTTGTGCATTTACAATATTCATTGATTTTTGCCATTGAAAAACATCATGTTATTCATATACCAGAAATGTTTGAAGCTACTGACTGAATGAAAGGAGCTGGCATCTCACTCTCTTTGAATCTTCTTTATCATGCTAAGAGGAGCAGGAAAAAGCAAAAAATTTCAGAATTGCACCTTGCAATGCGGAGAAATTACTGTTTGTGCATTTACAATATTCATTGATTTTTGCCATTGAAAAACGTCCAGAAATGATTGAAGCTACTGACTGAATGAAAGGAGCTGGCATCTCACTCTCTTTGAATCTTCTTTATCATGCTAAGAGGAGCAGGAAAAAGCAAAAAATTTCAGAATTGCACCTTGCAATGCGGAGAAATTACTGTTTGTGCATTTACAATATTCATTGATTTTTGCCATTGAAAAACATCATGTTATTCATATACCAGAAATGTTTGTAGCTACTGACTGAATGAAAGGAGCTGGCATCTCACTCTCTTTGAATCTTCTTTATCATGCTAAGAGGAGCAGGAAAAAGCAAAAAATTTCAGAATTGCACCTTGCAATGCGGAGAAATTACTGTTTGTGCATTTACAATATTCATTGATTTTTGCCATTGAAAAACGTCCAGAAATGATTGAAGCTACTGACTGAATGAAAGGAGCTGGCATCTCACTCTCTTTGAATCTTCTTTATCATGCTAAGAGGAGCAGGAAAAAGCAAAAAATTTCAGAATTGCACCTTGCAATGCAGAGAAATTACTGTTTGTGCATTTACAATATTCATTGATTTTTGCCATTGAAAAACGTCCAGAAATGATTGAAGCTACTGACTGAATGAAAGGAGCTGGCATCTCACTCTCTTTGAATCTTCTTTATCATGCTAAGAGGAGCAGGAAAAAGCAAAAAATTTCAGAATTGCACCTTGCAATGCGGAGAAATTACTCTTTGTGCATTTACAATATTCATTGATTTTTGCCATTGAAAAACATCATGTTATTCATATACCAGAAATGTTTGAAGCTACTGACTGAATGAAAGGAGCTGGCATCTCACTCTCTTTGAATCTTCTTTATCATGCTAAGAGGAGCAGGAAAAAGCAAAAAATTTCAGAATTGCACCTTGCAATGCGGAGAAATTACTGTTTGTGCATTTACAATATTCATTGATTTTTGCCATTGAAAAACGTCCAGAAATGATTGAAGCTACTGACTGAATGAAAGGAGCTGGCATCTCACTCTCTTTGAATCTTCTTTATCATGCTAAGAGGAGCAGGAAAAAGCAAAAAATTTCAGAATTGCACCTTGCAATGCGGAGAAATTACTGTTTGTGCATTTACAATATTCATTGATTTTTGCCATTGAAAAACATCATGTTATTCATATACCAGAAATGTTTGTAGCTACTGACTGAATGAAAGGAGCTGGCATCTCACTCTCTTTGAATCTTCTTTATCATGCTAAGAGGAGCAGGAAAAAGCAAAAAATTTCAGAATTGCACCTTGCAATGCGGAGAAATTACTGTTTGTGCATTTACAATATTCATTGATTTTTGCCATTGAAAAACGTCCAGAAATGATTGAAGCTACTGACTGAATGAAAGGAGCTGGCATCTCACTCTCTTTGAATCTTCTTTATCATGCTAAGAGGAGCAGTAAAAAGCAAAAAATTTCAGAATTGCACCTTGCAATGCGGAGAAATTACTGTTTGTGCATTTACAATATTCATTGATTTTTGCCATTGAAAAACGTCCAGAAATGATTGAAGCTACTGACTGAATGAAAGGAGCTGGCATCTCACTCTCTTTGAATCTTCTTTATCATGCTAAGAGGAGCAGGAAAAAGCAAAAAATTTCAGAATTGCACCTTGCAATGCGGAGAAATTACTCTTTGTGCATTTACAATATTCATTGATTTTTGCCATTGAAAAACATCATGTTATTCATATACCAGAAATGTTTGAAGCTACTGACTGAATGAAAGGAGCTGGCATCTCACTCTCTTTGAATCTTCTTTATCATGCTAAGAGGAGCAGGAAAAAGCAAAAAATTTCAGAATTGCACCTTGCAATGCGGAGAAATTACTGTTTGTGCATTGACAATATTCATTGATTTTTGCCATTGAAAAACATCATGTTATTCATATACCAGAAATGTTTGAAGCTACTGACTGAATGAAAGGAGCTGGCATCTCACTCTCTTTGAATCTTCTTTATCATGCTAAGAGGAGCAGGAAAAAGCAAAAAATTTCAGAATTGCACCTTGCAATGTGGAGAAATTACTGTTTGTGCATTTACAATATTCATTGATTTTTACCATTGAAAAACGTCCAGAAATGATTGAAGCTACTGACTGAATGAAAGTAGCTGGCATCTCACTCTCTTTGAATCTTCTTTATCATGCTAAGAGGAGCAGGAAAAAGCAAAAAATTTCAGACTTGCACCTTGCAATGCGGAGAAATTACTGTTTGTGCATTTACAATATTCATTGATTTTTGCCATTGAAAAACATCATGTTATTCATATACCAGAAATGTTTGAAGCTACTGACTGAATGAAAGGAGCTGGCATCTCACTCTCTTTGAATCTTCTTTATCATGCTAAGAGGAGCAGGAAAAAGCAAAAAATTTCAGAATTGCACCTTGCAATGCGGAGAAATTACTGTTTGTGCATTTACAATATTCATTGATTTTTGCCATTGAAAAACGTCCAGAAATGATTGAAGCTACTGACTGAATGAAAGGAGCTGGCATCTCACTCTCTTTGAATCTTCTTTATCATGCTAAGAGGAGCAGGAAAAAGCCAAAAATTTCAGAATTGCACCTTGCAATGCGGAGAAATTACAGTTTGTGCATTTACAATATTCATTGATTTTTGCCATTGAAAAACATCCAGAAATGATTGAAGCTACTGACTGAATGAAAGGAGCTGGCATCTCACTCTCTTTGAATATTCTTTATCATGCTAAGAGGAGCAGGAAAAAGCAAAAAATTTCAGAATTGCACCTTGCAATGCGGAGAAATTACTGTTTGTGCATTTACAATATTCATTGATTTTTGCCATTGAAAAACATCATGTTATTCATATACCAGAAATGTTTGAAGCTACTGACTGAATGAAAGGAGCTGGCATCTCACTCTCTTTGAATCTTCTTTATCATGCTAAGAGGAGCAGGAAAAAGCAAAAAATTTCAGAATTGCACCTTGCAATGCGGAGAAATTACTGTTTGTGCATTTACAATATTCATTGATTTTTGCCATTGAAAAACATCATGTTATTCATATACCAGAAATGTTTGAAGCCACTGACTGAATGAAAGGAGCTGGCATCTCACTCTATTTGAATCTTCTTTATCATGCTAAGAGGAGCAGGAAAAAGCAAAAAATTTCAGAATTGCACCTTGCAATGTGGAGAAATTACTGTTTGTGCATTTACAATATTCATTGATTTTTACCATTGAAAAACGTCCAGAAATGATTGAAGCTACTGACTGAATGAAAGTAGCTGGCATCTCACTCTCTTTGAATCTTCTTTATCATGCTAAGAGGAGCAGGAAAAAGCAAAAAATTTCAGAATTGCACCTTGCAATGCAGAGAAATTACTGTTTGTGCATTTACAATATTCATTGATTTTTGCCATTGAAAAACATCATGTTATTCATATACCAGAAATGTTTGAAGCTACTGACTGAATGAAAGGAGCTGGCATCTCACTCTCTTTGAATCTTCTTTATCATGCTAAGAGGAGCAGGAAAAAGCAAAAAATTTCAGAATTGCACCTTGCAATGTGGAGAAATTACTGTTTGTGCATTTACAATATTCATTGATTTTTACCATTGAAAAACGTCCAGAAATGATTGAAGCTACTGACTGAATGAAAGTAGCTGGCATCTCACTCTCTTTGAATCTTCTTTATCATGCTATGAGGAGCAGGAAAAAGCAAAAAATTTCAGACTTGCACCTTGCAATGCGGAGAAATTACTGTTTGTGCATTTACAATATTCATTGATTTTTGCCATTGAAAAACATCATGTTATTCATATACCAGAAATGTTTGAAGCTACTGACTGAATGAAAGGAGCTGGCATCTCACTCTCTTTGAATCTTCTTTATCATGCTAAGAGGAGCAGGAAAAAGCAAAAAATTTCAGAATTGCACCTTGCAATGCGGAGAAATTACTGTTTGTGCATTTACAATATTCATTGATTTTTGCCATTGAAAAACGTCCAGAAATGATTGAAGCTACTGACTGAATGAAAGGAGCTGGCATCTCACTCTCTTTGAATCTTGTTTATCATGCTAAGAGGAGCAGGAAAAAGCAAAAAATTTCAGAATTGCACCTTGCAATGCGGAGAAATTACTGTTTGTGCATTTACAATATTCATTGATTTTTGCCATTGAAAAACGTCCAGAAATGATTGAAGCTACTGACTGAATGAAAGGAGCTGGCATCTCACTCTCTTTGAATCTTCTTTATCATGCTAAGAGGAGCAGGAAAAAGCAAAAAATTTCAGAATTGCACCTTGCAATGCGGAGAAATTACTGTTTGTGCATTTACAATATTCATTGATTTTTGCCATTCAAAAACATCATGTTATTCATATACCAGAAATGATTGAAGCTACTGACTGAATGAAAGGAGCTGGCATCTCACTCTCTTTGAATCTTCTTTATCATGCTAAGAGGAGCAGGAAAAAGCAAAAAATTTCAGAATTGCACCTTGCAATGCGGAGAAATTACTGTTTGTGCATTTACAATATTCATTGATTTTTGCCATTGAAAAACGTCCAGAAATGATTGAAGCTACTGACTGAATGAAAGGAACTGGCATCTCACTCTCTTTGAATCTTCTTTATCATGCTAAGAGGAGCAGGAAAAAGCAAAAAATTTCAGAATTGCACCTTGCAATGCGGAGAAATTACTGTTTGTGCATTTACAAAATTCATTGATTTTTGCCATTGAAAAACATCATGTTATTCATATACCAGAAATGTTTGAAGCTACTGACTGAATGAAAGGAGCTGACATCTCACTCTCTTTGAATCTTCTTTATCATGCTAAGAGGAGCAGGAAAAAGCAAAAAATTTCAGAATTGCACCTTGCAATGCGGAGAAATTACTGTTTGTGCATTTACAATATTCATTGATTTTTGCCATTGAAAAACGTCCAGAAATGATTGAAGCTACTGACTGAATGAAAGGAGCTGGCATCTCACTCTCTTTGAGTCTTCTTTATCATGCTAAGAGGAGCAGGAAAAAGCAAAAAATTTCAGAATTGCACCTTGCAATGCGGAGAAATTACTGTTTGTGCATTTACAATATTCATTGATTTTTGCCATTGAAAAACGTCCAGAAATGATTGAAGCTACTGACTGAATGAAAGGAGCTGGCATCTCACTCTCTTTGAATCTTCTTTATCATGCTAAGAGGAGCAGGAAAAAGCAAAAAATTTCAGACTTGCACCTTGCAATGCGGAGAAATTACTGTTTGTGCATTTACAATATTCATTGATTTTTGCCATTGAAAAACATCATGTTATTCATATACCAGAAATGTTTGAAGCTACTGACTGAATGAAAGGAGCTGGCATCTCACTCTCTTTGAATCTTCTTTATCATGCTAAGAGGAGCAGGAAAAAGCAAAAAATTTCAGAATTGCACCTTGCAATGCGGAGAAATTACTGTTTGTGCATTTACAATATTCATTGATTTTTGCCATTGAAAAACGTCCAGAAATGATTGAAGCTACTGACTGAATGAAAGGAGCTGGCATCTCACTCTCTTTGAATCTTCTTTATCATGCTAAGAGGAGCAGGAAAAAGCAAAAAATTTCAGAATTGCACCTTGCAATGCGGAGAAATTACTGTTTGTGCATTTACAATATTCATTGATTTTTGCCATTGAAAAACGTCCAGAAATGATTGAAGCTACTGACTGAATGAAAGGAGCTGGCATCTCACTCTCTTTGAATCTTCTTTATCATGCTAAGAAGAGCAGGAAAAATCAAAAAATTTCAGAATTGCACCTTGCAATGCGGAGAAATTACTGTTTGTGCATTTACAATATTCAATGATTTTTGCCATTGAAAAACATGTTATTCATATACCAGAAATGTTTGAAGCTACTGACTGAATGAAAGGAGCTGGCATCTCACTCTCTTTGAATATTCTTTATCATGCTAAGAGGAGCAGGAAAAAGCAAAAAATTTCAGAATTGCACCTTGCAATGCGGAGAAATTACTGTTTGTGCATTTACAATATTCATTGATTTTTGCCATTGAAAAACATCATGTTATTCATATACCAGAAATGTTTGAAGCTACTGACTGAATGAAAGGAGCTGGCATCTCACTCTCTTTGAATCTTCTTTATCATGCTAAGAGGAGCAGGAAAAAGCAAAAAATTTCAGAATTGCACCTTGCAATGCGGAGAAATTACTGTTTGTGCATTTACAATATTCATTGATTTTTGCCATTGAAAAACGTCCAGAAATGATTGAAGCTACTGACTGAATGAAAGGAGCTGGCATCTCACTCTCTTTGAATCTTCTTTATCATGCTAAGAGGAGCAGGAAAAATCAAAAAATTTCAGAATTGCACCTTGCAATGCGGAGAAATTACTGTTTGTGCATTTACAATATTCATTGATTTTTGCCATTGAAAAACATCATGTTATTCATATACCAGAAATGTTTGTAGCTACTGACTGAATGAAAGGAGCTGGCATCTCACTCTCTTTGAATCTTCTTTATCATGCTAAGAGGAGCAGGAAAAAGCAAAAAATTTCAGAATTGCACCTTGCAATGCGGAGAAATTACTGTTTGTGCATTTACAATATTCATTGATTTTTGCCATTGAAAAACGTCCAGAAATGATTGAAGCTACTGACTGAATGAAAGGAGCTGGCATCTCACTCTCTTTGAATCTTCTTTATCATGCTAAGAGGAGCAGGAAAAAGCAAAAAATTTCAGAATTGCACCTTGCAATGCAGAGAAATTACTGTTTGTGCATTTACAATATTCATTGATTTTTGCCATTGAAAAACGTCCAGAAATGATTGAAGCTACTGACTGAATGAAAGGAGCTGGCATCTCACTTTCTTTGAATCTTCTTTATCATGCTAAGAGGAGCAGGAAAAAGCAAAAAATTTCAGAATTGCACCTTGCAATGCGGAGAAATTACTCTTTGTGCATTTACAATATTCATTGATTTTTGCCATTGAAAAACATCATGTTATTCATATACCAGAAATGTTTGAAGCTACTGACTGAATGAAAGGAGCTGGCATCTCACTCTCTTTGAATCTTCTTTATCATGCTAAGAGGAGCAGGAAAAAGCAAAAAATTTCAGAATTGCACCTTGCAATGCGGAGAAATTACTGTTTGTGCATTTACAATATTCATTGATTTTTGCCATTGAAAAACGTCCAGAAATGATTGAAGCTACTGACTGAATGAAAGGAGCTGGCATCTCACTCTCTTTGAATCTTCTTTATCATGCTAAGAGGAGCAGGAAAAAGCAAAAAATTTCAGAATTGCACCTTGCAATGCGGAGAAATTACTGTTTGTGCATTTACAATATTCATTGATTTTTGCCATTGAAAAACATCATGTTATTCATATACCAGAAATGTTTGTAGCTACTGACTGAATGAAAGGAGCTGGCATCTCACTCTCTTTGAATCTTCTTTATCATGCTAAGAGGAGCAGGAAAAAGCAAAAAATTTCAGAATTGCACCTTGCAATGCGGAGAAATTACTGTTTGTGCATTTACAATATTCATTGATTTTTGCCATTGAAAAACGTCCAGAAATGATTGAAGCTACTGACTGAATGAAAGGAGCTGGCATCTCACTCTCTTTGAATCTTCTTTATCATGCTAAGAGGAGCAGTAAAAAGCAAAAAATTTCAGAATTGCACCTTGCAATGCGGAGAAATTACTGTTTGTGCATTTACAATATTCATTGATTTTTGCCATTGAAAAACGTCCAGAAATGATTGAAGCTACTGACTGAATGAAAGGAGCTGGCATCTCACTCTCTTTGAATCTTCTTTATCATGCTAAGAGGAGCAGGAAAAAGCAAAAAATTTCAGAATTGCACCTTGCAATGCGGAGAAATTACTCTTTGTGCATTTACAATATTCATTGATTTTTGCCATTGAAAAACATCATGTTATTCATATACCAGAAATGTTTGAAGCTACTGACTGAATGAAAGGAGCTGGCATCTCACTCTCTTTGAATCTTCTTTATCATGCTAAGAGGAGCAGGAAAAAGCAAAAAATTTCAGAATTGCACCTTGCAATGCGGAGAAATTACTGTTTGTGCATTGACAATATTCATTGATTTTTGCCATTGAAAAACATCATGTTATTCATATACCAGAAATGTTTGAAGCTACTGACTGAATGAAAGGAGCTGGCATCTCACTCTCTTTGAATCTTCTTTATCATGCTAAGAGGAGCAGGAAAAAGCAAAAAATTTCAGAATTGCACCTTGCAATGTGGAGAAATTACTGTTTGTGCATTTACAATATTCATTGATTTTTACCATTGAAAAACGTCCAGAAATGATTGAAGCTACTGACTGAATGAAAGTAGCTGGCATCTCACTCTCTTTGAATCTTCTTTATCATGCTAAGAGGAGCAGGAAAAAGCAAAAAATTTCAGACTTGCACCTTGCAATGCGGAGAAATTACTGTTTGTGCATTTACAATATTCATTGATTTTTGCCATTGAAAAACATCATGTTATTCATATACCAGAAATGTTTGAAGCTACTGACTGAATGAAAGGAGCTGGCATCTCACTCTCTTTGAATCTTCTTTATCATGCTAAGAGGAGCAGGAAAAAGCAAAAAATTTCAGAATTGCACCTTGCAATGCGGAGAAATTACTGTTTGTGCATTTACAATATTCATTGATTTTTGCCATTGAAAAACGTCCAGAAATGATTGAAGCTACTGACTGAATGAAAGGAGCTGGCATCTCACTCTCTTTGAATCTTCTTTATCATGCTAAGAGGAGCAGGAAAAAGCCAAAAATTTCAGAATTGCACCTTGCAATGCGGAGAAATTACAGTTTGTGCATTTACAATATTCATTGATTTTTGCCATTGAAAAACATCCAGAAATGATTGAAGCTACTGACTGAATGAAAGGAGCTGGCATCTCACTCTCTTTGAATATTCTTTATCATGCTAAGAGGAGCAGGAAAAAGCAAAAAATTTCAGAATTGCACCTTGCAATGCGGAGAAATTACTGTTTGTGCATTTACAATATTCATTGATTTTTGCCATTGAAAAACATCATGTTATTCATATACCAGAAATGTTTGAAGCTACTGACTGAATGAAAGGAGCTGGCATCTCACTCTCTTTGAATCTTCTTTATCATGCTAAGAGGAGCAGGAAAAAGCAAAAAATTTCAGAATTGCACCTTGCAATGCGGAGAAATTACTGTTTGTGCATTTACAATATTCATTGATTTTTGCCATTGAAAAACATCATGTTATTCATATACCAGAAATGTTTGAAGCCACTGACTGAATGAAAGGAGCTGGCATCTCACTCTATTTGAATCTTCTTTATCATGCTAAGAGGAGCAGGAAAAAGCAAAAAATTTCAGAATTGCACCTTGCAATGTGGAGAAATTACTGTTTGTGCATTTACAATATTCATTGATTTTTACCATTGAAAAACGTCCAGAAATGATTGAAGCTACTGACTGAATGAAAGTAGCTGGCATCTCACTCTCTTTGAATCTTCTTTATCATGCTAAGAGGAGCAGGAAAAAGCAAAAAATTTCAGAATTGCACCTTGCAATGCGGAGAAATTACTGTTTGTGCATTGACAATATTCATTGATTTTTGCCATTGAAAAACATCATGTTATTCATATACCAGAAATGTTTGAAGCTACTGACTGAATGAAAGGAGCTGGCATCTCACTCTCTTTGAATCTTCTTTATCATGCTAAGAGGAGCAGGAAAAAGCAAAAAATTTCAGAATTGCACCTTGCAATGTGGAGAAATTACTGTTTGTGCATTTACAATATTCATTGATTTTTACCATTGAAAAACGTCCAGAAATGATTGAAGCTACTGACTGAATGAAAGTAGCTGGCATCTCACTCTCTTTGAATCTTCTTTATCATGCTAAGAGGAGCAGGAAAAAGCAAAAAATTTCAGACTTGCACCTTGCAATGCGGAGAAATTACTGTTTGTGCATTTACAATATTCATTGATTTTTGCCATTGAAAAACATCATGTTATTCATATACCAGAAATGTTTGAAGCTACTGACTGAATGAAAGGAGCTGGCATCTCACTCTCTTTGAATCTTCTTTATCATGCTAAGAGGAGCAGGAAAAAGCAAAAAATTTCAGAATTGCACCTTGCAATGCGGAGAAATTACTGTTTGTGCATTTACAATATTCATTGATTTTTGCCATTGAAAAACGTCCAGAAATGATTGAAGCTACTGACTGAATGAAAGGAGCTGGCATCTCACTCTCTTTGAATCTTCTTTATCATGCTAAGAGGAGCAGGAAAAAGCCAAAAATTTCAGAATTGCACCTTGCAATGCGGAGAAATTACAGTTTGTGCATTTACAATATTCATTGATTTTTGCCATTGAAAAACATCCAGAAATGATTGAAGCTACTGACTGAATGAAAGGAGCTGGCATCTCACTCTCTTTGAATATTCTTTATCATGCTAAGAGGAGCAGGAAAAAGCAAAAAATTTCAGAATTGCACCTTGCAATGCGGAGAAATTACTGTTTGTGCATTTACAATATTCATTGATTTTTGCCATTGAAAAACATCATGTTATTCATATACCAGAAATGTTTGAAGCTACTGACTGAATGAAAGGAGCTGGCATCTCACTCTCTTTGAATCTTCTTTATCATGCTAAGAGGAGCAGGAAAAAGCAAAAAATTTCAGAATTGCACCTTGCAATGCGGAGAAATTACTGTTTGTGCATTTACAATATTCATTGATTTTTGCCATTGAAAAACGTCCAGAAATGATTGAAGCTACTGACTGAATGAAAGGAGCTGGCATCTCACTCTCTTTGAATCTTCTTTATCATGCTAAGAGGAGCAGGAAAAAGCAAAAAATTTCAGAATTGCACCTTGCAATGCGGAGAAATTACTGTTTGTGCATTTACAATATTCATTGATTTTTGCCATTGAAAAACATCATGTTATTCATATACCAGAAATGTTTGTAGCTACTGACTGAATGAAAGGAGCTGGCATCTCACTCTCTTTGAATCTTCTTTATCATGCTAAGAGGAGCAGGAAAAAGCAAAAAATTTCAGAATTGCACCTTGCAATGCGGAGAAATTACTGTTTGTGCATTTACAATATTCATTGATTTTTGCCATTGAAAAACGTCCAGAAATGATTGAAGCTACTGACTGAATGAAAGGAGCTGGCATCTCACTCTCTTTGAATCTTCTTTATCATGCTAAGAGGAGCAGGAAAAAGCAAAAAATTTCAGAATTGCACCTTGCAATGCAGAGAAATTACTGTTTGTGCATTTACAATATTCATTGATTTTTGCCATTGAAAAACGTCCAGAAATGATTGAAGCTACTGACTGAATGAAAGGAGCTGGCATCTCACTCTCTTTGAATCTTCTTTATCATGCTAAGAGGAGCAGGAAAAAGCAAAAAATTTCAGAATTGCACCTTGCAATGCGGAGAAATTACTCTTTGTGCATTTACAATATTCATTGATTTTTGCCATTGAAAAACATCATGTTATTCATATACCAGAAATGTTTGAAGCTACTGACTGAATGAAAGGAGCTGGCATCTCACTCTCTTTGAATCTTCTTTATCATGCTAAGAGGAGCAGGAAAAAGCAAAAAATTTCAGAATTGCACCTTGCAATGCGGAGAAATTACTGTTTGTGCATTTACAATATTCATTGATTTTTGCCATTGAAAAACGTCCAGAAATGATTGAAGCTACTGACTGAATGAAAGGAGCTGGCATCTCACTCTCTTTGAATCTTCTTTATCATGCTAAGAGGAGCAGGAAAAAGCAAAAAATTTCAGAATTGCACCTTGCAATGCGGAGAAATTACTGTTTGTGCATTTACAATATTCATTGATTTTTGCCATTGAAAAACATCATGTTATTCATATACCAGAAATGTTTGTAGCTACTGACTGAATGAAAGGAGCTGGCATCTCACTCTCTTTGAATCTTCTTTATCATGCTAAGAGGAGCAGGAAAAAGCAAAAAATTTCAGAATTGCACCTTGCAATGCGGAGAAATTACTGTTTGTGCATTTACAATATTCATTGATTTTTGCCATTGAAAAACGTCCAGAAATGATTGAAGCTACTGACTGAATGAAAGGAGCTGGCATCTCACTCTCTTTGAATCTTCTTTATCATGCTAAGAGGAGCAGTAAAAAGCAAAAAATTTCAGAATTGCACCTTGCAATGCGGAGAAATTACTGTTTGTGCATTTACAATATTCATTGATTTTTGCCATTGAAAAACGTCCAGAAATGATTGAAGCTACTGACTGAATGAAAGGAGCTGGCATCTCACTCTCTTTGAATCTTCTTTATCATGCTAAGAGGAGCAGGAAAAAGCAAAAAATTTCAGAATTGCACCTTGCAATGCGGAGAAATTACTCTTTGTGCATTTACAATATTCATTGATTTTTGCCATTGAAAAACATCATGTTATTCATATACCAGAAATGTTTGAAGCTACTGACTGAATGAAAGGAGCTGGCATCTCACTCTCTTTGAATCTTCTTTATCATGCTAAGAGGAGCAGGAAAAAGCAAAAAATTTCAGAATTGCACCTTGCAATGCGGAGAAATTACTGTTTGTGCATTGACAATATTCATTGATTTTTGCCATTGAAAAACATCATGTTATTCATATACCAGAAATGTTTGAAGCTACTGACTGAATGAAAGGAGCTGGCATCTCACTCTCTTTGAATCTTCTTTATCATGCTAAGAGGAGCAGGAAAAAGCAAAAAATTTCAGAATTGCACCTTGCAATGTGGAGAAATTACTGTTTGTGCATTTACAATATTCATTGATTTTTACCATTGAAAAACGTCCAGAAATGATTGAAGCTACTGACTGAATGAAAGTAGCTGGCATCTCACTCTCTTTGAATCTTCTTTATCATGCTAAGAGGAGCAGGAAAAAGCAAAAAATTTCAGACTTGCACCTTGCAATGCGGAGAAATTACTGTTTGTGCATTTACAATATTCATTGATTTTTGCCATTGAAAAACATCATGTTATTCATATACCAGAAATGTTTGAAGCTACTGACTGAATGAAAGGAGCTGGCATCTCACTCTCTTTGAATCTTCTTTATCATGCTAAGAGGAGCAGGAAAAAGCAAAAAATTTCAGAATTGCACCTTGCAATGCGGAGAAATTACTGTTTGTGCATTTACAATATTCATTGATTTTTGCCATTGAAAAACGTCCAGAAATGATTGAAGCTACTGACTGAATGAAAGGAGCTGGCATCTCACTCTCTTTGAATCTTCTTTATCATGCTAAGAGGAGCAGGAAAAAGCCAAAAATTTCAGAATTGCACCTTGCAATGCGGAGAAATTACAGTTTGTGCATTTACAATATTCATTGATTTTTGCCATTGAAAAACATCCAGAAATGATTGAAGCTACTGACTGAATGAAAGGAGCTGGCATCTCACTCTCTTTGAATATTCTTTATCATGCTAAGAGGAGCAGGAAAAAGCAAAAAATTTCAGAATTGCACCTTGCAATGCGGAGAAATTACTGTTTGTGCATTTACAATATTCATTGATTTTTGCCATTGAAAAACATCATGTTATTCATATACCAGAAATGTTTGAAGCTACTGACTGAATGAAAGGAGCTGGCATCTCACTCTCTTTGAATCTTCTTTATCATGCTAAGAGGAGCAGGAAAAAGCAAAAAATTTCAGAATTGCACCTTGCAATGCGGAGAAATTACTGTTTGTGCATTTACAATATTCATTGATTTTTGCCATTGAAAAACATCATGTTATTCATATACCAGAAATGTTTGAAGCCACTGACTGAATGAAAGGAGCTGGCATCTCACTCTATTTGAATCTTCTTTATCATGCTAAGAGGAGCAGGAAAAAGCAAAAAATTTCAGAATTGCACCTTGCAATGTGGAGAAATTACTGTTTGTGCATTTACAATATTCATTGATTTTTACCATTGAAAAACGTCCAGAAATGATTGAAGCTACTGACTGAATGAAAGTAGCTGGCATCTCACTCTCTTTGAATCTTCTTTATCATGCTAAGAGGAGCAGGAAAAAGCAAAAAATTTCAGAATTGCACCTTGCAATACAGAGAAATTACTGTTTGTGCATTTACAATATTCATTGATTTTTGCCATTGAAAAACATCATGTTATTCATATACCAGAAATGTTTGAAGCTACTGACTGAATGAAAGGAGCTGGCATCTCACTCTCTTTGAATCTTCTTTATCATGCTAAGAGGAGCAGGAAAAAGCAAAAAATTTCAGAATTGCACCTTGCAATGTGGAGAAATTACTGTTTGTGCATTTACAATATTCATTGATTTTTACCATTGAAAAACGTCCAGAAATGATTGAAGCTACTGACTGAATGAAAGTAGCTGGCATCTCACTCTCTTTGAATCTTCTTTATCATGCTATGAGGAGCAGGAAAAAGCAAAAAATTTCAGACTTGCACCTTGCAATGCGGAGAAATTACTGTTTGTGCATTTACAATATTCATTGATTTTTGCCATTGAAAAACATCATGTTATTCATATACCAGAAATGTTTGAAGCTACTGACTGAATGAAAGGAGCTGGCATCTCACTCTCTTTGAATCTTCTTTATCATGCTAAGAGGAGCAGGAAAAAGCAAAAAATTTCAGAATTGCACCTTGCAATGCGGAGAAATTACTGTTTGTGCATTTACAATATTCATTGATTTTTGCCATTGAAAAACGTCCAGAAATGATTGAAGCTACTGACTGAATGAAAGGAGCTGGCATCTCACTCTCTTTGAATCTTGTTTATCATGCTAAGAGGAGCAGGAAAAAGCAAAAAATTTCAGAATTGCACCTTGCAATGCGGAGAAATTACTGTTTGTGCATTTACAATATTCATTGATTTTTGCCATTCAAAAACATCATGTTATTCATATACCAGAAATGATTGAAGCTACTGACTGAATGAAAGGAGCTGGCATCTCACTCTCTTTGAATTTTCTTTATCATGCTAAGAGGAGCAGGAAAAAGCAAAAAATTTCAGAATTGCACCTTGCAATGCGGAGAAATTACTGTTTGTGCATTTACAATATTCATTGATTTTTGCCATTGAAAAACGTCCAGAAATGATTGAAGCTACTGACTGAATGAAAGGAACTGGCATCTCACTCTCTTTGAATCTTCTTTATCATGCTAAGAGGAGCAGGAAAAAGCAAAAAATTTCAGAATTGCACCTTGCAATGCGGAGAAATTACTGTTTGTGCATTTACAAAATTCATTGATTTTTGCCATTGAAAAACATCATGTTATTCATATACCAGAAATGTTTGAAGCTACTGACTGAATGAAAGGAGCTGACATCTCACTCTCTTTGAATCTTCTTTATCATGCTAAGAGGAGCAGGAAAAAGCAAAAAATTTCAGAATTGCACCTTGCAATGCGGAGAAATTACTGTTTGTGCATTTACAATATTCATTGATTTTTGCCATTGAAAAACGTCCAGAAATGATTGAAGCTACTGACTGAATGAAAGGAGCTGGCATCTCACTCTCTTTGAATCTTCTTTATCATGCTAAGAGGAGCAGGAAAAAGCAAAAAATTTCAGAATTGCACCTTGCAATGCGGAGAAATTACTGTTTGTGCATTTACAATATTCATTGATTTTTGCCATTGAAAAACGTCCAGAAATGATTGAAGCTACTGACTGAATGAAAGGAGCTGGCATCTCACTCTCTTTGAATCTTCTTTATCATGCTAAGAGGAGCAGGAAAAAGCAAAAAATTTCAGACTTGCACCTTGCAATGCGGAGAAATTACTGTTTGTGCATTTACAATATTCATTGATTTTTGCCATTGAAAAACATCATGTTATTCATATACCAGAAATGTTTGAAGCTACTGACTGAATGAAAGGAGCTGGCATCTCACTCTCTTTGAATCTTCTTTATCATGCTAAGAGGAGCAGGAAAAAGCAAAAAATTTCAGAATTGCACCTTGCAATGCGGAGAAATTACTGTTTGTGCATTTACAATATTCATTGATTTTTGCCATTGAAAAACGTCCAGAAATGATTGAAGCTACTGACTGAATGAAAGGAGCTGGCATCTCACTCTCTTTGAATCTTCTTTATCATGCTAAGAGGAGCAGGAAAAAGCAAAAAATTTCAGAATTGCACCTTGCAATGCGGAGAAATTACTGTTTGTGCATTTACAATATTCATTGATTTTTGCCATTGAAAAACGTCCAGAAATGATTGAAGCTACTGACTGAATGAAAGGAGCTGGCATCTCACTCTCTTTGAATCTTCTTTATCATGCTAAGAAGAGCAGGAAAAATCAAAAAATTTCAGAATTGCACCTTGCAATGCGGAGAAATTACTGTTTGTGCATTTACAATATTCAATGATTTTTGCCATTGAAAAACATGTTATTCATATACCAGAAATGTTTGAAGCTACTGACTGAATGAAAGGAGCTGGCACCTCACTCTCTTTGAATCTTCTTTATCATGCTAAGAGGAGCGGGAAAAAGCAAAAAATTTCAGAATTGCACCTTGCAATGCGGAGAAATTACTGTTTGTGCATTTACAATATTCATTGATTTTTGCCATTGAAAAACATCCAGAAATGATTGAAGGTACTGACTGAATGAAAGGAGCTGGCATCTCACTCTCTTTGAATCTTCTTTATCATGCTAAGAGGAGCAGGAAAAAGCAAAAAATTTCAGAATTGCACCTTGCAATGCGGAGAAATTACTGTTTGTGCATTTACAATATTCATTGATTTTTGCCATTGAAAAACGTCCAGAAATGATTGAAGCTACTGACTGAATGAAAGGAGCTGGCATCTCACTCTCTTTGAATCTTCTTTATCATGCTAAGAGGAGCAGGAAAAAGCCAAAAATTTCAGAATTGCACCTTGCAATGCGGAGAAATTACAGTTTGTGCATTTACAATATTCATTGATTTTTGCCATTGAAAAACATCCAGAAATGATTGAAGCTACTGACTGAATGAAAGGAGCTGGCATCTCACTCTCTTTGAATCTTCTTTATCATGCTAAGAGGAGCAGGAAAAAGCAAAAAATTTCAGAATTGCACCTTGCAATGCGGAGAAATTACTGTTTGTGCATTTACAATATTCATTGATTTTTGCCATTGAAAAACATCATGTTATTCATATACCAGAAATGTTTGAAGCTACTGACTGAATGAAAGGAGCTGGCATCTCACTCTCTTTGAATCTTCTTTATCATGCTAAGAGGAGCAGGAAAAAGCAAAAAATTTCAGAATTGCACCTTGCAATGCGGAGAAATTACTGTTTGTGCATTTACAATATTCATTGATTTTTGCCATTGAAAAACATCATGTTATTCATATACCAGAAATGTTTGAAGCTACTGACTGAATGAAAGGAGCTGGCATCTCACTCTCTTTGAATCTTCTTTATCATGCTAAGAGGAGCAGGAAAAAGCAAAAAATTTCAGAATTGCACCTTGCAATGTGGAGAAATTACTGTTTGTGCATTTACAATATTCATTGATTTTTACCATTGAAAAACGTCCAGAAATGATTGAAGCTACTGACTGAATGAAAGTAGCTGGCATCTCACTCTCTTTGAATCTTCTTTATCATGCTAAGAGGAGCAGGAAAAAGCAAAAAATTTCAGAATTGCACCTTGCAATGCAGAGAAATTACTGTTTGTGCATTTACAATATTCATTGATTTTTGCCATTGAAAAACATCATGTTATTCATATACCAGAAATGTTTGAAGCTACTGACTGAATGAAAGGAGCTGGCATCTCACTCTCTTTGAATCTTCTTTATCATGCTAAGAGGAGCAGGAAAAAGCAAAAAATTTCAGAATTGCACCTTGCAATGTGGAGAAATTACTGTTTGTGCATTTACAATATTCATTGATTTTTACCATTGAAAAACGTCCAGAAATGATTGAAGCTACTGACTGAATGAAAGTAGCTGGCATCTCACTCTCTTTGAATCTTCTTTATCATGCTAAGAGGAGCAGGAAAAAGCAAAAAATTTCAGACTTGCACCTTGCAATGCGGAGAAATTACTGTTTGTGCATTTACAATATTCATTGATTTTTGCCATTGAAAAACATCATGTTATTCATATACCAGAAATGTTTGAAGCTACTGACTGAATGAAAGGAGCTGGCATCTCACTCTCTTTGAATCTTCTTTATCATGCTAAGAGGAGCAGGAAAAAGCAAAAAATTTCAGAATTGCACCTTGCAATGCGGAGAAATTACTGTTTGTGCATTTACAATATTCATTGATTTTTGCCATTGAAAAACGTCCAGAAATGATTGAAGCTACTGACTGAATGAAAGGAGCTGGCATCTCACTCTCTTTGAATCTTGTTTATCATGCTAAGAGGAGCAGGAAAAAGCAAAAAATTTCAGAATTGCACCTTGCAATGCGGAGAAATTACTGTTTGTGCATTTACAATATTCATTGATTTTTGCCATTGAAAAACGTCCAGAAATGATTGAAGCTACTGACTGAATGAAAGGAGCTGGCATCTCACTCTCTTTGAATCTTCTTTATCATGCTAAGAGGAGCAGGAAAAAGCAAAAAATTTCAGAATTGCACCTTGCAATGCGGAGAAATTACTGTTTGTGCATTTACAATATTCATTGATTTTTGCCATTGAAAAACATCATGTTATTCATATACCAGAAATGATTGAAGCTACTGACTGAATGAAAGGAGCTGGCATCTCACTCTCTTTGAATCTTCTTTATCATGCTAAGAGGAGCAGGAAAAAGCAAAAAATTTCAGAATTGCACCTTGCAATGCGGAGAAATTACTGTTTGTGCATTTACAATATTCATTGATTTTTGCCATTGAAAAACGTCCAGAAATGATTGAAGCTACTGACTGAATGAAAGGAACTGGCATCTCACTCTCTTTGAATCTTCTTTATCATGCTAAGAGGAGCAGGAAAAAGCAAAAAATTTCAGAATTGCACCTTGCAATGCGGAGAAATTACTGTTTGTGCATTTACAAAATTCATTGATTTTTGCCATTGAAAAACATCATGTTATTCATATACCAGAAATGTTTGAAGCTACTGACTGAATGAAAGGAGCTGACATCTCACTCTCTTTGAATCTTCTTTATCATGCTAAGAGGAGCAGGAAAAAGCAAAAAATTTCAGAATTGCACCTTGCAATGCGGAGAAATTACTGTTTGTGCATTTACAATATTCATTGATTTTTGCCATTGAAAAACGTCCAGAAATGATTGAAGCTACTGACTGAATGAAAGGAGCTGGCATCTCACTCTCTTTGAATCTTCTTTATCATGCTAAGAGGAGCAGTAAAAAGCAAAAAATTTCAGAATTGCACCTTGCAATGCGGAGAAATTACTGTTTGTGCATTTACAATATTCATTGATTTTTGCCATTGAAAAACGTCCAGAAATGATTGAAGCTACTGACTGAATGAAAGGAGCTGGCATCTCACTCTCTTTGAATCTTCTTTATCATGCTAAGAGGAGCAGGAAAAAGCAAAAAATTTCAGAATTGCACCTTGCAATGCGGAGAAATTACTGTTTGTGCATTTACAATATTCATTGATTTTTGCCATTGAAAAACATCATGTTATTCATATACCAGAAATGATTGAAGCTACTGACTGAATGAAAGGAGCTGGCATCTCACTCTCTTTGAATCTTCTTTATCATGCTAAGAGGAGCAGGAAAAAGCAAAAAATTTCAGAATTGCACCTTGCAATGCGGAGAAATTACTGTTTGTGCATTTACAATATTCATTGATTTTTGCCATTGAAAAACGTCCAGAAATGATTGAAGCTACTGACTGAATGAAAGGAACTGGCATCTCACTCTCTTTGAATCTTCTTTATCATGCTAAGAGGAGCAGGAAAAAGCAAAAAATTTCAGAATTGCACCTTGCAATGCGGAGAAATTACTGTTTGTGCATTTACAAAATTAATTGATTTTTGCCATTGAAAAACATCATGTTATTCATATACCAGAAATGTTTGAAGCTACTGACTGAATGAAAGGAGCTGACATCTCACTCTCTTTGAATCTTCTTTATCATGCTAAGAGGAGCAGGAAAAAGCAAAAAATTTCAGAATTGCACCTTGCAATGCGGAGAAATTACTGTTTGTGCATTTACAATATTCATTGATTTTTGCCATTGAAAAACGTCCAGAAATGATTGAAGCTACTGACTGAATGAAAGGAGCTGGCATCTCACTCTCTTTGAATCTTCTTTATCATGCTAAGAGGAGCAGGAAAAAGCAAAAAATTTCAGAATTGCACCTTGCAATGCGGAGAAATTACTGTTTGTGCATTTACAATATTCATTGATTTTTGCCATTGAAAAACATCATGTTATTCATATACCAGAAATGATTGAAGCTACTGACTGAATGAAAGGAGCTGGCATCTCACTCTCTTTGAATCTTCTTTATCATGCTAAGAGGAGCAGGAAAAAGCAAAAAATTTCAGAATTGCACCTTGCAATGTGGAGAAATTACTGTTTGTGCATTTACAATATTCATTGATTTTTACCATTGAAAAACGTCCAGAAATGATTGAAGCTACTGACTGAATGAAAGTAGCTGGCATCTCACTCTCTTTGAATCTTCTTTATCATGCTAAGAGGAGCAGGAAAAAGCAAAAAATTTCAGACTTGCACCTTGCAATGCGGAGAAATTACTGTTTGTGCATTTACAATATTCATTGATTTTTGCCATTGAAAAACATCATGTTATTCATATACCAGAAATGTTTGAAGCTACTGACTGAATGAAAGGAGCTGGCATCTCACTCTCTTTGAATCTTCTTTATCATGCTAAGAGGAGCAGGAAAAAGCAAAAAATTTCAGAATTGCACCTTGCAATGCGGAGAAATTACTGTTTGTGCATTTACAATATTCATTGATTTTTGCCATTGAAAAACGTCCAGAAATGATTGAAGCTACTGACTGAATGAAAGGAGCTGGCATCTCACTCTCTTTGAATCTTGTTTATCATGCTAAGAGGAGCAGGAAAAAGCAAAAAATTTCAGAATTGCACCTTGCAATGCGGAGAAATTACTGTTTGTGCATTTACAATATTCATTGATTTTTGCCATTGAAAAACGTCCAGAAATGATTGAAGCTACTGACTGAATGAAAGGAGCTGGCATCTCACTCTCTTTGAATCTTCTTTATCATGCTAAGAGGAGCAGGAAAAAGCAAAAAAATTCAGAATTGCACCTTGCAATGCGGAGAAATTACTGTTTGTGCATTTACAATATTCATTGATTTTTGCCATTGAAAAACATCATGTTATTCATATACCAGAAATGATTGAAGCTACTGACTGAATGAAAGGAGCTGGCATCTCACTCTCTTTGAATCTTCTTTATCATGCTAAGAGGAGCAGGAAAAAGCAAAAAATTTCAGAATTGCACCTTGCAATGCGGAGAAATTACTGTTTGTGCATTTACAATATTCATTGATTTTTGCCATTGAAAAACGTCCAGAAATGATTGAAGCTACTGACTGAATGAAAGGAACTGGCATCTCACTCTCTTTGAATCTTCTTTATCATGCTAAGAGGAGCAGGAAAAAGCAAAAAATTTCAGAATTGCACCTTGCAATGCGGAGAAATTACTGTTTGTGCATTTACAAAATTCATTGATTTTTGCCATTGAAAAACATCATGTTATTCATATACCAGAAATGTTTGAAGCTACTGACTGAATGAAAGGAGCTGACATCTCACTCTCTTTGAATCTTCTTTATCATGCTAAGAGGAGCAGGAAAAAGCAAAAAATTTCAGAATTGCACCTTGCAATGCGGAGAAATTACTGTTTGTGCATTTACAATATTCATTGATTTTTGCCATTGAAAAACGTCCAGAAATGATTGAAGCTACTGACTGAATGAAAGGAGCTGGCATCTCACTCTCTTTGAATCTTCTTTATCATGCTAAGAGGAGCAGGAAAAAGCAAAAAATTTCAGAATTGCACCTTGCAATGCGGAGAAATTACTGTTTGTGCATTTACAATATTCATTGATTTTTGCCATTGAAAAACATCATGTTATTCATATACCAGAAATGATTGAAGCTACTGACTGAATGAAAGGAGCTGGCATCTCACTCTCTTTGAATCTTCTTTATCATGCTAAGAGGAGCAGGAAAAAGCAAAAAATTTCAGAATTGCACCTTGCAATGTGGAGAAATTACTGTTTGTGCATTTACAATATTCATTGATTTTTGCCATTGAAAAACATCATGTTATTCATATACCAGAAATGTTTGAAGCTACTGACTGAATGAAAGGAGCTGGCATCTCACTCTCTTTGAATCTTCTTTATCATGCTAAGAGGAGCAGGAAAAAGCAAAAAATTTCAGAATTGCACCTTGCAATGCGGAGAAATTACTGTTTGTGCATTTACAATATTCATTGATTTTTGCCATTGAAAAACGTCCAGAAATGATTGAAGCTACTGACTGAATGAAAGGAGCTGGCATCTCACTCTCTTTGAATCTTGTTTATCATGCTAAGAGGAGCAGGAAAAAGCAAAAAATTTCAGAATTGCACCTTGCAATGCGGAGAAATTACTGTTTGTGCATTTACAATATTCATTGATTTTTGCCATTGAAAAACGTCCAGAAATGATTGAAGCTACTGACTGAATGAAAGGAGCTGGCATCTCACTCTCTTTGAATCTTCTTTATCATGCTAAGAGGAGCAGGAAAAAGCAAAAAAATTCAGAATTGCACCTTGCAATGCGGAGAAATTACTGTTTGTGCATTTACAATATTCATTGATTTTTGCCATTGAAAAACATCATGTTATTCATATACCAGAAATGATAGAAGCTACTGACTGAATGAAAGGAGCTGGCATCTCACTCTCTTTGAATCTTCTTTATCATGCTAAGAGGAGCAGGAAAAAGCAAAAAATTTCAGAATTGCACCTTGCAATGCGGAGAAATTACTGTTTGTGCATTTACAATATTCATTGATTTTTGCCATTGAAAAACGTCCAGAAATGATTGAAGCTACTGACTGAATGAAAGGAACTGGCATCTCACTCTCTTTGAATCTTCTTTATCATGCTAAGAGGAGCAGGAAAAAGCAAAAAATTTCAGAATTGCACCTTGCAATGCGGAGAAATTACTGTTTGTGCATTTACAAAATTCATTGATTTTTGCCATTGAAAAACATCATGTTATTCATATACCAGAAATGTTTGAAGCTACTGACTGAATGAAAGGAGCTGACATCTCACTCTCTTTGAATCTTCTTTATCATGCTAAGAGGAGCAGGAAAAAGCAAAAAATTTCAGAATTGCACCTTGCAATGCGGAGAAATTACTGTTTGTGCATTTACAATATTCATTGATTTTTGCCATTGAAAAACGTCCAGAAATGATTGAAGCTACTGACTGAATGAAAGGAGCTGGCATCTCACTCTCTTTGAATCTTCTTTATCATGCTAAGAGGAGCAGGAAAAAGCAAAAAATTTCAGAATTGCACCTTGCAATGCGGAGAAATTACTGTTTGTGCATTTACAATATTCATTGATTTTTGCCATTGAAAAACATCATGTTATTCATATACCAGAAATGTTTGAAGCTACTGACTGAATGAATGGAGCTGGCATCTCACTCTCTTTGAATCTTCTTTATCATGCTAAGAGGAGCAGGAAAAAGCAAAAAATTTCAGAATTGCACCTTGCAATGCGGAGAAATTACTGTTTGTGCATTTACAATATTCATTGATTTTTGCCATTGAAAAACATCATGTTATTCATATACCAGAAATGATTGAAGCTACTGACTGAATGAAAGGAGCTGGCATCTCACTCTCTTTGAATCTTCTTTATCATGCTAAGAGGAGCAGGAAAAAGCAAAAAATTTCAGAATTGCACCTTGCAATGCGGAGAAATTACTGTTTGTGCATTTACAATATTCATTGATTTTTGCCATTGAAAAACGTCCAGAAATGATTGAAGCTACTGACTGAATGAAAGGAGCTGGCATCTCACTCTCTTTGAATCTTCTTTATCATGCTAAGAGGAGCAGGAAAAAGCAAAAAATTTCAGAATTGCACCTTGCAATGCGGAGAAATTACTGTTTGTGCATTTACAATATTCATTGATTTTTGCCATTGAAAAACATCATGTTATTCATATACCAGAAATGTTTGAAGCTACTGACTGAATGAAAGGAGCTGGCATCTCACTCTCTTTGAATCTTCTTTATCATGATAAGAGGAGCAGGAAAAAGCAAAAAATTTCAGAATTGCACCTTGCAATGCGGAGAAATTACTGTTTGTGCATTTACAATATTCATTGATTTTTGCCATTGAAAAACATCATGTTATTCATATACCAGAAATGATTGAAGCTACTGACTGAATGAAAGGAGCTGGCATCTCGCTCTCTTTGAATCTTCTTTATCATGCTAATAGGAGCAGGAAAAAGCAAAAAATTTCAGAATTGCACCTTGCAATGCGGAGAAATTACTGTTTGTGCATTTACAATATTCATTGATTTTTGCCATTGAACAACGTCCAGAAATGATTGAAGCTACTGACTGAATGAAAGGAGCTGGCATCTCACTCTCTTTGAATCTTCTTTATCATGCTAAGAGGAGCAGGAAAAAGCAAAAAATTTCAGAATTGCACCTTGCAATGTGGAGAAATTACTGTTTGTGCATTTACAATATTCATTGATTTTTGCCATTGAAAAACATCATGTTATTCATATACCAGAAATGATTGAAGCTACTGACTGAATGAAAGGAGCTGGCATCTCACTCTCTTTGAATCTTCTTTATCATGCTAAGAGGAGCAGGAAAAAGCAAAAAATTTCAGAATTGCACCTTGCAATGCGGAGAAATTACTGTTTGTGCATTTACAATATTCATTGATTTTTGCCATTGAAAAACGTCCAGAAATGATTGAAGCTACTGACTGAATGAAAGGAGCTGGCATCTCACTCTCTTTGAATCTTCTTTATCATGCTAAGAGGAGCAGGAAAAAGCAAAAAATTTCAGAATTGCACCTTGCAATGCGGAGAAATTACTGTTTGTGCTTTTACAATATTCATTGATTTTTGCCATTGAAAAACATCATGTTATTCATATACCAGAAATGTTTGAAGCTACTGACTGAATGAAAGGAGCTGGCATCTAACTCTCTTTGAATCTTCTTTATCATGCTAAGAGGAGCAGGAAAAAGCAAAAAATTTCAGAATTGCACCTTGCAATGCGGAGAAATTACTGTTTGTGCATTTACAATATTCATTGATTTTTGCCATTGAAAAACGTCCAGAAATGATTGAAGCTACTGACTGAATGAAAGGAGCTGGCATCTCACTCTCTTTGAATCTTCTTTATCATGCTAAGAGGAGCAGGAAAAAGCAAAAAATTTCAGAATTGCACCTTGCAATGCGGAGAAATTACTGTTTGTGCATTTACAATATTCATTGATTTTTGCCATTGAAAAACATCCAGAAATGATTGAAGCTACTGACTGAATGAAAGGAGCTGGCATCTCACTCTCTTTGAATCTTCTTTATCATGCTAAGAGGAGCAGGAAAAAGCAAAAAATTTCAGAATTGCAACTTGCAATGCGGAGAAATTACTGTTTGTGCATTTACAATATTCATTGATTTTTGCCATTGAAAAACATCATGTTATTCATATACCAGAAATGATTGAAGCTACTGACTGAATGAAAGGAGCTGGCATCTCACTCTCTTTGAATCTTCTTTATCATGCTAAGAGGAGCAGGAAAAAGCAAAAAATTTCAGAATTGCACCTTGCAATGCGGAGAAATTACTGTTTGTGCATTTACAATATTCATTGATTTTTGCCATTGAAAAACGTCAAGAAATGATTGAAGCTACTGACTGAATGAAAGGAGCTGGCATCTCACTCTCTTTGAATCTTCTTTATCATGCTAAGACGAGCAGGAAAAAGCAAAAAATTTCAGAATTGCACCTTGCAATGCGGAGAAATTACTGTTTGTGCTTTTACAATATTCATTGATTTTTGCCATTGAAAAACATCATGTTATTCATATACAAGAAATGTTTGAAGCTACTGACTGAATGAAAGGAGCTGGCATCTCACTCTCTTTGAATCTTCTTTATCATGCTAAGAGGAGCTGGAAAAAGCAAAAAATTTCAGAATTGCACCTTGCAATGCGGAGAAATTACTGTTTGTGCATTTACAATATTCATTGATTTTTGCCATTGAAAAACGTCCAGAAATGATTGAAGCTACTGACTGAATGAAAGGAGCTGGCATCTCACTCTCTTTGAATCTTCTTTATCATGCTAAGAGGAGCAGGAAAAAGCAAAAAATTTCAGAATTGCACCTTGCAATGCGGAGAAATTACTGTTTGTGCATTTACAATATTCATTGATTTTTTCCATTGAAAAACATCATGTTATTCATATACCAGAAATGATTGAAGCTACTGACTGAATGAAAGGAGCTGGCATCTTACTCTCTTTGAATCTTCTTTGTCATGCTAAGAGGAGCAGGAAAAAGCAAAAAATTTCAGAATTGCACCTTGCAATGCGGAGAAATTACTGTTTGTGCATTTACAATATTCATTGATTTTTGCCATTGAAAAACGTCCAGAAATGATTGAAGCTACTGACTGAATGAAAGGAGCTGGCATCTCACTCTCTTTGAATCTTCTTTATCATGCTAAGAGGAGCAGGAAAAAGCAAAAAATTTCAGAATTGCACCTTGCAATGCGGAGAAATTACTGTTTGTGCATTTACAATATTCATTGATTTTTGCCATTGAAAAACGTCCAGAAATGATTGAAGCTACTGACTGAATGAAAGGAGCTGGCATCTCACTCTCTTTGAATCTTCTTTATCATGCTAAGAGGAGCAGGAAAAAGCAAAAAATTTCAGAATTGCACCTTGCAATGCGGAGAAATTACTGTTTGTGCATTTACAATATTCATTGATTTTTGCCATTGAAAAACATCATGTTATTCATATACCAGAAATGTTTGAAGCTACTGACTGAATGAAAGGAGCTGGCATCTCACTCTCTTTGAATCTTCTTTATCATGCTAAGAGGAGCAGGAAAAAGCAAAAAATTTCAGAATTGCACCTTGCAATGCGGAGAAATTACTGTTTGTGCATTTACAATATTCATTGATTTTTGCCATTGAAAAACGTCCAGAAATGATTGAAGCTACTGACTGAATGAAAGGAGCTGGCATCTCACTCTCTTTGAATCTTCTTTATCATGCTAAGAGGAGCAGGAAAAAGCAAAAAATTTCAGAATTGCACCTTGCAATGCGGAGAAATTACTGTTTGTGCATTTACAATATTCATTGATTTTTGCCATTGAAAAACGTCCAGAAATGATTGAAGCTACTGACTGAATGAAAGGAGCTGGCATCTCACTCTCTTTGAATCTTCTTTATCATGCTAAGAGGAGCAGGAAAAAGCAAAAAATTTCAGAATTGCACCTTGCAATGCGGAGAAATTACTGTTTGTGCATTTACAATATTCATTGATTTTTGCCATTGAAAAACATCATGTTATTCATATACCAGAAATGTTTGAAGCTACTGACTGAATGAAAGGAGCTGGCATCTCACTCTCTTTGAATCTTCTTTATCATGCTAAGAGGAGCAGGAAAAAGCAAAAAATTTCAGAATTGCACCTTGCAATGCGGAGAAATTACTGTTTGTGCATTTACAATATTCATTGATTTTTGCCATTGAAAAACATCATGTTATTCATATACCAGAAATGTTTGAAGCTACTGACTGAATGAAAGGAGCTGGCATCTCACTCTCTTTGAATCTTCTTTATCATGCTAAGAGGAGCAGGAAAAAGCAAAAAATTTCAGAATTGCACCTTGCAATGTGGAGAAATTACTGTTTGTGCATTTACAATATTCATTGATTTTTACCATTGAAAAACGTCCAGAAATGATTGAAGCTACTGACTGAATGAAAGTAGCTGGCATCTCACTCTCTTTGAATCTTCTTTACCATGCTAAGAGGAGCAGGAAAAAGCAAAAAATTTCAGACTGTCACCTTGCAATGCGGAGAAATTACTGTTTGTGCATTTACAATATTCATTGATTTTTGCCATTGAAAAACATCATTTTATTCATATACCAGAAATGTTTGAAGCTACTGACTGAATGAAAGGAGCTGGCATCTCACTCTCTTTGAATCTTCTTTATCATGCTAAGAGGAGCAGTAAAAAGCAAAAAATTTCAGAATTGCACCTTGCAATGCGGAGAAATTACTGTTTGTGCATTTACAATATTCATTGATTTTTGCCATTGAAAAACGTCCAGAAATGATTGAAGCTACTGACTGAATGAAAGGAGCTGGCATCTCACTCTCTTTGAATCTTCTTTATCATGCTAAGAGGAGCAGGAAAAAGCAAAAAATTTCAGAATTGCACCTTGCAATGCGGAGAAATTACTGTTTGTGCATTTACAATATTCATTGATTTTTGCCATTGAAAAACGTCCAGAAATGATTGAAGCTACTGACTGAATGAAAGGAGCTGGCATCTCACTCTCTTTGAATCTTCTTTATCATGCTAAGAGGAGCAGGAAAAATCAAAAAATTTCAGAATTGCACCTTGCAATGCGGAGAAATTACTGTTTGTGCATTTACAATATTCATTGATTTTTGCCATTGAAAAACATGTTATTCATATACCAGAAATGTTTGAAGCTACTGACTGAATGAAAGGAGCTGGCACCTCACTCTCTTTGAATCTTCTTTATCATGCTAAGAGGAGCGGGAAAAAGCAAAAAATTTCAGAATTGCACCTTGCAATGCGGAGAAATTACTGTTTGTGCATTTACAATATTCATTGATTTTTGCCATTGAAAAACATCCAGAAATGATTGAAGGTACTGACTGAATGAAAGGAGCTGGCATCTCACTCTCTTTGAATCTTCTTTATCATGCTAAGAGGAGCAGGAAAAAGCAAAAAATTTCAGAATTGCACCTTGCAATGCGGAGAAATTACTGTTTGTGCATTTACAATATTCATTGATTTTTGCCATTGAAAAACGTCCAGAAATGATTGAAGCTACTGACTGAATGAAAGGAGCTGGCATCTCACTCTCTTTGAATCTTCTTTATCATGCTAAAAGGAGCAGGAAAAAGCAAAAAATTTCAGAATTGCACCTTGCAATGCGGAGAAATTACTGTTTGTGCTTTTACAATATTCATTGATTTTTGCCATTGAAAAACATCATGTTATTCATATACCAGAAATGTTTGAAGCTACTGACTGAATGAAAGGAGCTGGCATCTAACTCTCTTTGAATCTTCTTTATCATGCTAAGAGGAGCAGGAAAAAGCAAAAAATTTCAGAATTGCACCTTGCAATGCGGAGAAATTACTGTTTGTGCATTTACAATATTCATTGATTTTTGCCATTGAAAAACGTCCAGAAATGATTGAAGCTACTGACTGAATGAAAGGAGCTGGCATCTCACTCTCTTTGAATCTTCTTTATCATGCTAAGAGGAGCAGGAAAAAGCAAAAAATTTCAGAATTGCACCTTGCAATGCAGAGAAATTACTGTTTGTGCATTTACAATATTCATTGATTTTTGCCATTGAAAAACGTCCAGAAATGATTGAAGCTACTGACTGAATGAAAGGAGCTGGCATCTCACTCTCTTTGAATCTTCTTTATCATGCTAAGAGGAGCAGGAAAAAGCAAAAAATTTCAGAATTGCACCTTGCAATGCGGAGAAATTACTGTTTGTGCTTTTACAATATTCATTGATTTTTGCCATTGAAAAACATCATGTTATTCATATACAAGAAATGTTTGAAGCTACTGACTGAATGAAAGGAGCTGGCATCTCACTCTCTTTGAATCTTCTTTATCATGCTAAGAGGAGCAGGAAAAAGCAAAAAATTTCAGAATTGCACCTTGCAATGCGGAGAAATTACTGTTTGTGCATTTACAATATTCATTGATTTTTGCCATTGAAAAACGTCCAGAAATGATTGAAGCTACTGACTGAATGAAAGGAGCTGGCATCTCACTCTCTTTGAATCTTCTTTATCATGCTAAGAGGAGCAGGAAAAAGCAAAAAATTTCAGAATTGCACCTTGCAATGCGGAGAAATTACTGTTTGTGCATTTACAATATTCATTGATTTTTGCCATTGAAAAACGTCCAGAAATGATTGAAGCTACTGACTGAATGAAAGGAGCTGGCATCTCACTCTCTTTGAATCTTCTTTATCATGCTAAGAGGAGCAGGAAAAAGCAAAAAATTTCAGAATTGCACCTTACAATGCGGAGAAATTACTGTTTGTGCATTTACAATATTCATTGATTTTTGCCATTGAAAAACATCATGTTATTCATATACCAGAAATGATTGAAGCTACTGACTGAATGAAAGGAGCTGGCATCTTACTCTCTTTGAATCTTCTTTGTCATGCTAAGAGGAGCAGGAAAAAGCAAAAAATTTCAGAATTGCACCTTGCAATGCGGAGAAATTACTGTTTGTGCATTTACAATATTCATTGATTTTTGCCATTGAAAAACGTCCAGAAATGATTGAAGCTACTGACTGAATGAAAGGAGCTGGCATCTCACTCTCTTTGAATCTTCTTTATCATGCTAAGAGGAGCAGGAAAAAGCAAAAAATTTCAGAATTGCACCTTGCAATGCGTAGAAATTACTGTTTGTGCATTTACAATATTCATTGATTTTTGCCATTGAAAAACGTCCAGAAATGATTGAAGCTACTGACTGAATGAAAGGAGCTGGCATCTCACTCTCTTTGAATCTTCTTTATCATGCTAAGAGGAGCAGGAAAAAGCAAAAAATTTCAGAATTGCACCTTGCAATGCGGAGAAATTACTGTTTGTGCATTTACAATATTCATTGATTTTTGCCATTGAAAAACGTCCAGAAATGATTGAAGCTACTGACTGAATGAAAGGAGCTGGCATCTCACTCTCTTTGAATCTTCTTTATCATGCTAAGAGGAGCAGGAAAAAGCAAAAAATTTCAGAATTGCACCTTGCAATGCGGAGAAATTACTGTTTGTGCATTTACAATATTCATTGATTTTTGCCATTGAAAAACGTCCAGAAATGATTGAAGCTACTGACTGAATGAAAGGAGCTGGCATCTCACTCTCTTTGAATCTTCTTTATCATGCTAAGAGGAGCAGGAAAAAGCAAAAAATTTCAGAATTGCACCTTGCAATGCGGAGAAATTACTGTTTGTGCATTTACAATATTCATTGATTTTTGCCATTGAAAAACATCATGTTATTCATATACCAGAAATGTTTGAAGCTACTGACTGAATGAAAGGAGCTGGCATCTCACTCTCTTTGAATCTTCTTTATCATGCTAAGAGGAGCAGGAAAAAGCAAAAAATTTCAGAATTGCACCTTGCAATGCGGAGAAATTACTGTTTGTGCATTTACAATATTCATTGATTTTTGCCATTGAAAAACATCATGTTATTCATATACCAGAAATGTTTGAAGCTACTGACTGAATGAAAGGAGCTGGCATCTCACTCTCTTTGAATCTTCTTTATCATGCTAAGAGGAGCAGGAAAAAGCAAAAAATTTCAGAATTGCACCTTGCAATGTGGAGAAATTACTGTTTGTGCATTTACAATATTCATTGATTTTTACCATTGAAAAACGTCCAGAAATGATTGAAGCTACTGACTGAATGAAAGTAGCTGGCATCTCACTCTCTTTGAATCTTCTTTACCATGCTAAGAGGAGCAGGAAAAAGCAAAAAATTTCAGACTTGCACCTTGCAATGCGGAGAAATTACTGTTTGTGCATTTACAATATTCATTGATTTTTGCCATTGAAAAACATCATGTTATTCATATACCAGAAATGTTTGAAGCTACTGACTGAATGAAAGGAGCTGGCATCTCACTCTCTTTGAATCTTCTTTATCATGCTAAGAGGAGCAGGAAAAAGCAAAAAATTTCAGAATTGCACCTTGCAATGCGGAGAAATTACTGTTTGTGCATTTACAATATTCATTGATTTTTGCCATTGAAAAACGTCCAGAAATGATTGAAGCTACTGACTGAATGAAAGGAGCTGGCATCTCACTCTCTTTGAATCTTCTTTATCATGCTAAGAGGAGCAGGAAAAAGCAAAAAATTTCAGAATTGCACCTTGCAATGCGGAGAAATTACTGTTTGTGCATTTACAATATTCATTGATTTTTGCCATTGAAAAACGTCCAGAAATGATTGAAGCTACTGACTGAATGAAAGGAGCTGGCATCTCACTCTCTTTGAATCTTCTTTATCATGCTAAGAGGAGCAGGAAAAACCAAAAAATTTCAGAATTGCACCTTGCAATGCGGAGAAATTACTGTTTGTGCATTTACAATATTCATTGATTTTTGCCATTGAAAAACATGTTATTCATATACCAGAAATGTTTGAAGCTACTGACTGAATGAAAGGAGCTGGCACCTCACTCTCTTTGAATCTTCTTTATCATGCTAAGAGGAGCGGGAAAAAGCAAAAAATTTCAGAATTGCACCTTGCAATGCGGAGAAATTACTGTTTGTGCATTTACAATATTCATTGATTTTTGCCATTGAAAAACATCATGTTATTCATATACCAGAAATGTTTGAAGCTACTGACTGAATGAAAGGAGCTGGCATCTCACTCTCTTTGAATCTTCTTTATCATGCTAAGAGGAGCAGGAAAAAGCAAAAAATTTCAGAATTGCACCTTGCAATGCGGAGAAATTACTGTTTGTGCATTTACAATATTCATTGATTTTTGCCATTGAAAAACGTCCAGAAATGATTGAAGCTACTGACTGAATGAAAGGAGCTGGCATCTCACTCTCTTTGAATCTTCTTTATCATGCTAAGAGGAGCAGGAAAAAGCAAAAAATTTCAGAATTGCACCTTGCAATGCGGAGAAATTACTGTTTGTGCATTTACAATATTCATTGATTTTTGCCATTGAAAAACGTCCAGAAATGATTGAAGCTACTGACTGAATGAAAGGAGCTGGCATCTCACTCTCTTTGAATCTTCTTTATCATGCTAAGAGGAGCAGGAAAAACCAAAAAATTTCAGAATTGCACCTTGCAATGCGGAGAAATTACTGTTTGTGCATTTACAATATTCATTGATTTTTGCCATTGAAAAACATGTTATTCATATACCAGAAATGTTTGAAGCTACTGACTGAATGAAAGGAGCTGGCACCTCACTCTCTTTGAATCTTCTTTATCATGCTAAGAGGAGCGGGAAAAAGCAAAAAATTTCAGAATTGCACCTTGCAATGCGGAGAAATTACTGTTTGTGCATTTACAATATTCATTGATTTTTGCCATTGAAAAACATCCAGAAATGATTGAAGGTACTGACTGAATGAAAGGAGCTGGCATCTCACTCTCTTTGAATCTTCTTTATCATGCTAAGAGGAGCAGGAAAAAGCAAAAAATTTCAGAATTGCACCTTGCAATGCGGAGAAATTACTGTTTGTGCATTTACAATATTCATTGATTTTTGCCATTGAAAAACGTCCAGAAATGATTGAAGCTACTGACTGAATGAAAGGAGCTGGCATCTCACTCTCTTTGAATCTTCTTTATCATGCTAAGAGGAGCAGGAAAAAACAAAAAATTTCAGAATTGCACCTTGCAATGCGGAGAAATTACAGTTTGTGCATTTACAATATTCATTGATTTTTGCCATTGAAAAACATCCAGAAATGATTGAAGCTACTGACTGAATGAAAGGAGCTGGCATCTCACTCTCTTTGAATATTCTTTATCATGCTAAGAGGAGCAGGAAAAAGCAAAAAATTTCAGAATTGCACCTTGCAATGCGGAGAAATTACTGTTTGTGCATTTACAATATTCATTGATTTTTGCCATTGAAAAACATCATGTTATTCATATACCAGAAATGTTTGAAGCTACTGACTGCATGAAAGGAGCTGGCATCTCACTCTCTTTGAATCTTCTTTATCATGCTAAGAGGAGCAGGAAAAAGCAAAAAATTTCAGAATTGCACCTTGCAATGCGGAGAAATTACTGTTTGTGCATTTACAATATTCATTGATTTTTGCCATTGAAAAACATCATGTTATTCATATACCAGAAATGTTTGAAGCTACTGACTGAATGAAAGGAGCTGGCATCTCACTCTCTTTGAATCTTCTTTATCATGCTAAGAGGAGCAGGAAAAAGCAAAAAATTTCAGAATTGCACCTTGCAATGTGGAGAAATTACTGTTTGTGCATTTACAATATTCATTGATTTTTACCATTGAAAAACATCCAGAAATGATTGAAGCTACTGACTGAATGAAAGTAGCTGGCATCTCACTCTCTTTGAATCTTCTTTATCATGCTAAGAGGAGCAGGAAAAAGCAAAAAATTTCAGAATTGCACCTTGCAATGCAGAGAAATTACTGTTTGTGCATTTACAATATTCATTGATTTTTGCCATTGAAAAACATCATGTTATTCATATACCAGAAATGTTTGAAGCTACTGACTGAATGAAAGGAGCTGGCATCTCACTCTCTTTGAATCTTCTTTATCATGCTAAGAGGAGCAGGAAAAAGCAAAAAATTTCAGAATTGCACCTTGCAATGTGGAGAAATTACTGTTTGTGCATTTACAATATTCATTGATTTTTACCATTGAAAAACATCCAGAAATGATTGAAGCTACTGACTGAATGAAAGTAGCTGGCATCTCACTCTCTTTGTATCTTCTTTATCATGCTAAGAGGAGCAGGAAAAAGCAAAAAATTTCAGACTTGCACCTTGCAATGCGGAGAAATTACTGTTTGTGCATTTACAATATTCATTGATTTTTGCCATTGAAAAACATCATGTTATTCATATACCAGAAATGTTTGAAGCTACTGACTGAATGAAAGGAGCTGGCATCTCACTCTCTTTGAATCTTCTTTATCATGCTAAGAGGAGCAGGAAAAAGCAAAAAATTTCAGAATTGCACCTTGCAATGCGGAGAAATTACTGTTTGTGCATTTACAATATTCATTGATTTTTGCCATTGAAAAACGTCCAGAAATGATTGAAGCTACTGACTGAATGAAAGGAGCTGGCATCTCACTCTCTTTGAATCTTGTTTATCATGCTAAGAGGAGCAGGAAAAAGCAAAAAATTTCAGAATTGCACCTTGCAATGCGGAGAAATTACTGTTTGTGCATTTACAATATTCATTGATTTTTGCCATTGAAAAACGTCCAGAAATGATTGAAGCTACTGACTGAATGAAAGGAGCTGGCATCTCACTCTCTTTGAATCTTCTTTATCATGCTAAGAGGAGCAGGAAAAAGCAAAAAATTTCAGAATTGCACCTTGCAATGCGGAGAAATTACTGTTTGTGCATTTACAATATTCATTGATTTTTGCCATTGAAAAACATCATGTTATTCATATACCAGAAATGATTGAAGATACTGACTGAATGAAAGGAGCTGGCATCTCACTCTCTTTGAATCTTCTTTATCATGCTAAGAGGAGCAGGAAAAAGCAAAAAATTTCAGAATTGCACCTTGCAATGCGGAGAAATTACTGTTTGTGCATTTACAATATTCATTGATTTTTGCCATTGAAAAACGTCCAGAAATGATTGAAGCTACTGACTGAATGAAAGGAACTGGCATCTCACTCTCTTTGAATCTTCTTTATCATGCTAAGAGGAGCAGGAAAAAGCAAAAAATTTCAGAATTGCACCTTGCAATGCGGAGAAATTACTGTTTGTGCATTTACAAAATTCATTGATTTTTGCCATTGAAAAACATCATGTTATTCATATACCAGAAATGTTTGAAGCTACTGACTGAATGAAAGGAGCTGACATCTCACTCTCTTTGAATCTTCTTTATCATGCTAAGAGGAGCAGGAAAAAGCAAAAAATTTCAGAATTGCACCTTGCAATGCGGAGAAATTACTGTTTGTGCATTTACAATATTCATTGATTTTTGCCATTGAAAAACATCATGTTATTCATATACCAGAAATGTTTGAAGCTACTGACTGAATGAAAGGAGCTGGCATCTCACTCTCTTTGAATCTTCTTTATCATGCTAAGAGGAGCAGGAAAAAGCAAAAAATTTCAGAATTGCACCTTGCAATGCGGAGAAATTACTGTTTGTGCATTTACAATATTCATTGATTTTTGCCATTGAAAAACATCATGTTATTCATATACCAGAAATGTTTGAAGCTACTGACTGAATGAAAGGAGCTGGCATCTCACTCTCTTTGAATCTTCTTTATCATGCTAAGAGGAGCAGGAAAAAGCAAAAAATTTCAGAATTGCACCTTGCAATGTGGAGAAATTACTGTTTGTGCATTTACAATATTCATTGATTTTTACCATTGAAAAAGGTCCAGAAATGATTGAAGCTACTGACTGAATGAAAGTAGCTGGCATCTCACTCTCTTTGAATCTTCTTTATCATGCTAAGAGGAGCAGGAAAAAGCAAAAAATTTCAGACTTGCACCTTGCAATGCGGAGAAATTACTGTTTGTGCATTTACAATATTCATTGATTTTTGCCATTGAAAAACATCATGTTATTCATATACCAGAAATGTTTGAAGCTACTGACTGAATGAAAGGAGCTGGCATCTCACTCTCTTTGAATCTTCTTTATCATGCTAAGAGGAGCAGGAAAAAGCAAAAAATTTCAGAATCGCACCTTGCAATGCGGAGAAATTACTGTTTGTGCATTTACAATTTTCATTGATTTTTGCCATTGAAAAACGTCCAGAAATGATTGAAGGTACTGACTGAATGAAAGGAGCTGGCATCTCACTCTCTTTGAATCTTCTTTATCATGCTAAGAGGAGCAGGAAAAAGCAAAAAAATTCAGAATTGCACCTTGCAATGCGGAGAAATTACTGTTTGTGCATTTACAATATTCATTGATTTTTGCCATTGAAAAACGTCCAGAAATGATTGAAGCTACTGACTGAATGAAAGGAGCTGGCATCTCACTCTCTTTGAATCTTCTTTATCATGCTAAGAGGAGCAGGAAAAAGCAAAAAATTTCAGAATTGCACCTTGCAATGCGGAGAAATTACAGTTTGTGCATTTACAATATTCATTGATTTTTGCCATTGAAAAACATCCAGAAATGATTGAAGCTACTGACTGAATGAAAGGAGCTGGCATCTCACTCTCTTTGAATCTTCTTTATCATGCTAAGAGGAGCAGGAAAAAGCAAAAAATTTCAGAATTGCACCTTGCAATGCGGAGAAATTACTGTTTGTGCATTTACAATATTCATTGATTTTTGCCATTGAAAAACATCATGTTATTCATATACCAGAAATGTTTGAAGCTACTGACTGAATGAAAGGAGCTGGCATCTCACTCTCTTTGAATCTTCTTTATCATGCTAAGAGGAGCAGGAAAAAGCAAAAAATTTCAGAATTGCACCTTGCAATGCGGAGAAATTACTGTTTGTGCATTTACAATATTCATTGATTTTTGCCATTGAAAAACATGTTATTCATATACCAGAAATGTTTGAAGCTACTGACTGAATGAAAGGAGCTGGCACCTCACTCTCTTTGAATCTTTATCATGCTAAGAGGAGCGGGAAAAAGCAAAAAATTTCAGAATTGCACCTTGCAATGCGGAGAAATTACTGTTTGTGCATTTACAATATTCATTGATTTTTGCCATTGAAAAACGTCCAGAAATGATTGAAGGTACTGACTGAATGAAAGGAGCTGGCATCTCACTCTCTTTGAATCTTCTTTATCATGCTAAGAGGAGCAGGAAAAAGCAAAAAATTTCAGAATTGCACCTTGCAATGCGGAGAAATTACTGTTTGTGCATTTACAATATTCATTGATTTTTGCCATTGAAAAACGTCCAGAAATGATTGAAGCTACTGACTGAATGAAAGGAGCTGGCATCTCACTCTCTTTGAATCTTCTTTATTATGCTAAGAGGAGCAGGAAAAAGCAAAAAATTTCAGAATTGCACCTTGCAATGCGGAGAAATTACAGTTTGTGCATTTACAATATTCATTGATTTTTGCCATTGAAAAACATCCAGAAATGATTGAAGCTACTGACTGAATGAAAGGAGCTGGCATCTCACTCTATTTGAATCTTCTTTATCATGCTAAGAGGAGCAGGAAAAAGCAAAAAATTTCAGAATTGCACCTTGCAATGCGGAGAAATTACTGTTTGTGCATTTACAATATTCATTGATTTTTGCCATTGAAAAACATCATGTTATTCATATACCAGAAATGTTTGAAGCTACTGACTGAATGAAAGGAGCTGGCATCTCACTCTCTTTGAATCTTCTTTATCATGCTAAGAGGAGCAGGAAAAAGCAAAAAATTTCAGAATTGCACCTTGCAATGCGGAGAAATTACTGTTTGTGCATTTACAATATTCATTGATTTTTGCCATTGAAAAACATCATGTTATTCATATACCAGAAATGTTTGAAGCTACTGACTGAATGAAAGGAGCTGGCATCTCACTCTCTTTGAATCTTCTTTATCATGCTAAGAGGAGCAGGAAAAAGCAAAAAATTTCAGAATTGCACCTTGCAATGCGGAGAAATTACTGTTTGTGCATTTACAATATTCATTGATTTTTACCATTGAAAAACGTCCAGAAATGATTGAAGCTACTGACTGAATGAAAGTAGCTGGCATCTCACTCTCTTTGAATCTTCTTTATCATGCTAAGAGGAGCAGGAAAAAGCAAAAAATTTCAGACTTGCACCTTGCAATGCGGAGAAATTACTGTTTGTGCATTTACAATATTCATTGATTTTTGCCATTGAAAAACATCATGTTATTCATATACCAGAAATGTTTGAAGCTACTGACTGAATGAAAGGAGCTGGCATCTCACTCTCTTTGAATCTTCTTTATCATGCTAAGAGGAGCAGGAAAAAGCAAAAAATTTCAGAATTGCACCTTGCAATGCGGAGAAATTACTGTTTGTGCATTTACAATATTCATTGATTTTTGCCATTGAAAAACGTCCAGAAATGATTGAAGCTACTGACTGAATGAAAGGAGCTGGCATCTCACTCTCTTTGAATCTTGTTTATCATGCTAAGAGGAGCAGGAAAAAGCAAAAAATTTCAGAATTGCACCTTGCAATGCGGAGAAATTACTGTTTGTGCATTTACAATATTCATTGATTTTTGCCATTGAAAAACATCCAGAAATGATTGAAGCTACTGACTGAATGAAAGGAGCTGGCATCTCACTCTCTTTGAATCTTCTTTATCATGCTAAGAGGAGCAGGAAAAAGCAAAAAATTTCAGAATTGCACCTTGCAATGCGGAGAAATTACTGTTTGTGCATTTACAATATTCATTGATTTTTGCCATTGAAAAACATCATGTTATTCATATACCAGAAATGTTTGAAGCTACTGACTGAATGAAAGGAGCTGGCATCTCACTCTCTTTGAATCTTCTTTATCATGCTAAGAGGAGCAGGAAAAAGCAAAAAATTTCATAATTGCACCTTGCAATGCGGAGAAATTACTGTTTGTGCATTTACAATATTCATTGATTTTTGCCATTGAAAAACGTCCAGAAATGATTGAAGCTACTGACTGAATGAAAGGAGCTGGCATCTCACTCTCTTTGAATCATGTTTATCATGCTAAGAGGAGCAGGAAAAAGCAAAAAATTTCAGAATTGCACCTTGCAATGCGGAGAAATTACTGTTTGTGCATTTACAATATTCATTGATTTTTGCCATTGAAAAACGTCCAGAAATTATTGAAGCTACTGACTGAATGAAAGGAGCTGGCATCTCACTCTCTTTGAATCTTCTTTATCATGCTAAGAGGAGCAGGAAAAAGCAAAAAATTTCAGAATTGCACCTTGCAATGCGGAGAAATTACTGTTTGTGCATTTACAATATTCATTGATTTTTGCCATTGAAAAACATCATGTTATTCATATACCAGAAATGATTGAAGCTACTGACTGAATGAAAGGAGCTGGCATCTCACTCTCTTTGAATCTTCTTTATCATGCTAAGAGGAGCAGGAAAAAGTAAAAAATTTCAGAATTGCACTATGCAATGCGGAGAAATTACTGTTTGTGCATTTATAATATTCAATGATTTTTGCCATTGAAAAACGTCCAGAAATGATTGAAGCTACTGACTGAACGAAAGGAGCTGGCATCTCACTCTCTTTGAATCTTCTTTATCATGCTAAGAGGAGCAGGAAAAAGCAAAAAATTTCAGAATTGCACCTTGCAATGCGGAGAAATTACTGTTTGTGCATTTACAATATTCATTGATTTTTGCCATTGAAAAACATCATGTTATTCATATACCAGAAATGTTTGAAGCTACTGACTGAATGAAAGGAGCTGGCATCTCACTCTCTTTGAATCTTCTTTATCATGCTAAGAGGAGCAGGAAAAAGCAAAAAATTTCAGAATTGCAACTTGCAATGCGGAGAAATTACTGTTTGTGCATTTACAATATTCATTGATTTTTGCCATTGAAAAACGTCCAGAAATGATTGAAGCTACTGACTGAATGAAAGGAGCTGGCATCTCACTCTCTTTGAATCTTCTTTATCATGCTAAGAGGAGCAGGTAAAAGCAAAAAATTTCAGAATTGCACCTTGCAATGCGGAGAAATTACTGTTTGTGCATTTACAATATTCATTGATTTTTGCCATTGAAAAACGTCCAGAAATGATTGAAGCTACTGACTGAATGAAAGGAGCTGGCATCTCACTCTCTTTGAATCTTCTTTATCATGCTAAGAGGAGCAGGAAAAAGCAAAAAATTTCAGAATTGCACCTTGCAATGCGGAGAAATTACTGTTTGTGCATTTGCAATATTCATTGATTTTTGCCATTGAAAAACGTCCAGAAATGATTGAAGCTACTGACTGAATGAAAGGAGCTGGCATCTCACTCTCTTTGAATCTTCTTTATCATGCTAAGAGGAGCAGGAAAAAGCAAAAAATTTCAGAATTGCACCTTGCAATGCGGAGAAATTACTGTTTGTGCATTTACAATATTCATTGATTTTTGCCATTGAAAAACATCATGTTATTCATATACCAGAAATGATTGAAGCTACTGACTGAATGAAAGGAGCTGGCATCTCACTCTCTTTGAATCTTCTTTATCATGCTAAGAGGAGCAGGAAAAAGCAAAAAATTTCAGAATTGCACCTTGCAATGCGGAGACATTACTGTTTGTGCATTTACAATATTCATTGATTTTTGCCATTGAAAAACATCATGTTATTCATATACCAGAAATGTTTGAAGCTACTGACTGAATGAAAGGAGCTGGCATCTCACTCTCTTTGAATCTTCTTTATCATGCTAAGAGGAGCAGGAAAAAGCAAAAAATTTCAGAATTGCACCTTGCAATGCGGAGAAATTACTGTTTGTGCATTTACAATATTCATTGATTTTTACCATTGAAAAACGTCCAGAAATGATTGAGGCTACTGACTGAACGAAAGGAGCTGGCATCTCACTCTCTTTGAATCTTCTTTAACACGCTAAGAGGAGCAGGAAAAAGCAAAAAATTTCAGAATTGCACCTTGCAATGCGGAGAAATTACTGTTTGTGCATTTACAATATTCATTGATTTTTGCCATTGAAAAACATCATGTTATTCATATACCAGAAATGTTTGAAGCTACTGACTGAATGAAAGGAGCTGGCATCTCACTCTCTTTGAATCTTCTTTATCATGCTAAGAGGAGCAGGAAAAAACGAAAAATTTCAGAATTGCACCTTGCAATGCGGAGAAATTACTGTTTGTGCATTTACAATATTCATTGATTTTTGCCATTGAAAAACATCATGTTATTCATATACCAGAAATGATTGAAGCTACTGACTGAATGAAAGGAGCTGGCATCTCACTCTCTTTGAATCTTCTTTATCATGCTAAGAGGAGCAGGAAAAAGTAAAAAATTTCAGAATTGCACCTTGCAATGCGGAGAAATTACTGTTTGTGCATTTACAATATTCAATGATTTTTGCCATTGAAAAAAGTCCAGAAATGATTGAAGCTACTGACTCAATGAAAGGAGCTGGCATCTCACTCTCTTTGAATCTTCTTTATCATGCTAAGAGGAGCAGGAAAAAGCAAAAAATTTCAGAATTGCACCTTGCAATGCGGAGAAATTACTGTTTGTGCATTTACAATATTCATTGATTTTTGCCATTGAAAAACATCATGTTATTCATATACCAGAAATGTTTGAAGCTACTGACTGAATGAAAGGAGCTGGCATCTCACTCTCTTTGAATCTTCTTTATCATGCTAAGAGGAGCAGGAAAAAGCAAAAAATTTCAGAATTGCACCTTGCAATGCGGAGAAATTACTGTTTGTGCATTTACAATATTCATTGATTTTTGCCATTGAAAAACGTCCAGAAATGATTGAAGCTACTGACTGAATGAAAGGAGCTGGCATCTCACTCTCTTTGAATCTTCTTTATCATGCTAAGAGGAGCAGGAAAAAGCAAAAAATTTCAGAATTGCACCTTGCAATGCGGAGAAATTACTGTTTGTGCATTTACAATATTCATTGATTTTTGCCATTGAAAAACGTCCAGAAATGATTGAAGCTACTGACTGAATGAAAGGAGCTGGCATCTCACTCTCTTTGAATCTTCTTTATCATGCTAAGAGGAGCAGGAAAAAGCAAAAAATTTCAGAATTGCACCTTGCAATGCGGAGAAATTACTGTTTGTGCATTTACAATATTCATTGATTTTTACCATTGAAAAACGTCCAGAAATGATTGAGGCTACTGACTGAACGAAAGGAGCTGGCATCTCACTCTCTTTGAATCTTCTTTAACATGCTAAGAGGAGCAGGAAAAAGCAAAAAATTTCAGAATTGCACCTTGCAATGCGGAGAAATTACTGTTTGTGCATTTACAATATTCATTGATTTTTGCCATTGAAAAACATCATGTTATTCATATACCAGAAATGTTTGAAGCTACTGACTGAATGAAAGGAGCTGGCATCTCACTCTCTTTGAATCTTCTTTATCATGCTAAGAGGAGCAGGAAAAAACAAAAATTTTCAGAATTGCACCTTGCAATGCGGAGAAATTACTGTTTGTGCATTTACAATATTCATTGATTTTTGCCATTGAAAAACATCATGTTATTCATATACCAGAAATGATTGAAGCTACTGACTGAATGAAAGGAGCTGGCATCTCACTCTCTTTGAATCTTCTTTATCATGCTAAGAGGAGCAGGAAAAAGTAAAAAATTTCAGAATTGCACCTTGCAATGCGGAGAAATTACTGTTTGTGCATTTACAATATTCAATGATTTTTGCCATTGAAAAAAGTCCAGAAATGATTGAAGCTACTGACTCAATGAAAGGAGCTGGCATCTCACTCTCTTTGAATCTTCTTTATCATGCTAAGAGGAGCAGGAAAAAGCAAAAAATTTCAGAATTGCACCTTGCAATGCGGAGAAATTACTGTTTGTGCATTTACAATATTCATTGATTTTTGCCATTGAAAAACATGTTATTCATATACCAGAAATGTTTGAAGCTACTGACTGAATGAAAGGAGCTGGCATCTCACTCTCTTTGAATCTTCTTTATCATGCTAAGAGGAGCAGGAAAAAGCAAAAAATTTCAGAATTGCACCTTGCAATGCGGAGAAATTACAGTTTGTGCATTTACAATATTCATTGATTTTTGCCATTGAAAAACGTCCAGAAATGATTGAAGCTACTGACTGAATGAAAGGAGCTGGCATCTCACTCTCTTTGAATCTTCTTTATCATGCTAAGAGGAGCAGGAAAAAGCAAAAAATTTCAGAATTGCACCTTGCAATGCGGAGAAATTACTGTTTGTGCATTTACAATATTCATTGATTTTTGCCATTGAAAAACGTCCAGAAATGATTGAAGCTACTGACTGAATGAAAGGAGCTGGCATCTCACTCTCTTTGAATCTTCTTTATCATGCTAAGAGGAGCAGGAAAAAGCAAAAAATTTCAGAATTGCTCCTTGCAATGCGGAGAAATTACTGTTTGTGCATTTACAATATTCATTGATTTTTGCCATTGAAAAACATGTTATTCATATACCAGAAATGTTTGAAGCTACTGACTGAATGAAAGGAGCTGGCACCTCACTCTCTTTGAATCTTCTTTATCATGCTAAGAGGAGCAGGAAAAAGCAAAAAATTTCAGAATTGCACCTTGCAATGCGGAGAAATTACTGTTTGTGCATTTACAATATTCATTGATTTTTGCCATTGAAAAACGTCCAGAAATGATTGAAGCTACTGACTGAATGAAAGGAGCTGGCATCTCACTCTCTTTGAATCTTTTTTATCATGCTAAGAGGAGCAGGAAAAAGCAAAAAATTTCAGAATTGCACCTTGCAATGCGGAGAAATTACTGTTTGTGCATTTACAATATTCATTGATTTTTGCCATTGAAAAACGTTCAGAAATGATTGAAGCTACTGACTGAATGAAAGGAGCTGGCATCTCACTCTCTTTGAATCTTCTTTAACATGCTAAGAGGAGCAGGAAAAAGCAAAAAATTTCAGAATTGCGCCTTGCAATGCGGAGAAATTAGTGTTTGTGCATTTACAAAATTCATTGATTTTTGCCATTGAAAAACATCATGTTATTCATTTACCAGAAATGATTGAAGCTACTGACTGAATGAAAGGAGCTGGCATCTCACTCTCTTTGAAACTTCTTTATCATGCTAAGAGGAGCAGGAAAAAGCAAAAAATTTCAGAATTGCACCTTGCAATGCGGAGAAATTACTGTTTGTGCATTTACAATATTCATTGATTTTTGCCATTGAAAAACGTCCAGAAATGATTGAAGCTACTGACTGAATGAAAGGAGCTGGCATCTCACTCTCTTTGAATCTTCTTTATCATGCTAAGAGGAGCAGGAAAAAGCAAAAAATTTCAGAATTGCACCTTGCAATGCGGAGAAATTACTGTTTGTGCATTTACAATATTCATTGATTTTTGCCATTGAAAAACATCATGTTATTCATATACCAGAAATGTTTGAAGCTACTGACTGAATGAAAGGAGCTGGCATCTCACTCTCTTTGAATCTTCTTTATCATGCTAAGAGGAGCAGGAAAAAGCAAAAAATTTCAGAATTGCACCTTGCAATGCGGAGAAATTACTGTTTGTGCATTTACAATATTCATTGATTTTTGCCATTGAAAAACGTCCAGAAATGATTGAAGCTACTGACTGAATGAAAGGAGCTGGCATCTCACTCTCTTTGAATCTTCTTTATCATGCTAAGAGGAGCAGGAAAAAGCAAAAAATTTCAGAATTGCACCTTACAATGCGGAGAAATTACAGTTTGTGCATTTACAATATTCATTGATTTTTGCCATTGAAAAACGTCCAGAAATGATTGAAGCTACTGACTGAATGAAAGGAGCTGGCATCTCACTCTCTTTGAATCTTCTTTATCATGCTAAGAGGAGCAGGAAAAAGCAAAAAATTTCAGAATTGCACCTTGCAATGCGGAGAAATTACTGTTTGTGCATTTACAATATTCATTGATTTTTGCCATTGAAAAACGTCCAGAAATGATTGAAGCTACTGACTGAATGAAAGGAGCTGGCATCTCACTCTCTTTGAATCTTCTTTATCATGCTAAGAGGAGCAGGAAAAAGCAAAAAATTTCAGAATTGCACCTTGCAATGCGGAGAAATTACTGTTTGTGCATTTACAATATTCATTGATTTTTGCCATTGAAAAACATCATGTTATTCATATACCAGAAATGTTTGAAGCTACTGACTGAATGAAAGGAGCTGGCATCTCACTCTCTTTGAATCTTCTTTATCATGCTAAGAGGAACAGGAAAAAGCAAAAAATTTCAGAATTGCACCTTGCAATGCGGAGAAATTACTGTTTGTGCAATTACAATATTCATTGATTTTTGCCATTGAAAAACGTCCAGAAATGATTGAAGCTACTGACTGAATGAAAGGAGCTGGCATCTCACTCTCTATGAATCTTCTTTATCATGCTAAGAGGAGCAGGAAAAGCAAAAAATTTCAGAATTGCACCTTGCAATGCGAAGAAATTACAGTTTGTGCATTTACAATATTCATTGACTTTTGCCATTGAAAAACATCCAGAAATGATTGAAGCTACTGACTGAATGAAAGGAGCTGGCATCTCACTCTCTTTGAATCTTCTTTATCATGCTAAGAGGAGCAGGAAAAAGCAAAAAATTTCAGAATTGCACCTTGCAATGCGGAGAAATTACTGTTTGTGCATTTACAATATTCATTGATTTTTGCCATTGAAAAACGTCCAGAAATGATTGAAGCTACTGACTGAATGAAAGGAGCTGGCATCTCACTCTCTTTGAATCTTCTTTATCATGCTAAGAGGAGCAGGAAAAAGCAAAAAATTTCAGAATTGCGCCTTGCAATGCGGAGAAATTACTGTTTGTGCATTTACAAAATTCATTGATTTTTGCCATTGAAAAACATCATGTTATTCATTTACCAGAAATGATTGAAGCTACTGACTGAATGAAAGGAGCTGGCATCTCACTCTCTTTGAATCTTCTTTATCATGCTAAGAGGAGCAGGAAAAAGCAAAACATTTCAGAATTGCACCTTGCAATGCGAAGAAATTACTGTTTGTGCATTTACAATATTCATTGATTTTTGCCATTGAAAAACGTCCAGAAATGATTGAAGCTACTGACTGAATGAAAGGAGCTGGCATCTCACTCTCTTTGAATCTTCTTTATCATGCTAAGAGGAGCAGGAAAAAGCAAAAAATTTCAGAATTGCACCTTGCAATGCGGAGAAATTACTGTTTGTGCATTTACAATATTCATTGATTTTTACCATTGAAAAACGTCCAGAAATGATTGAAGCTACTGACTGAATGAAAGTAGCTGGCATCTCACTCTCTTTGAATCTTCTTTATCATGCTAAGAGGAGCAGGAAAAAGCAAAAAATTTCAGACTTGCACCTTGCAATGCGGAGAAATTACTGTTTGTGCATTTACAATATTCATTGATTTTTGCCATTGAAAAACATCATGTTATTCATATACCAGAAATGTTTGAAGCTACTGACTGAATGAAAGGAGCTGGCATCTCACTCTCTTTGAATCTTCTTTATCATGCTAAGAGGAGCAGGAAAAAGCAAAAAATTTCAGAATTGCACCTTGCAATGCGGAGAAATTACTGTTTGTGCATTTACAATATTCATTGATTTTTGCCATTGAAAAACGTCCAGAAATGATTGAAGCTACTGACTGAATGAAAGGAGCTGGCATCTCACTCTCTTTGAATCTTCTTTATCATGCTAAGAGGAGCAGGAAAAAGCAAAAAATTTCAGAATTGCACCTTACAATGCGGAGAAATTACAGTTTGTGCATTTACAATATTCATTGATTTTTGCCATTGAAAAACGTCCAGAAATGATTGAAGCTACTGACTGAATGAAAGGAGCTGGCATCTCACTCTCTTTGAATCTTCTTTATCAAGTTAAGAGGAGCAGGAAAAAGCAAAAAATTTCAGAATTGCACCTTGCAATGCGGAGAAATTACTGTTTGTGCATTTACAATATTCATTGATTTTTGCCATTGAAAAACATGTTATTCATATACCAGAAATGTTTGAAGCTACTGACTGAATGAAAGGAGCTGGAACCTCACTCTCTTTGAATCTTCTTTATCATGCTAAGAGGAGCAGGAAAAAGCAAAAAATTTCAGAATTGCACCTTGCAATGCGGAGAAATTACTGTTTGTACATTTACAATATTCATTGATTTTTGCCATTGAAAAACGTCCAGAAATGATTGAAGCTACTGACTGAATGAAAGGAGCTGGCATCTCACTCTCTTTGAATCTTCTTTATCATGCTAAGAGGAGCGGGAAAAAGCAAAAAATTTCAGAATTGCACCTTGCAATGCGGAGAAATTACTGTTTGTGCATTTACAATATTCATTGATTTTTACCATTGAAAAACGTCCAGAAATGATTGAAGCTACTGAGTGAATGAAAGTAGCTGGCATCTCACTCTCTTTGAATCTTCTTTATCATGCTAAGAGGAGCAGGAAAAAGCAAAAAATTTCAGACTTGCACCTTGCAATGCGGAGAAATTACTGTTTGTGCATTTACAAAATTCATTGATTTTTGCCATTGAAAAACATCATGTTATTCATATACCAGAAATGTTTGAAGCTACTGACTGAATGAAAGGAGCTGGCATCTCACTCTCTTTGAATCTTCTTTATCATGCTAAGAGGAGCAGGAAAAAGCAAAAAATTTCAGAATTGCACCTTGCAATGCGGAGAAATTACTGTTTGTGCATTTACAATATTCATTGATTTTTGCCATTGAAAAACATCATGTTATTCATATACCAGAAATGTTTGAAGCTACTGACTGAATGAAAGGAGCTGGCATCTCACTCTCTTTGAATCTTCTTTATCATGCTAAGAGGAGCAGGAAAAAGCAAAAAATTTCAGAATTGCACCTTGCAATGCGGAGAAATTACTGTTTGTGCATTTACAATATTCATTGATTTTTGCCATTGAAAAACGTCCAGAAATGATTGAAGCTACTGACTGAATGAAAGGAGCTGGCATCTCACTCTCTTTGAATCTTCTTTATCATGCTAAGAGGAGCAGGAAAAAGCAAAAAATTTCAGAATTGCACCTTACAATGCGGAGAAATTACAGTTTGTGCATTTACAATATTCATTGATTTTTGCCATTGAAAAACGTCCAGAAATGATTGAAGCTACTGACTGAATGAAAGGAGCTGGCATCTCACTCTCTTTGAATCTTCTTTATCATGCTAAGAGGAGCAGGAAAAAGCAAAAAATTTCAGAATTGCACCTTGCAATGCGGAGAAATTACTGTTTGTGCATTTACAATATTCATTGATTTTTGCCATTGAAAAACGTCCAGAAATGATTGAAGCTACTGACTGAATGAAAGGAGCTGGCATCTCACTCTCTTTGAATTTTCTTTATCATGCTAAGACGAGCAGGAAAAAGCAAAAAATTTCAGAATTGCACCTTGCAATGCGGAGAAATTACTGTTTGTGCATTTACAATATTCATTGATTTTTGCCATTGAAAAACATGTTATTCATATACCAGAAATGTTTGAAGCTACTGACTGAATGAAAGGAGCTGGCACCTCACTCTCTTTGAATCTTCTTTATCATGGTAAGAGGAGCAGGATAAAGCAAAAAATTTCAGAATTGCACCTTGCAATGCGGAGAAATTACTGTTTGTGCATTTACAATATTCATTGATTTTTGCCATTGAAAAACGTCCAGAAATGATTGAAGCTACTGACTGAATGAAAGGAGCTGGCATCTCACTCTCTTTGAATCTTCTTTATCATGCTAAGAGGAGCTGGAAAAAGCAAAAAATTTCAGAATTGCACCTTGCAATGCGGAGAAATTACTGTTTGTGCATTTACAATATTCATTAATTTTTGCCATTGAAAAACATCATGTTATTCATATACCAGAAATGTTTGAAGCTACTGACTGAATGAAAGGAGCTGGCATCTCACTCTCTTTGAATCTTCTTTATCATGCTAAGAGGAGCAGGAAAAAGCAAAAAATTTCAGAATTGCACCTTGCAATGCGGAGAAATTACTGTTTGTGCATTTACAATATTCATTGATTTTTGCCATTGAAAAACGTCCAGAAATGATTGAAGCTACTGACTGAATGAAAGGAGCTGGCATCTCACTCTCTTTGAATCTTCTTTATCATGCTAAGAGGAGCAGGAAAAAGCAAAAAATTTCAGAATTGCTCCTTGCAATGCGGAGAAATTACTGTTTGTGCATTTACAATATTCATTGATTTTTGCCATTGAAAAACATGTTATTCATATACCAGAAATGTTTGAAGCTACTGACTGAATGAAAGGAGCTGGCACCTCACTCTCTTTGAATCTTCTTTATCATGCTAAGAGGAGCAGGAAAAAGCAAAAAATTTCAGAATTGCACCTTGCAATGCGGAGAAATTACTGTTTGTGCATTTACAATATTCATTGATTTTTGCCATTGAAAAACGTCCAGAAATGATTGAAGCTACTGACTGAATGAAAGGAGCTGGCATCTCACTCTCTTTGAATCTTCTTTATCATGCTAAGAGGAGCAGGAAAAAGCAAAAAATTTCAGAATTGCACCTTGCAATGCGGAGAAATTACTGTTTGTGCATTTACAATATTCATTGATTTTTGCCTTTGAAAAACATCATGTTATTCATATACCAGAAATGATTGAAGCTACTGACTGAATGAAAGGAGCTGGCATCTCACTCTCTTTGAATCTTCTTTATCATGCTAAGAGGAGCAGGAAAATGTAAAAAATTTCAGAATTGCACCTTGCAATGCGGAGAAATTACTGTTTGTGCAATTACAATATTCAATGATTTTTGCCATTGAAAAACGTCCAGAAATGATTGAAGCTACTGACTGAACGAAAGGAGCTGACATCTCACTCTCTTTGAATCTTCTTTATCATGCTAAGAGGAGCAGGAAAAAGCAAAAAATTTCAGAATTGCACCTTGCAATGCGGAGAAATTACTGTTTGTGCATTTACAATATTCATTGATTTTTGCCATTGAAAAACATCATGTTATTCATATACCAGAAATGTTTGAAGCTACTGACTGAATGAAAGGAGCTGGCATCTCACTCTCTTTGAATCTTCTTTATCATGCTAAGAGGAGCAGGAAAAAGCAAAAAATTTCAGAATTGCACCTTGCAATGCGGAGAAATTTCTGTTTGTGCATTTACAATATTCATTGATTTTTGCCATTGAAAAACGTCCAGAAATGATTGAAGCTACTGACTGAATGAAAGGAGCTGGCATCTCACTCTCTTTGAATCTTCTTTATCATGCTAAGGGGAGCAGGAAAAAGCAAAAAATTTCAGAATTGCACCTTGCAATGCGGAGAAATTACTGTTTGTGCATTTACAATATTCATTGATTTTTGCCATTGAAAAACATCCAGAAATGATTGAAGCTACTGACTGAATGAAAGGAGCTGGCATCTCACTCTCTTTGAATCTTCTTTATCATGCTAAGAGGAGCAGGAAAAAGCAAAAAATTTCAGAATTGCACCTTACAATGCGGAGAAATTACAGTTTGTGCATTTACAATATTCATTGATTTTTGCCATTGAAAAACGTCCAGAAATGATTGAAGCTACTGACTGAATGAAAGGAGCTGGCATCTCACTCTCTTTGAATCTTCTTTATCATGCTAAGAGGAGCAGGAAAAAGCAAAAAATTTCAGAATTGCACCTTGCAATGCGGAGAAATTACTGTTTGTGCATTTACAATATTCATTGATTTTTGCCATTGAAAAACGTCCAGAAATGATTGAAGCTACTGACTGAATGAAAGGAGCTGGCATCTCACTCTCTTTGAATTTTCTTTATCATGCTAAGAGGAGCAGGAAAAAGCAAAAAATTTCAGAATTGCACCTTGCAATGCGGAGAAATTACAGTTTGTGCATTTACAATATTCATTGATTTTTGCCATTGAAAAACATGTTATTCATATACCAGAAATGTTTGAAGCTACTGACTGAATGAAAGGAGCTGGCACCTCACTCTCTTTGAATCTTCTTTATCATGTTAAGAGGAGCAGGAAAAAGCAAAAAATTTCAGAATTGCACCTTGCAATGCGGAGAAATTACTGTTTGTGCATTTACAATATTCATTGATTTTTGCCATTGAAAAACGTCCAGAAATGATTGAAGCTACTGACTGAATGAAAGGAGCTGGCATCTCACTCTCTTTGAATCTTCTTTATCATGCTAAGAGGAGCAGGAAAAAGCAAAAAATTTCAGAATTGCACCTTGCAATGCGGAGAAATTACTGTTTGTGCATTTACAATATTCATTGATTTTTGCCATTGAAAAACATCATGTTATTCATATACCAGAAATGTTTGAAGCTACTGATTGAATGAAAGGAGCTGGCATCTCACTCTCTTTGAATCTTCTTTATCATGCTAAGAGGAGCAGGAAAAAGCAAAAAATTTCATAATTGCACCTTGCAATGCGGAGAAATTACTGTTTGTGCATTTACAATATTCATTGATTTTTGCCATTGAAAAACGTCCAGAAATGATTGAAGCTACTGACTGAATGAAAAGAGCTGGCATCTCACTCTCTTTGAATCTTCTTTATCATGCTAAGAGGAGCAGGAAAAAGCAAAAAATTTCAGAATTGCACCTTGCAATGCGGAGAAATTACAGTTTGTGCATTTACAATATTCATTGATTTTTGCCATTGAAAAACGTCCAGAAATGATTGAAGCTACTGACTGAATGAAAGGAGCTGGCATCTCACTCTCTTTGAATCTTCTTTATCATGCTAAGAGGAGCAGGAAAAAGCAAAAAATTTCAGAATTGCTCCTTGCAATGCGGAGAAATTACTGTTTGTGCATTTACAATATTCATTGATCTTTGCCATTGAAAAACATGTTATTCATATACCAGAAATGTTTGAAGCTACTGACTGAATGAAAGGAGCTGGCACCTCACTCTCTTTGAATCTTCTTTATCATGCTAAGAGGAGCAGGAAAAAGCAAAAATTTCAGAATTGCACTTTGCAATGCGGAGAAATTACTGTTTGTGCATTTACAATATTCATTGATTTTTGCCATTGAAAAACGTCCAGAAATGATTGAAGCTACTGACTGAATGAAAGGAGCTGGCATCTCACTCTCTTTGAATCTTCTTTATCATGCTAAGAGGAGCAGGAAAAAGCAAAAAATTTCAGAATTGCACCTTGCAATGCGGAGAAATTACTGTTTGTGCATTTACAATATTCATTGATTTTTGCCATTGAAAAACGTCCAGAAATGATTGAAGCTACTGACTGAATGAAAGGAGCTGGCATCTCACTCTCTTTGAATCTTCTTTATCATGCTAAGAGGAGCAGGAAAAAGCAAAAAATTTCAGAATTGCACCTTGCAATGCGGAGAAATTACTGTTTGTGCATTTACAATATTCATTGATTTTTGCCATTGAAAAACGTCCAGAAATGATTGAAGCTACTGACTGAATGAAAGGAGCTGGCATCTCACTCTCTTTGAATCTTCTTTATCATGCTAAGAGGAGCAGGAAAAAGCAAAAAATTTCAGAATTGCACCTTGCAATGCGGAGAAATAACTGTTTGTGCATTTACAATATTCATTGATTTTTGCCATTGAAAAACGTTATTCATATACCAGAAATGTTTGAAGCTACTGACTGAATGAAAGGAGCTGGCACCTCACTCTCTTTGAATCTTCTTTATCATGCTAAGAGGATCAGGAATAAGCAAAAAATTTCAGAATTGCACCTTGCAATGCGGAAAAATTACTGTTTGTGCATTTACAATATTCATTGATTTTTGCCATTGAAAAACGTCCAGAAATGATTGAAGCTACTGACTGAATGAAAGGAGCTGGCATCTCACTCTCTTTGAATCTTCTTTATCATGCTAAGAGGAGCAGGAAAAAGCAAAAAATTTCAGAATTGCACCTTGCAATGCGGAGAAATTACTGTTTGTGCATTTACAATATTCATTGATTTTTGCCATTGAAAAACGTCCAGAAATGATTGAAGCTACTGACTGATTGAAAGGAGCTGGCATCTCACTCTCTTTGAATCTTCTTTATCATGCTAAGAGGAGCAGGAAAAAGCAAAAAATTTCAGAATTGCGCCTTGCAATGCGGAGAAATTACTGTTTGTGCATTTACAAAATTCATTGATTTTTGCCATTGAAAAACATCATGTTATTCATTTACCAGAAATGATTGAAGCTACTGACTGAATGTAAGGAGCTGGCATCTCACTCTCTTTGAATCTTCTTTATCATGCTAAGAGGAGCAGGAAAAAGCAAAAAATTTCAGAATTGCACCTTGCAATGCGGAGAAATTACTGTTTGTGCATTTACAATATTCATTGATTTTTGCCATTGAAAAACGTCCAGAAATGATTGAAGCTACTGACTGAATGAAAGGAGCTGGCATCTCACTCTCTTTGAATCTTCTTTATCATGCTAAGAGGAGCAGGAAAAAGCAAAAAATTTCAGAATTGCACCTTGCAATGCGGAGAAATTACTGTTTGTGCATTTACAATATTCATTGATTTTTGCCATTGAAAAACATCATGTTATTCATATACCAGAAATGTTTGAAGCTACTGATTGAATGAAAGGAGCTGGCATCTCACTCTCTTTGAATCTTCTTTATCATGCTAAGAGGAGCAGGAAAAAGCAAAAAATTTCAGAATTGCACCTTGCAATGCGGAGAAATTACTGTTTGTGCATTTACAATATTCATTGATTTTTGCCATTGAAAAACGTCCAGAAATGATTGAAGCTACTGACTGAATGAAAAGAGCTGGCATCTCACTCTCTTTGAATCTTCTTTATCATGCTAAGAGGAGCAGGAAAAAGCAAAAAATTTCAGAATTGCACCTTGCAATGCGGAGAAATTACAGTTTGTGCATTTACAATATTCATTGATTTTTGCCATTGAAAAACGTCCAGAAATGATTGAAGCTACTGACTGAATGAAAGGAGCTGGCATCTCACTCTCTTTGAATCTTCTTTATCATGCTAAGAGGAGCAGGAAAAAGCAAAAAATTTCAGAATTGCTCCTTGCAATGCGGAGAAATTACTGTTTGTGCTTTTACAATATTCATTGATTTTTGCCATTGAAAAACATGTTATTCATATACCAGAAATGTTTGAAGCTACTGACTGAATGAAAGGAGCTGGCACCTCACTCTCTTTGAATCTTCTTTATCATGCTAAGAGGAGCAGGAAAAAGCAAAAATTTCAGAATTGCACCTTGCAATGCGGAGAAATTACTGTTTGTGCATTTACAATATTCATTGATTTTTGCCATTGAAAAACGTCCAGAAATGATTGAAGCTACTGACTGAATGAAAAGAGCTGGCATCTCACTCTCTTTGAATCTTCTTTATCATGCTAAGAGGAGCAGGAAAAAGCAAAAAATTTCAGAATTGCACCTTGCAATGCGGAGAAATTACTGTTTGTGCATTTACAATATTCATTGATTTTTGCCATTGAAAAACGTCCAGAAATGATTGAAGCTACTGACTGAATGAAAGGAGCTGGCATCTCACTCTCTTTGAATCTTCTTTATCATGCTAAGAGGAGCAGGAAAAAGCAAAAAATTTCAGAATTGCACCTTGCAATGCGGAGAAATTACTGTTTGTGCATTTACAATATTCATTGATTTTTGCCATTGAAAAACATCATGTTATTCATATACCAGAAATGTTTGAAGCTACTGATTGAATGAAAGGAGCTGGCATCTCACTCTCTTTGAATCTTCTTTATCATGCTAAGAGGAGCAGGAAAAAGCAAAAAATTTCATAATTGCACCTTGCAATGCGGAGAAATTACTGTTTGTGCATTTACAATATTCATTGATTTTTGCCATTGAAAAACGTCCAGAAATGATTGAAGCTACTGACTGAATGAAAAGAGCTGGCATCTCACTCTCTTTGAATCTTCTTTATCATGCTAAGAGGAGCAGGAAAAAGCAAAAAATTTCAGAATTGCACCTTGCAATGCGGAGAAATTACAGTTTGTGCATTTACAATATTCATTGATTTTTGCCATTGAAAAACGTCCAGAAATGATTGAAGCTACTGACTGAATGAAAGGAGCTGGCATCTCACTCTCTTTGAATCTTCTTTATCATGCTAAGAGGAGCAGGAAAAAGCAAAAAATTTCAGAATTGCTCCTTGCAATGCGGAGAAATTACTGTTTGTGCATTTACAATATTCATTGATTTTTGCCATTGAAAAACATGTTATTCATATACCAGAAATGTTTGAAGCTACTGACTGAATGAAAGGAGCTGGCACCTCACTCTCTTTGAATCTTCTTTATCATGCTAAGAGGAGCAGGAAAAAGCAAAAATTTCAGAATTGCACCTTGCAATGCGGAGAAATTACTGTTTGTGCATTTACAATATTCATTGATTTTTGCCATTGAAAAACGTCCAGAAATGATTGAAGCTACTGACTGAATGAAAGGAGCTGGCATCTCACTCTCTTTGAATCTTCTTTATCATGCTAAGAGGAGCAGGAAAAAGCAAAAAATTTCAGAATTGCACCTTGCAATGCGGAGAAATTACTGTTTGTGCATTTACAATATTCATTGATTTTTGCCATTGAAAAACGTCCAGAAATGATTGAAGCTACTGACTGAATGAAAGGAGCTGGCATCTCACTCTCTTTGAATCTTCTTTATCATGCTAAGAGGAGCAGGAAAAAGCAAAAAATTTCAGAATTGCACCTTGCAATGCGGAGAAATTACTGTTTGTGCATTTACAATATTCATTGATTTTTGCCATTGAAAAACGTCCAGAAATGATTGAAGCTACTGACTGAATGAAAGGAGCTGGCATCTCACTCTCTTTGAATCTTCTTTATCATGCTAAGAGGAGCAGGAAAAAGCAAAAAATTTCAGAATTGCACCTTGCAATGCGGAGAAATAACTGTTTGTGCATTTACAATATTCATTGATTTTTGCCATTGAAAAACGTTATTCATATACCAGAAATGTTTGAAGCTACTGACTGAATGAAAGGAGCTGGCACCTCACTCTCTTTGAATCTTCTTTATCATGCTAAGAGGAGCAGGAATAAGCAAAAAATTTCAGAATTGCACCTTGCAATGCGGAAAAATTACTGTTTGTGCATTTACAATATTCATTGATTTTTGCCATTGAAAAACGTCCAGAAATGATTGAAGCTACTGACTGAATGAAAGGAGCTGGCATCTCACTCTCTTTGAATCTTCTTTATCATGCTAAGAGGAGCAGGAAAAAGCAAAAAATTTCAGAATTGCACCTTGCAATGCGGAGAAATTACTGTTTGTGCATTTACAATATTCATTGATTTTTGCCATTGAAAAACGTCCAGAAATGATTGAAGCTACTGACTGATTGAAAGGAGCTGGCATCTCACTCTCTTTGAATCTTCTTTATCATGCTAAGAGGAGCAGGAAAAAGCAAAAAATTTCAGAATTGCGCCTTGCAATGCGGAGAAATTACTGTTTGTGCATTTACAAAATTCATTGATTTTTGCCATTGAAAAACATCATGTTATTCATTTACCAGAAATGATTGAAGCTACTGACTGAATGTAAGGAGCTGGCATCTCACTCTCTTTGAATCTTCTTTATCATGCTAAGAGGAGCAGGAAAAAGCAAAAAATTTCAGAATTGCACCTTGCAATGCGGAGAAATTACTGTTTGTGCATTTACAATATTCATTGATTTTTGCCATTGAAAAACGTCCAGAAATGATTGAAGCTACTGACTGAATGAAAGGAGCTGGCATCTCACTCTCTTTGAATCTTCTTTATCATGCTAAGAGGAGTAGGAAAAAGCAAAAAATTTCAGAATTGCACCTTGCAATGCGGAGAAATTACTGTTTGTGCATTTACAATATTCATTGATTTTTGCCATTGAAAAACATCATGTTATTCATATACCAGAAATGTTTGAAGCTACTGATTGAATGAAAGGAGCTGGCATCTCACTCTCTTTGAATCTTCTTTATCATGCTAAGAGGAGCAGGAAAAAGCAAAAAATTTCAGAATTGCACCTTGCAATGCGGAGAAATTACTGTTTGTGCATTTACAATATTCATTGATTTTTGCCATTGAAAAACGTCCAGAAATGATTGAAGCTACTGACTGAATGAAAAGAGCTGGCATCTCACTCTCTTTGAATCTTCTTTATCATGCTAAGAGGAGCAGGAAAAAGCAAAAAATTTCAGAATTGCACCTTGCAATGCGGAGAAATTACAGTTTGTGCATTTACAATATTCATTGATTTTTGCCATTGAAAAACGTCCAGAAATGATTGAAGCTACTGACTGAATGAAAGGAGCTGGCATCTCACTCTCTTTGAATCTTCTTTATCATGCTAAGAGGAGCAGGAAAAAGCAAAAAATTTCAGAATTGCTCCTTGCAATGCGGAGAAATTACTGTTTGTGCATTTACAATATTCATTGATTTTTGCCATTGAAAAACATGTTATTCATATACCAGAAATGTTTGAAGCTACTGACTGAATGAAAGGAGCTGGCACCTCACTCTCTTTGAATCTTCTTTATCATGCTAAGAGGAGCAGGAAAAAGCAAAAATTTCAGAATTGCACCTTGCAATGCGGAGAAATTACTGTTTGTGCATTTACAATATTCATTGATTTTTGCCATTGAAAAACGTCCAGAAATGATTGAAGCTACTGACTGAATGAAAGGAGCTGGCATCTCACTCTCTTTGAATCTTCTTTATCATGCTAAGAGGAGCAGGAAAAAGCAAAAAATTTCAGAATTGCACCTTGCAATGCGGAGAAATTACTGTTTGTGCATTTACAATATTCATTGATTTTTGCCATTGAAAAACGTCCAGAAATGATTGAAGCTACTGACTGAATGAAAGGAGCTGGCATCTCACTCTCTTTGAATCTTCTTTATCATGCTAAGAGGAGCAGGAAAAAGCAAAAAATTTCAGAATTGCACCTTGCAATGCGGAGAAATTACTGTTTGTGCATTTACAATATTCATTGATTTTTGCCATTGAAAAACGTCCAGAAATGATTGAAGCTACTGACTGAATGAAAGGAGCTGGCATCTCACTCTCTTTGAATCTTCTTTATCATGCTAAGAGGAGCAGGAAAAAGCAAAAAATTTCAGAATTGCACCTTGCAATGCGGAGAAATAACTGTTTGTGCATTTACAATATTCATTGATTTTTGCCATTGAAAAACGTTATTCATATACCAGAAATGTTTGAAGCTACTGACTGAATGAAAGGAGCTGGCACCTCACTCTCTTTGAATCTTCTTTATCATGCTAAGAGGAGCAGGAATAAGCAAAAAATTTCAGAATTGCACCTTGCAATGCGGAAAAATTACTGTTTGTGCATTTACAATATTCATTGATTTTTGCCATTGAAAAACGTCCAGAAATGATTGAAGCTACTGACTGAATGAAAGGAGCTGGCATCTCACTCTCTTTGAATCTTCTTTATCATGCTAAGAGGAGCAGGAAAAAGCATAAAATTTCAGAATTGCACCTTGCAATGCGGAGAAATTACTGTTTGTGCATTTACAATATTCATTGATTTTTGCCATTGAAAAACGTCCAGAAATGATTGAAGCTACTGACTGATTGAAAGGAGCTGGCATCTCACTCTCTTTGAATCTTCTTTATCATGCTAAGAGGAGCAGGAAAAAGCAAAAAATTTCAGAATTGCGCCTTGCAATGCGGAGAAATTACTGTTTGTGCATTTACAAAATTCATTGATTTTTGCCATTGAAAAACATCATGTTATTCATTTACCAGAAATGATTGAAGCTACTGACTGAATGTAAGGAGCTGGCATCTCACTCTCTTTGAATCTTCTTTATCATGCTAAGAGGAGCAGGAAAAAGCAAAAAATTTCAGAATTGCACCTTGCAATGCGGAGAAATTACTATTTGTGCATTTACAATATTCGTTGATTTTTGCCATTGAAAAACGTCCAGAAATGATTGAAGCTACTGACTGAATGAAAGGAGCTGGCATCTCACTCTCTTTGAATCTTCTTTATCATGCTAAGAGGAGCAGGAAAAAGCAAAAAATTTCAGAATTGCACCTTGCAATGCGGAGAAATTACTGTTTGTGCATTTACAATATTCATTGATTTTTGCCATTGAAAAACATCATGTTATTCATATACCAGAAATGATTGAAGCTACTGACTGAATGAAAGGAGCTGGCATCTCACTCTCTTTGAATCTTCTTTATCATGCTAAGAGGAGCAGGAAAAAGTAAAAAAATTCAGAATTGCACCTTGCAATGCGGAGAAATTACTGTTTGTGCATTTACAATATTCAATGATTTTTGCCATTGAAAAACGTCCAGAAATGATTGAAGCTACTGACCGAACGAAAGGAGCTGGCGTCTCACTCTCTTTGAATCTTCTTTATCATGCTAAGAGGAGCAGGAAAAAGCAAAAAATTTCAGAATTGCACCTTGCAATGCGGAGAAATTACTGTTTGTGCATTTACAATATTCATTGATTTTTGCCATTGAAAAACATCATGTTATTCATATACCAGAAATGTTTGAAGCTACTGACTGAATGAAAGGAGCTGGCATCTCACTCTCTTTGAATCTTTTTTATCATGCTAAGAGGAGCAGGAAAAAGCAAAAAATTTCAGAATTGCACCTTGCAATGCGGAGAAATTACTGTTTGTGCATTTACAATATTCATTGATTTTTGCCATTGAAAAACGTCCAGAAATGATTGAAGCTACTGACTGAATGAAAGGAGCTGGCATCTCACTCTCTTTGAATCTTCTTTATCATGCTAAGAGGAGCAGGAAAAAGCAAAAAATTTCAGAATTGCACCTTGCAATGCGGAGAAATTACTGTTTGTGCATTTACAATATTCATTGATTTTTGCCATTGAAAAACGTCCAGAAATGATTGAAGCTACTGACTGAATGAAAGGAGCTGGCATCTCACTCTCTTTGAATCTTCTTTATCATGCTAAGAGGAGCAGGAAAAAGCAAAAAATTTCAGAATTGCACCTTGCAATGCGGAGAAATTACTGTTTGTGCATTTACAATATTCATTGATTTTTGCCATTGAAAAACATCATGTTATTCATATACCAGAAATGATTGAAGCTACTGACTGAATGAAAGGAGCTGGCATCTCACTCTCTTTGAATCTTCTTTATCATGCTAAGAGGAGCAGGAAAAAGCAAAAAATTTCAGAATTGCACCTTGCAATGCGGAGAAATTACTGTTTGTGCATTTACAATATTCATTGATTTTTGCAATTGAAAAACGTCCAGAAATGATTGAAGCTACTGACTGAATGAAAGGAGCTGGCTTCTCACTCTCTTTGAATCTTCTTTATCATGCTAAGAGGAGCAGGAAAAAGCAAAAAATTTCAGAATTGCACCTTGCAATGCGGAGAAATTACTGTTTGTGCATTTACAATATTCATTGATTTTTGCCATTGAAAAACGTAGAGAAATGATTGAAGCTACTGACTGAATGAAAGGAGCTGGCATCTCACTCTCTTTGAATCTTGTTTATCATGCTAAGAGGAGCAGGAAAAAGCAAAAAATTTCAGAATTGCACCTTGCAATGCGGAGAAATTACTGTTTGTGCATTTAGAATATTCATTGATTTTTGCCATTGAAAAACGTCCAGAAATGATTGAAGCTACTGACTGAATGAAAGGAGCTGGCATCTCACTCTCTTTGAATCTTCTTTATCATGCTAAGAGGAGCAGGAAAAAGCAAAAAATCTCAGAATTGCACCTTGCAATGCGGAGAAATTACTGTTTGTGCATTTACAATATTCATTGATTTTTGCCATTGAAAAACATCATGTTATTCATATACCAGAAATGATTGAAGCTACTGACTGAATGAAAGGAGCTGGCATCTCACTCTCTTTGAATCTTCTTTATCATGCTAAGAGGAGCAGGAAAAAGTAAAAAATTTCAGAATTGCACCTTGCAATGCGGAGAAATTACTGTTTGTGCATTTACAATATTCAATGATTTTTGCCATTGAAAAACGTCCAGAAATGATTGAAGCTACTGACTGAATGAAAGGAGCTGGCATCTCACTCTCTTTGAATCTTCTTTATCATGCTAAGAGGAGCAGGATAAAGCAAAAAATTTCAGAATTGCACCTTGCAATGCGGAGAAATTACTGTTTGTGCATTTACAATATTCATTGATTTTTGCCATTGAAAAACATCATGTTATTCATATACCAGAAATGTTTGAAGCTACTGACTGAATGAAAGGAGCTGGCATCTCACTCTCTTTGAATCTTCTTTATCATGCTAAGAGGAGCAGGAAAAAGCAAAAAATTTCAGAATTGCACCTTGCAATGCGGAGAAATTACTGTTTGTGCATTTACAATATTCATTGATTTTTGCCATTGAAAAACATCACGTTATTCATATACCAGAAATGATTGAAGCTACTGACTGAATGAAAGGAGCTGGCATCTCACTCTCTTTGAATCTTCTTTATCATGCTAAGAGGAGCAGGAAAAAGCAAAAAATTTCAGAGTTGCACCTTGCAATGCGGAGAAATTACTGTTTGTGCATTTACAATATTCATTGATTTTTGCAATTGAAAAACGTCCAGAAATGATTGAAGCTACTGACTGAATGAAAGGAGCTGGCATCTCACTCTCTTTGAATCTTCTTTATCATGCTAAGAGGAGCAGGAAAAAGCAAAAAATTTCAGAATTGCACCTTGCAATGCGGAGAAATTACTGTTTGTGCATTTACAATATTCATTGATTTTTGCCATTGAAAAACATCATGTTATTCATATACCAGGAATGTTTGAAGCTACTGACTGAATGAAAGGAGCTGGCATCTCACTCTCTTTGAATCTTCTTTATCATGCTAAGAGGAGCAGGAAAAAGCAAAAAATTTCAGAATTGCACCTTGCAATGCGGAGAAATTACTGTTTGTGCATTTACAATATTCATTGATTTTTGCCATTGAAAAACGTCCAGAAATGATTGAAGCTACTGACTGAATGAAAGGAGCTGGCATCTCACTCTCTTTTAATCTTGTTTATCATGCTAAGAGGAGCAGGAAAAAGCAAAAAATTTCAGAATTGCACCTTGCAATGCGGAGAAATTACTGTTTGTGCATTTACAATATTCATTGATTTTTGCCATTGAAAAACGTCCAGAAATGATTGAAGCTACTGACTGAATGAAAGGAGCTGGCATCTCACTCTCTTTGAATCTTCTTTATCATGCTAAGAGGAGCAGGAAAAAGCAAAAAATTTCAGAATTGCACCTTGCAATGCGGAGAAATTACTGTTTGTGCATTTACAATATTCATTGATTTTTGCCATTGAAAAACATCATGTTATTCATATACCAGAAATGATTGATGCTACTGACTGAATGAAAGGAGCTGGCATCTCACTCTCTTTGAATCTTCTTTATCATGCTAAGAGGAGCAGGAAAAAGCAAAAAATTTCAGAATTGCACCTTGCAATGCGGAGAAATTACTGTTTGTGCATTTACAATATTCATTGATTTTTGCCATTGAAAAACATCATGTTATTCATATACCAGAAATGTTTGAAGCTACTGACTGAATGAAAGGAGCTGGCATCTCACTCTCTTTGAATCTTCTTTATCATGCTAAGAGGAGCAGGAAAAAGCAAAAAATTTCAGAATTGCACCTTGCAATGCGGAGAAATTACTGTTTGTGCATTTACAATATTCATTGATTTTTGCAATTGAAAAACGTCCAGAAATGATTGAAGCTACTGACTGAATGAAAGGAGCTGGCATCTCACTCTCTTTGAATCTTCTTTATCATGCTAAGAGGAGCAGGAAAAAGCAAAAAATTTCAGAATTGCACCTTGCAATGCGGAGAAATTACTGTTTGTGCATTTACAATATTCATTGATTTTTGCCATTGAAAAACATTATGTTATTCATATACCAGGAATGTTTGAAGCTACTGACTGAATGAAAGGACCTGGCATCTCACTCTCTTTGAATCTTCTTTATCATGCTAAGAGGAGCAGGAAAAAGTAAAAAATTTCAGAATTGCACCTTGCAATGCGGAGAAATTACTGTTTGTGCATTTACAATATTCATTGATTTTTGCCATTGAAAAACGTCCAGAAATGATTGAAGCTACTGACTGAATGAAAGGAGCTGGCATCTCACTCTCTTTGAATCTTGTTTATCATGCTAAGAGGAGCAGGAAAAAGCAAAAAATTTCAGAATTGCACCTTGCAATGCGAAGAAATTACTGTTTGTGCATTTACAATATTCATTGATGTTTGCCGTTGAAAAACGTCCAGAAATGATTGAAGCTACTGACTGAATGAAAGGAGCTGGCATCTCACTTTCTTTGAATCTTCTTTATTATGCTAAGAGGAGCAGGAAAAAGCAAAAAATTTCAGAATTGCACCTTGCAATGCGGAGAAATTACTGTTTGTGCATTTACAATATTCATTGATTTTTGCCATTGAAAAACATCATGTTATTCATATACCAGAAATGATTGAAGCTACTGACTGAATGAAAGGAGCTGGCATCTCACTCTCTTTGAATCTTCTTTATCATGCTAAGAGGAGCAGGAAAAAGTAAAAAATTTCAGAATTGCACCTTGCAATGCGGAGAAATTACTGTTTGTGCATATACAATATTCAATGATTTTTGCCATTGAAAAACGTCCAGAAATGATTGAAGCTACTGACTGAATGAAAGGAGCTGGCATCTCACTCTCTTTGAATCTTCTTTATCATGCTAAGAGGAGCAGGAAAAAGCAAAAAACTTCAGAATTGCACCTTGCAATGCGGAGAAATTACTGTTTGTGCATTTACAATATTCATTGATTTTTGCCATTGAAAAACATCATGTTATTCATATACCAGAAATGATTGAAGCTACTGACTGAATGAAAGGAGCTGGCATCTCACTCTCTTTGAATCTTCTTTATCATGCTAAGAGGAGCAGGAAAAAGTAAAAAATTTCAGAATTGCACCTTGCAATGCGGAGAAATTACTGTTTGTGCATTTACAATATTCAATGATTTTTGCCTTTGAAAAACGTCCAGAAATGATTGAAGCTACTGACTGAACGAAAGGAGCTGGCATCTCACTCTCTTTGAATCTTCTTTATCATGCTAAGAGGAGCAGGAAAAAGCAAAAAATTTCAGAATTGCACCTTGCAATGCGGAGAAATTACTGTTTGTGCATTTACAATATTCATTGATTTTTGCCATTGAAAAACATCATGTTATTCATATACCAGAAATGTTTGAAGCTACTGACTGAATGGAAGGAGCTGGCATCTCACTCTCTTTGAATCTTCTTTATCATGCTAAGAGGAGCAGGAAAAAGCAAAAAATTTCAGAATTGCACCTTGCAATGCGGAGAAATTACTTTTTGTGCATTTACAATATTCATTGATTTTTGCCATTGAAAAACGTCCAGAAATGATTGAAGCTACTGACTGAATGAAAGGAGCTGGCATCTCACTCTGAATTTTCTTTATCATGCTAAGAGGAGCAGGAAAAAGCAAAAAATTTCAGAATTGCACCTTGCAATGCGGAGAAATTACTGTTTGTGCATTTACAATATTCATTGATTTTTGCCATTGAAAAACGTCCAGAAATGATTGAAGCTACTGACTGAATGAAAGGAGCTGGCATCTCACTCTCTTTGAATCTTCTTTATCATGCTAAGAGGAGCAGGAAAAAGCAAAAAATTTCAGAATTGCACCTTGCAATGCGGAGAAATTACTGTTTGTGCATTTACAATATTCATTGATTTTTGACATTGAAAAACATCATGTTATTCATATACCAGAAATGATTGAAGCTACTGACTGAATGAAAGGAGCTGGCATCTCACTCTCTTTGAATCTTCTTTATCATGCTAAGAGGAGCAGGAAAAAGTAAAAAATTTCAGAATTGCACCTTGCAATGCGGAGAAATTACTGTTTGTGCATTTACAATATTCAATGATTTTTGCCATTGAAAAACGTCCAGAAATGATTGAAGCTACTGACTGAATGAAAGGAGCTGGCATCTCACTCTCTTTGAATCTTCTTTATCATGCTAAGAGGAGCAGGAAAAAGCAAAAAACTTCAGAATTGCACCTTGCAATGCGGAGAAATTACTGTTTGTGCATTTACAATATTCATTGATTTTTGCCATTGAAAAACATCATGTTATTCATATACCAGAAATGATTGAAGCTACTGACTGAATAAAAGGAGCTGGCATCTCACTCTCTTTGAATCTTCTTTATCATGCTAAGAGGAGCAGGAAAAAGTAAAAAATTTCAGAATTGCACCTTGCAATGCGGAGAAATTACTGTTTGTGCATTTACAATATTCAATGATTTTTGCCTTTGAAAAACGTCCAGAAATGATTGAAGCTACTGACTGAACGAAAGGAGCTGGCATCTCACTCTCTTTGAATCTTCTTTATCATGCTAAGAGGAGCAGGAAAAAGCAAAAAATTTCAGAATTGCACCTTGCAATGCGGAGAAATTACTGTTTGTGCATTTACAATATTCATTGATTTTTGCCATTGAAAAACATCATGTTATTCATATACCAGAAATGTTTGAAGCTACTGACTGAATGAAAGGAGCTGGCATCTCACTCTCTTTGAATCTTCTTTATCATGCTAAGAGGAGCAGGAAAAAGCAAAAAATTTCAGAATTGCACCTTGCAATGCGGAGAAATTACTGTTTGTGCATTTACAATATTCATTGATTTTTGCCATTGAAAAACGTCCAGAAATGATTGAAGCTACTGACTGAATGAAAGCAGCTGGCATCTCACTCTGAATTTTCTTTATCATGCTAAGAGGAGCAGGAAAAAGCAAAAAATTTCAGAATTGCACCTTGCAATGCGGAGAAATTACTGTTTGTGCATTTACAATATTCATTGATTTTTGCCATTGAAAAACGTCCAGAAATGATTGAAGCTACTGACTGAATGAAAGGAGCTGGCATCTCACTCTCTTTGAATCGTCTTTATCATGCTAAGAGGAGCAGGAAAAAGCAAAAAATTTCAGAATTGCACCTTGCAATGCGGAGAAATTACTGTTTGTGCATTTACAATATTCATTGATTTTTGCCATTGAAAAACATCATGTTATTCATATACCAGAAATGTTTGAAGCTACTGACTGAATGAAAGGAGCTGGCATCTCACTCTCTTTGAATCTTCTTTATCATGCTTGGATTAGCAGGAAAAAGCAAAAAATTTCAGAATTGCACCTTGCAATGTGGAGATATTACTGTTTGTGCATTTACAATATTCATTGATTTTTGCCATTGAAAAACATGTTTTTCATATACCAGAAATGTTTGAAGCTACTGACTGAATGAAAGGAGCTGGCATCTCACTCTCTTTGAATCTTCTTTATCATGCTAGGATTAACAGGAAAAAGCAAAAAATTTCAGAATTGCACCTTGCAATGTGGAGATATTACTGTTTGTGCATTTACAATATTCATTGATTTTTGCCATTGAAAAACGTCCAGAAATGATTGAAGCTACTGACTGAATGAAAGCAGCTGGCATCTCACTCTGAATTTTCTTTATCATGCTAAGAGGAGCAGGAAAAAGCAAAAAATTTCAGAATTGCACCTTGCAATGCGGAGAAATTACTGTTTGTGCATTTACAATATTCATTGATTTTTGCCATTGAAAAACGTCCAGAAATGATTGAAGCTACTGACTGAATGAAAGGAGCTGGCATCTCACTCTCTTTGAATCGTCTTTATCATGCGAAGAGGAGCAGGAAAAAGCAAAAAATTTCAGAATTGCACCTTGCAATGCGGAGAAATTACTGTTTGTGCATTTACAATATTCATTGATTTTTGCCATTGAAAAACATCATGTTATTCATATAACAGAAATGTTTGAAGCTACTGACTGAATGAAAGGAGCTGGCATCTCACTCTCTTTGAATCTTCTTTATCATGCTAAGAGGAGCAGGAAAAAGCAAAAAATTTCAGAATTTCCCCTTGCAATGCGGAGAAATTACTGTTTGTGCATTTACAATATTCATTGATTTTTGCCATTGAAAAACATCATGTTATTCATATACCAGAAATGTTTGAAGCTACTGACTGAATGAAAGGAGCTGGCATCTCACTCTCTTTGAATCTTCTTTATCATGCTTGGATTAGCAGGAAAAAGCAAAAAATTTCAGAATTGCACCTTGCAATGTGGAGATATTACTGTTTGTGCATTTACAATATTCATTGATTTTTGCCATTGAAAAACATGTTTTTCATATACCAGAAATGTTTGAAGCTACTGACTGAATGAAAGGAGCTGGCATCTCACTCTCTTTGAATCTTCTTTATCATGCTAGGATTAGCAGGAAAAAGCAAAAAATTTCAGAATTGCACCTTGCAATGTGGAGATATTACTGTTTGTGCATTTACAATATTCATTGATTTTTGCCATTGAAAAACATGTTTTTCATATACCAGAAATGTTTGAAGCTACTGACTGAATGAAAGGAGCTGGCATCTCACTCTCTTTGAATCTTCTTTATCATGCTAGGATTAACAGGAAAAAGCAAAAAATTTCAGAATTGCACCTTGCAATGTGGAGATATTACTGTTTGTGCATTTACAATATTCATTGATTTTTGCCATTGAAAAACGTCCAGAAATGTTTGAAGCTACTGACTGAATGAAAGGAGCTGGCATCTCACTCTCTTTGAATCTTCTTTATCATGCTAGGATTAGCAGGAAAAAGCAAAAAATTTCAGAATTGCACCTTGCAATGTGGAGATATTGCTGTTTGTGCATTTACAATATTCATTGATTTTTGCCATTGAAAAACATGTTTTTCATATACAAGAAATGTTTGAAGCTACTGACTGAATGAAAGGAGCTGGCATCTCACTCTCTTTGAATCTTCTTTATCATGCTAGGATTAGCAGGAAAAAGCAAAAAATTTCAGAATTGCACCTTGCAATGTGGAGATATTACTGTTTGTGCATTTACAATATTCATTGATTTTTGCCATTGAAAAACGTCCAGAAATGTTTGAAGCTACTGACTGAATGAAAGGAGCTGGCATCTCACTCTCTTTGAATCTTCTTTATCATGCTAGGATTAGCAGGAAAAAGCAAAAAATTTCAGAATTGCACCTTGCAATGTGGAGATATTACTGTTTGTGCATTTACAATATTCATTGATTTTTGCCATTGAAAAACATGTTTTTCATATACCAGAAATGTTTGAAGCTACTGACGGAATGAAAGGAGCTGGCATCTCACTCTCTTTGAATCTTCTTTATCATGCTAGGATTAGCAGGAAAAAGCAAAAAATTTCAGAATTGCACCTTGCAATGTGGAGATATTACTGTTTGTGCATTTACAATATTCATTGATTTTTGCCATTGAAAAACATGTTTTTCATATACCAGAAATGTTTGAAGCTACTGACTGAATGAAAGGAGCTGGCATCTCACTGTCTTTGAATCTTCTTTATCATGCTAGGATTAACAGGAAAAAGCAAAAAATTTCAGAATTGCACCTTGCAATGTGGAGATATTACTGTTTGTGCATTTACAATATTCATTGATTTTGCCATTGAAAAACGTCCAGAAATGTTTGAAGCTACTGACTGAATGAAAGGAGCTGGCATCTCACTCTCTTTAAATCTTCTTTATCATGCTAGGATTAGCAGGAAAAAGCAAAAAAATTTCAGAATTGCACCTTGCAATGTGGAGATATTACTGTTTGTGCATTTACAATATTCATTGATTTTTGCCATTGAAAAACATGTTTTTCATATACCAGAAATGTTTGAAGCTACTGACTGAATGAAAGGAGCTGGCATCTCACTCTCTTTGAATCTTCTTTATCATGCTAGGATAAGCAGGAAAAAGCAAAAAATTTCAGAATTGCACCTTGCAATGTGGAGATATTACTGTTTGTGCATTTACAATATTCATTGATTTTTGCCATTGAAAAACAGGTTTTTCATATACCAGAAATGTTTGAAGCTACTGACTTGAATGAAAGGAGCTGGCATCTCACTCTCTTTGAATCTTCTTTATCATGCTAGGATTAACAGGAAAAAGCAAAAAATTTCAGAATTGCACCTTGCAATGTGGAGATATTACTGTTTGTGCATTTACAATATTCATTGATTTTTGCCATTGAAAAACGTCCAGAAATGTTTGAAGCTACTGACTGAATGAAAGGAGCTGGTATCTCACTCTCTTTGAATCTTCTTTATCATGCTAGGATTAGCAGGAAAAAGCAAAAAATTTCAGAATTGCACCTTGCAATGTGGAGATATTACTGTTTGTGCATTTACAATATTCATTGATTTTTGCCATTGAAAAACATGTTTTTCATATACAAGAAATGTTTGAAGCTACTGACTGAATGAAAGGAGCTGGCATCTCACTCTCTTTGAATCTTCTTTATCATGCTAGGATTAGCAGGAAAAAGCAAAAAATTTCAGAATTGCACCTTGCAATGTGGAGATATTACTGTTTGTGCATTTACAATATTCATTGATTTTTGCCATTGAAAAACGTCCAGAAATGTTTGAAGCTACTGACTGAATGAAATTAGCTGGCATCTCACTCTCTTTGAATCTTCTTTATCATGCTAGGATTAGCAGGAAAAAGCAAAAAATTTCAGAATTGCACCTTGCAATGTGGAGATATTACTGTTTGTGCATTTACAATATTCATTGATTTTGCCATTGAAAAACGTCCAGAAATGTTTGAAGCTACTGACTGAATGAAAGGAGCTGGCATCTCACTCTCTTTGAATCTTCTTTATCATGCTAGGATTAGCAGGAAAAAGCAAAAAATTTCAGAATTGCACCTTGCAATGTGGAGATATTACTGTTTGTGCATTTACAATATTCATTGATTTTGCCATTGAAAAACGTCCAGAAATGTTTGAAGCTACTGACTGAATGAAAGGAGCTGGCATCTCACTCTCTTTAAATCTTCTTTATCATGCTAGGATTAGCAGGAAAAAGCAAAAAAATTTCAGAATTGCACCTTGCAATGTGGAGATATTACTGTTTGTGCATTTTCAATATTCATTGATTTTTGCCATTGAAAAACATGTTTTTCATATACCAGAAATGTTTGAAGCTACTGACTGAATGAAAGGAGCTGGCATCTCACTCTCTTTGAATCTTCTTTATCATGCTAGGATAAGCAGGAAAAAGCAAAAAATTTCAGAATTGCACCTTGCAATGTGGAGATATTACTGTTTGTGCATTTACAATATTCATTGATTTTTGCCATTGAAAAACATGTTTTTCATATACCAGAAATGTTTGAAGCTACTGACTTGAATGAAAGGAGCTGGCATCTCACTCTCTTTGAATCTTCTTTATCATGCTAGGATTAACAGGAAAAAGCAAAAAATTTCAGAATTGCACCTTGCAATGTGGAGATATTACTGTTTGTGAATTTACAATATTCATTGATTTTTGCCATTGAAAAACGTCCAGAAATGTTTGAAGCTACTGACTGAATGAAAGGAGCTGGTATCTCACTCTCTTTGAATCTTCTTTATCATGCTAGGATTAGCAGGAAAAAGCAAAAAATTTCAGAATTGCACCTTACAATGTGGAGATATTACTGTTTGTGCATTTACAATATTCATTGATTTTTGCCATTGAAAAACATGTTTTTCATATACAAGAAATGTTTGAAGCTACTGACTGAATGAAAGGAGCTGGCATCTCACTCTCTTTGAATCTTCTTTATCATGCTAGGATTAGCAGGAAAAAGCAAAAAATTTCAGAATTGCACCTTGCAATGTGGAGATATTACTGTTTGTGCATTTACAATATTCATTGATTTTTGCCATTGAAAAACGTCCAGAAATGTTTGAAGCTACTGACTGAATGAAATTAGCTGGCATCTCACTCTCTTTGAATCTTCTTTATCATGCTAGGATTAGCAGGAAAAAGCAAAAAATTTCAGAATTGCACCTTGCAATGTGGAGATATTACTGTTTGTGCATTTACAATATTCATTGATTTTTGCCATTGAAAAACATGTTTTTCATATACCAGAAATGTTTGAAGCTACTGACGGAATGAAAGGAGCTGGCATCTCACTCTCTTTGAATCTTCTTTATCATGCTAGGATTAGCAGGAAAAAGCAAAAAATTTCAGAATTGCACCTTGCAATGTGGAGATATTACTGTTTGTGCATTTACAATATTCATTGATTTTTGCCATTGAAAAACATGTTTTTCATATACCAGAAATGTTTGAAGCTACTGACTGAATGAAAGGAGCTGGCATCTCACTGTCTTTGAATCTTCTTTATCATGCTAGGATTAACAGGAAAAAGCAAAAAATTTCAGAATTGCACCTTGCAATGTGGAGATATTACTGTTTGTGCATTTACAATATTCATTGATTTTGCCATTGAAAAACGTCCAGAAATGTTTGAAGCTACTGACTGAATGAAAGGAGCTGGCATCTCACTCTCTTTGAATCTTCTTTATCATGCTAGGATAAGCAGGAAAAAGCAAAAAATTTCAGAATTGCACCTTGCAATGTGGAGATATTACTGTTTGTGCATTTACAATATTCATTGATTTTTGCCATTGAAAAACATGTTTTTCATATACCAGAAATGTTTGAAGCTACTGACGGTATGAAAGGAGCTGGCATCTCACTCTCTTTGAATCTTCTTTATCATGCTAGGATTAGCAGGAAAAAGCAAAAAATTTCAGAATTGCACCTTGCAATGTGGAGATATTACTGTTTGTGCATTTACAATATTCATTGATTTTTGCCATTGAAAAACATGTTTTTCATATACCAGAAATGTTTGAAGCTACTGACTGAATGAAAGGAGCTGGCATCTCACTGTCTTTGAATCTTCTTTATCATGCTAGGATTAACAGGAAAAAGCAAAAAATTTCAGAATTGCACCTTGCAATGTGGAGATATTACTGTTTGTGCATTTACAATATTCATTGATTTTGCCATTGAAAAACGTCCAGAAATGTTTGAAGCTACTGACTGAATGAAAGGAGCTGGCATCTCACTCTCTTTGAATCTTCTTTATCATGCTAGGATTAGCAGGAAAAAGCAAAAAAATTTCAGAATTGCACCTTGCAATGTGGAGATATTACTGTTTGTGCATTTACAATATTCATTGATTTTTGCCATTGAAAAACATGTTTTTCATATACCAGAAATGTTTGAAGCTACTGACTGAATGAAAGGAGCTGGCATCTCACTCTCTTTGAATCTTCTTTATCATGCTAGGATAAGCAGGAAAAAGCAAAAAATTTCAGAATTGCACCTTGCAATGTGGAGATATTACTGTTTGTGCATTTACAATATTCATTGATTTTTGCCATTGAAAAACATGTTTTTCATATACCAGAAATGTTTGAAGCTACTGACTTGAATGAAAGGAGCTGGCATCTCACTCTCTTTGAATCTTCTTTATCATGCTAGGATTAACAGGAAAAAGCAAAAAATTTCAGAATTGCACCTTGCAATGTGGAGATATTACTGTTTGTGCATTTACAATATTCATTGATTTTTGCCATTGAAAAACGTCCAGAAATGTTTGAAGCTACTGACTGAATGAAAGGAGCTGGTATCTCACTCTCTTTGAATCTTCTTTATCATGCTAGGATTAGCAGGAAAAAGCAAAAAATTTCAGAATTGCACCTTGCAATGTGGAGATATTACTGTTTATGCATTTACAATATTCATTGATTTTTGCCATTGAAAAACATGTTTTTCATATACAAGAAATGTTTGAAGCTACTGACTGAATGAAAGGAGCTGGCATCTCACTCTCTTTGAATCTTTTTATCATGCTAGGATTAGCAGGAAAAAGCAAAAAATTTCAGAATTGCACCTTGCAATGTGGAGATATTACTGTTTGTGCATTTACAATATTCATTGATTTTTGCCATTGAAAAACGTCCAGAAATGTTTGAAGCTACTGACTGAATGAAATTAGCTGGCATCTCACTCTCTTTGAATCTTCTTTATCATGCTAGGATTAGCAGGAAAAAGCAAAAAATTTCAGAATTGCACCTTGCAATGTGGAGATATTACTGTTTGTGCATTTACAATATTCATTGATTTTTGCCATTGAAAAACATGTTTTTTATATACCAGAAATGTTTGAAGCTACTGACTGAATGAAAGGAGCTGGTATCTCACTCTCTTTGAATCTTCTTTATCATGCTAGGATTAACAGGAAAAAGCAAAAAATTTCAGAATTGCACCTTGCAATGTGGAGATATTACTGTTTGTGCATTTACAATATTCATTGATTTTTGCCATTGAAAAACGTCCAGAAATGTTTGAAGCTACTGACTGAATGAAAGGAGCTGGCATCTCACTCTCTTTGAATCTTCTTTATCATGCTAGGATTAACAGGAAAAAGCTAAAAATTTCAGAATTGCACCTTGCAATGTGGAGATATTACTGTTTGTGCATTTACAATATTCATTGATTTTTGCCATTGAAAAACATGTTTTTCATATACCAGAAATGTTTGAAGCTACTGACTGAATGAAAGGAGCTGGCATCTCACTCTCTTTGAATCTTCTTTATCATGCTAGGATAAGCAGGAAAAAGCAAAAAATTTCAGAATTGCACCTTGCAATGTGGAGATATTATTGTTTGTGCATTTACAATATTCATTGATTTTTGCCATTGAAAAACATGTTTTTCATATACCAGAAATGTTTGAAGCTACTGACTTGAATGAAAGGAGCTGGCATCTCACTCTCTTTGAATCTTCTTTATCATGCTAGGATTAACAGGAAAAAGCAAAAAATTTCAGAATTGCACCTTGCAATGTGGAGATATTACTGTTTGTGCATTTACAATATTCATTGATTTTTGCCATTGAAAAACGTCCAGAAATGTTTGAAGCTACTGACTGAATGAAAGGAGCTGGTATCTCACTCTCTTTGAATCTTCTTTATCATGCTAGGATTAGCAGGAAAAAGCAAAAAATTTCAGAATTGCACCTTGCAATGTGGAGATATTACTGTTTGTGCATTTACAATATTCATTGATTTTTGCCATTGAAAAACATGTTTTTCATATACAAGAAATGTTTGAAGCTACTGACTGAATGAAAGGAGCTGGCATCTCACTCTCTTTGAATCTTCTTTATCATGCTAGGATTAGAAGGAAAAAGCAAAAAATTTCAGAATTGCACCTTGCAATGTGGAGATATTACTGTTTGTGCATTTACAATATTCATTGATTTTTGCCATTGAAAAACGTCCAGAAATGTTTGAAGCTACTGACTGAATGAAATTAGCTGGCATCTCACTCTCTTTGAATCTTCTTTATCATGCTAGGATTAGCAGGAAAAAGCAAAAAATTTCAGAATTGCACCTTGCAATGTGGAGATATTACTGTTTGTGCATTTACAATATTCATTGATTTTGCCATTGAAAAACGTCCAGAAATGTTTGAAGCTACTGACTGAATGAAAGGAGCTGGCATCTCACTCTCTTTGAATCTTCTTTATCATGCTAGGATTAGCAGGAAAAAGCAAAAAATTTCAGAATTGCACCTTGCAATGTGGAGATATTACTGTTTGTGCATTTACAATATTCATTGATTTTGCCATTGAAAAACGTCCAGAAATGTTTGAAGCTACTGACTGAATGAAAGGAGCTGGCATCTCACTCTCTTTAAATCTTCTTTATCATGCTAGGATTAGCAGGAAAAAGCAAAAAAATTTCAGAATTGCACCTTGCAATGTGGAGATATTACTGTTTGTGCATTTACAATATTCATTGATTTTTGCCATTGAAAAACATGTTTTTCATATACCAGAAATGTTTGAAGCTACTGACTGAATGAAAGGAGCTGGCATCTCACTCTCTTTGAATCTTCTTTATCATGCTAGGATAAGCAGGAAAAAGCAAAAAATTTCAGAATTGCACCTTGCAATGTGGAGATATTACTGTTTGTGCATTTACAATATTCATTGATTTTTGCCATTGAAAAACATGTTTTTCATATACCAGAAATGTTTGAAGCTACTGACTTGAATGAAAGGAGCTGGCATCTCACTCTCTTTGAATCTTCTTTATCATGCTAGGATTAACAGGAAAAAGCAAAAAATTTCAGAATTGCACCTTGCAATGTGGAGATATTACTGTTTGTGCATTTACAATATTCATTGATTTTTGCCATTGAAAAACGTCCAGAAATGTTTGAAGCTACTGACTGAATGAAAGGAGCTGGTATCTCACTCTCTTTGAATCTTCTTTATCATGCTAGGATTAGCAGGAAAAAGCAAAAAATTTCAGAATTGCACCTTACAATGTGGAGATATTACTGTTTGTGCATTTACAATATTCATTGATTTTTGCCATTGAAAAACATGTTTTTCATATACAAGAAATGTTTGAAGCTACTGACTGAATGAAAGGAGCTGGCATCTCACTCTCTTTGAATCTTCTTTATCATGCTAGGATTAGCAGGAAAAAGCAAAAAATTTCAGAATTGCACCTTGCAATGTGGAGATATTACTGTTTGTGCATTTACAATATTCATTGATTTTTGCCATTGAAAAACGTCCAGAAATGTTTGAAGCTACTGACTGAATGAAATTAGCTGGCATCTCACTCTCTTTGAATCTTCTTTATCATGCTAGGATTAGCAGGAAAAAGCAAAAAATTTCAGAATTGCACCTTGCAATGTGGAGATATTACTGTTTGTGCATTTACAATATTCATTGATTTTGCCATTGAAAAACGTCCAGAAATGTTTGAAGCTACTGACTGAATGAAAGGAGCTGGCATCTCACTCTCTTTGAATCTTCTTTATCATGCTAGGATTAGCAGGAAAAAGCAAAAAATTTCAGAATTGCACCTTGCAATGTGGAGATATTACTGTTTGTGCATTTACAATATTCATTGATTTTTGCCATTGAAAAACATGTTTTTCATATACCAGAAATGTTTGAAGCTACTGACGGAATGAAAGGAGCTGGCATCTCACTCTCTTTGAATCTTCTTTATCATGCTAGGATTAGCAGGAAAAAGCAAAAAATTTCAGAATTGCACCTTGCAATGTGGAGATATTACTGTTTGTGCATTTACAATATTCATTGATTTTTGCCATTGAAAAACATGTTTTTCATATACCAGAAATGTTTGAAGCTACTGACTGAATGAAAGGAGCTGGCATCTCACTGTCTTTGAATCTTCTTTATCATGCTAGGATTAACAGGAAAAAGCAAAAAATTTCAGAATTGCACCTTGCAATGTGGAGATATTACTGTTTGTGCATTTACAATATTCATTGATTTTGCCATTGAAAAACGTCCAGAAATGTTTGAAGCTACTGACTGAATGAAAGGAGCTGGCATCTCACTCTCTTTGAATCTTCTTTATCATGCTAGGATAAGCAGGAAAAAGCAAAAAATTTCAGAATTGCACCTTGCAATGTGGAGATATTACTGTTTGTGCATTTACAATATTCATTGATTTTTGCCATTGAAAAACATGTTTTTCATATACCAGAAATGTTTGAAGCTACTGACGGAATGAAAGGAGCTGGCATCTCACTCTCTTTGAATCTTCTTTATCATGCTAGGATTAGCAGGAAAAAGCAAAAAATTTCAGAATTGCACCTTGCAATGTGGAGATATTACTGTTTGTGCATTTACAATATTCATTGATTTTTGCCATTGAAAAACATGTTTTTCATATACCAGAAATGTTTGAAGCTACTGACTGAATGAAAGGAGCTGGCATCTCACTGTCTTTGAATCTTCTTTATCATGCTAGGATTAACAGGAAAAAGCAAAAAATTTCAGAATTGCACCTTGCAATGTGGAGATATTACTGTTTGTGCATTTACAATATTCATTGATTTTGCCATTGAAAAACGTCCAGAAATGTTTGAAGCTACTGACTGAATGAAAGGAGCTGGCATCTCACTCTCTTTGAATCTTCTTTATCATGCTAGGATTAGCAGGAAAAAGCAAAAAAATTTCAGAATTGCACCTTGCAATGTGGAGATATTACTGTTTGTGCATTTACAATATTCATTGATTTTTGCCATTGAAAAACATGTTTTTCATATACCAGAAATGTTTGAAGCTACTGACTGAATGAAAGGAGCTGGCATCTCACTCTCTTTGAATCTTCTTTATCATGCCAGGATAAGCAGGAAAAAGCAAAAAATTTCAGAATTGCACCTTGCAATGTGGAGATATTACTGTTTGTGCATTTACAATATTCATTGATTTTTGCCATTGAAAAACATGTTTTTCATATACCAGAAATGTTTGAAGCTACTGACTTGAATGAAAGGAGCTGGCATCTCACTCTCTTTGAATCTTCTTTATCATGCTAGGATTAACAGGAAAAAGCAAAAAATTTCAGAATTGCACCTTGCAATGTGGAGATATTACTGTTTGTGCATTTACAATATTCATTGATTTTTGCCATTGAAAAACGTCCAGAAATGTTTGAAGCTACTGACTGAATGAAAGGAGCTGGTATCTCACTCTCTTTGAATCTTCTTTATCATGCTAGGATTAGCAGGAAAAAGCAAAAAATTTCAGAATTGCACCTTGCAATGTGGAGATATTACTGTTTATGCATTTACAATATTCATTGATTTTTGCCATTGAAAAACATGTTTTTCATATACAAGAAATGTTTGAAGCTACTGACTGAATGAAAGGAGCTGGCATCTCACTCTCTTTGAATCTTCTTTATCATGCTAGGATTAGCAGGAAAAAGCAAAAAATTTCAGAATTGCACCTTGCAATGTGGAGATATTACTGTTTGTGCATTTACAATATTCATTGATTTTTGCCATTGAAAAACGTCCAGAAATGTTTGAAGCTACTGACTGAATGAAATTAGCTGGCATCTCACTCTCTTTGAATCTTCTTTATCATGCTAGGATTAGCAGGAAAAAGCAAAAAATTTCAGAATTGCACCTTGCAATGTGGAGATATTACTGTTTGTGCATTTACAATATTCATTGATTTTTGCCATTGAAAAACATGTTTTTCATATACCAGAAATGTTTGAAGCTACTGACTGAATGAAAGGAGCTGGTATCTCACTCTCTTTGAATCTTCTTTATCATGCTAGGATTAACAGGAAAAAGCAAAAAATTTCAGAATTGCACCTTGCAATGTGGAGATATTACTGTTTGTGCATTTACAATATTCATTGATTTTTGCCATTGAAAAACGTCCAGAAATGTTTGAAGCTACTGACTGAATGAAAGGAGCTGGCATCTCACTCTCTTTGAATCTTCTTTATCATGCTAGGATTAACAGGAAAAAGCTAAAAATTTCAGAATTGCACCTTGCAATGTGGAGATATTACTGTTTGTGCATTTACAATATTCATTGATTTTTGCCATTGAAAAACATGTTTTTCATATACCAGAAATGTTTGAAGCTACTGACTGAATGAAAGGAGCTGGCATCTCACTCTCTTTGAATCTTCTTTATCATGCTAGGATTAGCAGGAAAAAGCAAAAAATTTCAGAATTGCACCTTGCAATGTGGAGATATTACTGTTTGTGCATTTACAATATTCATTGATTTTTGCCATTGAAAAACATGTTTTTCATATACCAGAAATGTTTGAAGCTACTGACTGAATGAAAGGAGCTGGCATCTCACTCTCTTTGAATCTTCTTTATCATGCTAGGATTAGCAGGAAAAAGCAAAAAATTTCAGAATTGCACCTTGCAATGTGGAGATATTACTGTTTGTGCATTTACAATATTCATTGATTTTTGCCATTGAAAAACATGTTTTTCATATACCAGAAATGTTTGAAGCTACTGACTGAATGAAAGGAGCTGGCATCTCACTCTCTTTGAATCTTCTTTATCATGCTAGGATTAGCAGGAAAAAGCAAAAAATTTCAGAATTGCACCTTGCAATGTGGAGATATTACTGTTTGTGCATTTACAATATTCATTGATTTTTGCCATTGAAAAACATGTTTTTCATATACCAGAAATGTTTGAAGCTACTGACTGAATGAAAGGAGCTGGCATCTCACTCTCTTTGAATCTTCTTTATCATGCTAGGATTAACAGGAAAAAACAAAAAATTTCAGAATTGCACCTTGCAATGTGGAGATATTACTGTTTGTGCATTTACAATATTCATTGATTTTTGCCATTGAAAAACATGTTTTTCATATACCAGAAATGTTTGAAGCTACTGACTGAATGAAAGGAGCTGGCATCTCACTCTCTTTGAATCTTCTTTATCATGCTAGGATTAACAGGAAAAAGCAAAAAATTTCAGAATTGCACCTTGCAATGTGGAGATATTACTGTTTGTGCATTTACAATATTCATTGATTTTTGCCATTGAAAAACGTCCAGAAATGTTTGAAGCTACTGACTGAATGAAAGGAGCTGGCATCTCACTCTCTTTGAATCTTCTTTATCATGCTAGGATTAGCAGGAAAAAGCAAAAAATTTCAGAATTGCACCTTGCAATGTGGAGATATTACTGTTTGTGCATTTACAATATTCATTGATTTTTGCCATTGAAAAACGTCCAGAAATGTTTGAAGCTACTGACTGAATGAAAGGAGCTGGCATCTCAGTCTCTTTGAATCTTCTTTATCATGCTAGGATTAGCAGGAAAAAGCAAAAAATTTCAGAATTGCACCTTGCAATGTGGAGATATTACTGTTTGTGCATTTACAATATTCATTGATTTTTGCCATTGAAAAACATGTTTTTCATATACCAGAAATGTTTGAAGCTACTGACTGAATGAAAGGAGCTGGCATCTCACTCTCTTTGAAACTTCTTTATCATGCTAGGATTAGCAGGAAAAAGCAAAAAATTTCAGAATTGCACCTTGCAATGTGGAGATATTACTGTTTGTGCATTTACAATATTCATTGATTTTTGCCATTGAAAAACATGTTTTTCATATACCAGAAATGTTTGAAGCTACTGACTGAATGAAAGGAGCTGGCATCTCACTCTCTTTAAATCTTCTTTATCATGCTAGGATTAACAGGAAAAAGCAAAAAATTTCAGAATTGCACCTTGCAATGTGGAGATATTACTGTTTGTGCATTTACAATATTCATTGATTTTTGCCATTGAAAAACGTCCAGAAATGTTTGAAGCTACTGACTGAATGAAAGGAGCTGGCATCTCACTCTCTTTGAATCTTCTTTATCATGCTAGGATTAGCAGGAAAAAGCAAAAAATTTCAGAATTGCACCTTGCAATGCGGAGAAATTACTGTTTGTGCATTTACAATATTCATTGATTTTTGCCATTGAAAAACATCAATCATTTCTGGTATATGAATAACATGATATTTTTCAATGGCAAAAATCAATGAATTTTGTAAATGCACAAACAGTAATTTCTCCGCATTGCAAGGCGCAATTCTGAAATTTTTTGCTTTTTCCTGCTCCTCTTAGCATGATAAAGAAGATTCAAAGAGAGTGAGATGCCAGCTCCTTTCATTCAGTCAGTAGCTTCAATCATTTCTGGACATTTTTCAATGGCAAAAATCAATGAATATTGTAAATGCACAAACAGTAATTTCTCCGCATTGCAAGGTGCAATTCTGAAATTTTTTGCTTTTTCCTGCTCCTCTTAGCATGATAAAGAAGATTCAAAGAGAGTGAGATGCCAGCTCCTTTCATTCAGTCAGTAGCTTCAATCATTTCTGGACGTTTTTCAATGGCAAAAATCAATGAATATTGTAAATGCACAAACAGTAATTTCTCCGCATTGCAAGGTGCAATTCTGAAATTTTTTGCTTTTTCCTGCTCCTCTTAGCATGATAAAAGCAAAAAATTTCAGAATTGCACCTTGCAATCCAGAGAAATTACTGTTTGTGCATTTACAATATTCATTGATTTTTGCCATTGAAAAACATCATGTTATTCATATACCAGAAATGTTTGAAGCTACTGACTGAATGAAAGGAGCTGGCATCTCACTCTCTTTGAATCTTCTTTATCATGCTAAGAGGAGCAGGAAAAAGCAAAAAATTTCAGAATTGCACCTTGCAATGTGGAGAAATTACTGTTTGTGCATTTACAATATTCATTGATTTTTACCATTGAAAAACGTCCAGAAATGATTGAAGCTACTGCCTGAATGAAAGTAGCTGGCATCTCACTCTCTTTGAATCTTCTTTATCATGCTAGGATTAGCAGGAAAAAGCAAAAAATTTCAGACTTGCACCTTGCAATGCGGAGAAATTACTGTTTGTGCATTTACAATATTCATTGATTTTTGCCATTGAAAAACATCCAGAAATGTTTGAAGCTACTGACTGAATGAAAGGAGCTGGCATCTCACTCTCTTTGAATCTTCTTTATCATGCTAGGAGTAGCAGGAAAAAGCAAAAAATTTCAGAATTGCACCTTGCAATGTGGAGATATTACTGTTTGTGCATTTACAATATTCATTGATTTTTGCCATTGAAAAACGTCCAGAAATGTTTGAAGCTACTGACTGAATGAAAGGAGCTGGCATCTCACTCTCTTTGAATCTTCTTTATCATGCTAGGATTAGCAGGAAAAAGCAAAAAATTTCAGAATTGCACCTTGCAATGTGGAGATATTACTGTTTGTGCATTTACAATATTCATTGATTTTTGCCATTGAAAAACATCATGTTATTCATATACCAGAAATGTTTGAAGCTACTGACTGAATGAAAGGAGCTGACATCTCACTCTCTTTGAATCTTCTTTATCATGCTAGGATTAGCAGGAAAAAGCAAAAAATTTCAGAATTGCACCTTGCAATGTGGAGATATTACTGTTTGTGCATTTACAATATTCATTGATTTTTGCCATTGAAAAACGTCCAGAAATGTTTGAAGCTACTGACTGAATGAAAGGAGCTGGCATCTCACTCTATTTGAATCTTCTTTATCATCCTAGGATTAGCAGGAAAAAGCAAAAAATTTCAGCATTGCACCTTGCAATGTGGAGATATTACTGTTTGTGCATTTACAATATTCATTGATTTTTGCCATTGAAAAACATCCAGAAATGTTTATACCAGAAATGTTTGAAGCTACTGACTGAATGAAAGGAGCTGGCATCTCACTCTCTTTGAATCTTCTTTATCATTCTAAGAGGAGCAGGAAAAAGCAAAAAATTTCAGAATTGCACTTTGCAATGCGGAGAAATTACTGTTTGTGCATTTACAATATTCATTGATTTTTGCCATTGAAAAACGTCCAGAAATGACTGAAGCTACAAACTGAATGAAAGGAGCTGGCATCTCACTCTCTTTGAATCTTCTTTATCATGCTAAGAGGAGCAGGAAAAAGCAAAAAATTTCAGAATTGCATCTTGCAATGCGGAGAAATTACTGTTTGTGCATTTACAATATTCATTGATTTTTGCCATTGAAAAACGTCCAGAAATGATTGAAGCTACTGACTGAATGAAAGGAGCTGGCATCTCACTCTCTTTGAATCTTCTTTATCATGCTAAGAGGAGCAGGAAAAAGCAAAAAATTTCAGAATTGCACCTTGCAATGCGGAGAAATTACTGTTTGTGCATTTACAATATTCATTGATTTTTGCCATTGAAAAACATCATGTTATTCATATACCAGAAATGATTGAAGCTACTGACTGAATGAAAGAGCTGGCATCTCACTCTCTTTGAATCTTCTTTATCATGCTAAGAGGAGCAGGAAAAAGCAAAAAATTTCAGAATTGCACCTTGCAATGCGGAGAAATTACTGTTTGTGCATTTACAATATTCATTGATTTTTGCCATTGAAAAACATCCAGAAATGATTGAAGCTACTGACTGAATGAAAGGAGCTGGCATCTCACTCTCTTTGAATCTTCTTTATCATGCTAAGAGGAGCAGGAAAAAGCAAAAAATTTCAGAATTGCACCTTGCAATGCGGAGAAATTACTGTTTGTGCATTTACAATATTCATTGATTTTTGCCATTGAAAAACGTCCAGAAATGATTGAAGCTACTGACTGAATGAAAGGAGCTGGCATCTCACTCTCTTTGAATCTTCTTTATCATGCTAGGATTAGCAGGAAAAAGCAAAAAATTTCAGAATTGCACCTTGCAATGTGGAGATATTACTGTTTGTGCATTTACAATATTCATTGAATTTTGCCATTGAAAAACGTCCAGAAATGTTTGAAGCTACTGACTGAATGAAAGGAGCTGGCATCTCACTCTATTTGAATCTTCTTTATCATGCTAGGATTAGCAGGAAAAAGCAAAAAATTTCAGAATTGCACCTTGCAATGTGGAGATATTACTGTTTGTGCATTTACAATATTCATTGATTTTTGCCATTGAAAAACGTCCAGAAATGTTTATACCAGAAATGTTTGAAGCTACTGACTGAATGAAAGGAGCTGGCATCTCACTCTCTTTGAATCTTCTTTATCATGCTAAGAGGAGCAGGAAAAAGCAAAAAATTTCAGAATTGCACCTTGCAATGCGGAGAAATTACTTTTTGTGCATTTACAATATTCATTGATTTTTGCCATTGAAAAACGTCCAGAAATGACTGAAGCTACTGACTGAATGAAAGGAGCTGGCATCTCACTCTCTTTGAATCTTCTTTACCATGCTAAGAGGAGCAGGAAAAAGCAAAAAAATTCAGAATTGCACCTTGCAATGCGGAGAAATTACTGTTTGTGCATTTACAATATTCATTGATTTTTGCCATTGAAAAACGTCCAGAAATGATTGAAGCTACTGACTGAATGAAAGGAGCTGGCATCTCACTCTCTTTGAATCTTCTTTATCATGCTAGGAGTAGCAGGAAAAAGCAAAAAATTTCAGAATTGCACCTTGCAATGTGGAGATATTACTGTTTGTGCATTTACAATATTCATTGATTTTTGCCATTGAAAAACGTCCAGAAATGTTTGAAGCTACTGACTGAATGAAAGGAGCTGGCATCTCACTCTCTTTGAATCTTCTTTATCATGCTAGGATTAGCAGGAAAAAGCAAAAAATTTCAGAATTGCACCTTGCAATGTGGAGATATTACTGTTTGTGCATTTACAATATTCATTGATTTTTGCCATTGAAAAACATCATGTTATTCATATACCAGAAATGTTTGAAGCTACTGACTGAATGAAAGGAGCTGACATCTCACTCTCTTTGAATCTTCTTTATCATGCTAGGATTAGCAGGAAAAAGCAAAAAATTTCAGAATTGCACCTTGCAATGTGGAGATATTACTGTTTGTGCATTTACAATATTCATTGATTTTTGCCAATGAAAAACGTCCAGAAATGTTTGAAGCTACTGACTGAATGAAAGGAGCTGGCATCTCACTCTATTTGAATCTTCTTTATCATGCTAGGATTAGCAGGAAAAAGCAAAAAATTTCAGCATTGCACCTTGCAATGTGGAGATATTACTGTTTGTGCATTTACAATATTCATTGATTTTTGCCATTGAAAAACGTCCAGAAATGTTTATACCAGAAATGTTTGAAGCTACTGACTGAAAGAAAGGAGCTGGCATCTCTCTCTCTTTGAATCTTCTTTATCATGCTAAGAGGAGCAGGAAAAAGCAAAAAATTTCAGAATTGCACCTTGCAATGCGGAGAAATTACTGTTTGTGCATTTACAATATTCATTGATTTTTGCCATTGAAAAACGTCCAGAAATGACTGAAGCTACTGACTGAATGAAAGGAGCTGGCATCTCACTCTCTTTGAATCTTCTTTATCATGCTAAGAGGAGCAGGAAAAACCAAAAAATTTCAGAATTGCATCTTGCAATGCGGAGAAATTACTGTTTGTGCATTTACAATATTCATTGATTTTTGCCATTGAAAAACGTCCAGAAATGATTGAAGCTACTGACTGAATGAAAGGAGCTGGCATCTCACTCTCTTTGAATCTTCTTTATCATGCTAAGAGGAGCAGGAAAAAGCAAAAAATTTCAGAATTGCACCTTGCAATGCGGAGAAATTACTGTTTGTGCATTTACAATATTCATTGATTTTTGCCATTGAAAAACATCATGTTATTCATATACCAGAAATCATTGAAGCTACTGACTGAATGAAAGGAGCTGGCATCTCACTCTCTTTGAATCTTCTTTATCATGCTAAGAGGAGCAGGAAAAAGCAAAAAATTTCAGAATTGCACCTTGCAATGCGGAGAAATTACTGTTTGTGCATTTACAATATTCATTGATTTTTGCCATTGAAAAACGTCCAGAAATGATTGAAGCTACTGACTGAATGAAAGGAGCTGGCATCTCACTCTCTTTGAATCTTCTTTATCATGCTAAGAGGAGCAGGAAAAAGCAAAAAATTTCAGAATTGCACCTTGCAATGCGGAGAAATTACTGTTTGTGCATTTACAATATTCATTGATTTTTGCCATTGAAAAACGTCCAGAAATGATTGAAGCTACTGACTGAATGAAAGGAGCTGGCATCTCACTCTCTTTGAATCTTCTTTATCATGCTAGGATTAGCAGGAAAAAGCAAAAAATTTCAGAATTGCACCTGGCAATGTGGAGATATTACTGTTTGTGCATTTACAATATTCATTGAATTTTGCCATTGAAAAACGTCCAGAAATGTGTGAAGCTACTGACTGAATGAAAGGAGCTGGCATCTCACTCTATTTGAATCTTCTTTATCATGCTAGGATTAGCAGGAAAAAGCAAAAAATTTCAGAATTGCACCTTGCAATGTGGAGATATTACTGTTTGTGCATTTACAATATTCATTGATTTTTGCCATTGAAAAACGTCCAGAAATGTTTATACCAGAAATGTTTGAAGCTACTGACTGAATGAAAGGAGCTGGCATCTCACTCTCTTTGAATCTTCTTTATCATGCTAAGAGGAGCAGGAAAAAGCAAAAAATTTCAGAATTGCACCTTGCAATGCGGAGAAATTACTGTTTGTGCATTTACAATATTCATTGATTTTTGCCATTGAAAAATGTCCAGAAATGACTGAAGCTACTGACTGAATGAAAGGAGCTGGCATCTCACTCTCTTTGAATCTTCTTTATCATGCTAAGAGGAGCAGGAAAAAGCAAAAAATTTCAGAATTGCACCTTGCAATGCGGAGAAATTAGAGTTTGTGCATTTACAATATTCATTGATTTTTGCCATTGAAAAACGTCCGGAAATGATTGAAGCTACTGACTGAATGAAAGGAGCTGGCATCTCACTCTCTTTGAATCTTCTTTATCATGCTAAGAGGAGCAGGAAAAAGCAAAAAATTTCAGAATTGCACCTTGAAATGCGGAGAAATTACTGTTTGTGCATTTACAATATTCATTGATTTTTGCCATTGAAAAACATCATGTTATTCATATACCAGAAATGATTGAAGCTACTGACTGAATGAAAGGAGCTGGCATCTCACTCTCTTTGAATCTTCTTTATCATGCTAAGAGGAGCAGGAAAAAGCAAAAAATTTCAGAATTGCACCTTGCAATGCGGAGAAATTACTGTTTGTGCATTTACAATATTCATTGATTTTTGCCATTGAAAAACGTCCAGAAATGATTGAAGCTACTGACTGAATGAAAGGAGCTGGCATCTCACTCTCTTTGAATCTTCTTTATCATGCTAAGAGGAGCAGGAAAAAGCAAAAAATTTCAGAATTGCATCTTGCAATGCGGAGAAATTACTGTTTGTGCATTTACAATATTCATTGATTTTTGCCATTGAAAAACGTCCAGAAATGATTGAAGCTACTGACTGAATGAAAGGAGCTGGCATCTCACTCTCTTTGAATCTTCTTTATCATGCTAAGAGGAGCAGGAAAAAGCAAAAAATTTCAGAATTGCACCTTGCAATGCGGAGAAATTACTGTTTGTGCATTTACAATATTCATTGATTTTTGCCATTGAAAAACGTCCAGAAATGATTGAAGCTACTGACTGAATGAAAGGAGCTGGAATCTCACTCTCTTTGAATCTTCTTTATCATGCTAAGAGGAGCAGGAAAAAGCAAAAAATTTCAGAATTGCAACTTGCAATGCGGAGAAATTACTGTTTGTGCATTTACAATATTCATTGATTTTTGCCATTGAAAAACATCATGTTATTCATATACCAGAAATGATTGAAGCTACTGACTGAATGAAAGGAGCTGGCATCTCACTCTCTTTGAATCTTCTTTATCATGCTAAGAGGAGCAGGAAAAAGCAAAAAATTTCAGAATTGCACCTTGCAATGCGGAGAAATTACTGTTTGTGCATTTACAATATTCATTGATTTTTGCCATTGAAAAACGTCCAGAAATGATTGAAGCTACTGACTGAATGAAAGGAGCTGGCATCTCACTCTCTTTGAATCTTCTTTATCATGCTAAGAGGAGCAGGAAAAAGCAAAAAATTTCAGAATTGCACCTTGCAATGCGGAGAAATTACTGTTTGTGCATTTACAATATTCATTGATTTTTGCCATTGAAAAACATCATGTTATTCATATACCAGAAATGATTGAAGCTACTGACTGAATGAAAGAGCTGGCATCTCACTCTCTTTGAATCTTCTTTATCATGCTAAGAGGAGCAGGAAAAAGCAAAAAATTTCAGAATTGCACCTTGCAATGCGGAGAAATTACTGTTTGTGCATTTACAATATTCATTGATTTTTGCCATTGAAAAACATCCAGAAATGATTGAAGCTACTGACTGAATGAAAGGAGCTGGCATCTCACTCTCTTTGAATCTTCTTTATCATGCTAAGAGGAGCAGGAAAAAGCAAAAAATTTCAGAATTGCACCTTGCAATGCGGAGAAATTACTGTTTGTGCATTTACAATATTCATTGATTTTTGCCATTGAAAAACGTCCAGAAATGATTGAAGCTACTGACTGAATGAAAGGAGCTGGCATCTCACTCTCTTTGAATCTTCTTTATCATGCTAGGATTAGCAGGAAAAAGCAAAAAATTTCAGAATTGCACCTTGCAATGTGGAGATATTACTGTTTGTGCATTTACAATATTCATTGAATTTTGCCATTGAAAAACGTCCAGAAATGTTTGAAGCTACTGACTGAATGAAAGGAGCTGGCATCTCACTCTATTTGAATCTTCTTTATCATGCTAGGATTAGCAGGAAAAAGAAAAAATTTCAGAATTGCACCTTGCAATGTGGAGATATTACTGTTTGTGCATTTACAATATTCATTGATTTTTGCCATTGAAAAACGTCCAGAAATGTTTATACCAGAAATGTTTGAAGCTACTGACTGAATGAAAGGAGCTGGCATCTCACTCTCTTTGAATCTTCTTTATCATGCTAAGAGGAGCAGGAAAAAGCAAAAAATTTCAGAATTGCACCTTGCAATGCGGAGAAATTACTTTTTGTGCATTTACAATATTCATTGATTTTTGCCATTGAAAAACGTCCAGAAATGACTGAAGCTACTGACTGAATGAAAGGAGCTGGCATCTCACTCTCTTTGAATCTTCTTTACCATGCTAAGAGGAGCAGGAAAAAGCAAAAAAATTCAGAATTGCACCTTGCAATGCGGAGAAATTACTGTTTGTGCATTTACAATATTCATTGATTTTTGCCATTGAAAAACGTCCAGAAATGATTGAAGCTACTGACTGAATGAAAGGAGCTGGCATCTCACTCTCTTTGAATCTTCTTTATCATGCTAGGAGTAGCAGGAAAAAGCAAAAAATTTCAGAATTGCACCTTGCAATGTGGAGATATTACTGTTTGTGCATTTACAATATTCATTGATTTTTGCCATTGAAAAACGTCCAGAAATGTTTGAAGCTACTGACTGAATGAAAGGAGCTGGCATCTCACTCTCTTTGAATCTTCTTTATCATGCTAGGATTAGCAGGAAAAAGCAAAAAATTTCAGAATTGCACCTTGCAATGTGGAGATATTACTGTTTGTGCATTTACAATATTCATTGATTTTTGCCATTGAAAAACATCATGTTATTCATATACCAGAAATGTTTGAAGCTACTGACTGAATGAAAGGAGCTGACATCTCACTCTCTTTGAATCTTCTTTATCATGCTAGGATTAGCAGGAAAAAGCAAAAAATTTCAGAATTGCACCTTGCAATGTGGAGATATTACTGTTTGTGCATTTACAATATTCATTGATTTTTGCCAATGAAAAACGTCCAGAAATGTTTGAAGCTACTGACTGAATGAAAGGAGCTGGCATCTCACTCTATTTGAATCTTCTTTATCATGCTAGGATTAGCAGGAAAAAGCAAAAAATTTCAGCATTGCACCTTGCAATGTGGAGATATTACTGTTTGTGCATTTACAATATTCATTGATTTTTGCCATTAAAAAACGTCCAGAAATGTTTATACCAGAAATGTTTGAAGCTACTGACTGAAAGAAAGGAGCTGGCATCTCACTCTCTTTGAATCTTCTTTATCATGCTAAGAGGAGCAGGAAAAAGCAAAAAATTTCAGAATTGCACCTTGCAATGCGGAGAAATTACTGTTTGTGCATTTACAATATTCATTGATTTTTGCCATTGAAAAACGTCCAGAAATGACTGAAGCTACTGACTGAATGAAAGGAGCTGGCATCTCACTCTCTTTGAATCTTCTTTATCATGCTAAGAGGAGCAGGAAAAACCAAAAAATTTCAGAATTGCATCTTGCAATGCGGAGAAATTACTGTTTGTGCATTTACAATATTCATTGATTTTTGCCATTGAAAAACGTCCAGAAATGATTGAAGCTACTGACTGAATGAAAGGAGCTGGCATCTCACTCTCTTTGAATCTTCTTTATCATGCTAAGAGGAGCAGGAAAAAGCAAAAAATTTCAGAATTGCACCTTGCAATGCGGAGAAATTACTGTTTGTGCATTTACAATATTCATTGATTTTTGCCATTGAAAAACATCATGTTATTCATATACCAGAAATGATTGAAGCTACTGACTGAATGAAAGGAGCTGGCATCTCACTCTCTTTGAATCTTCTTTATCATGCTAAGAGGAGCAGGAAAAAGCAAAAAATTTCAGAATTGCACCTTGCAATGCGGAGAAATTACTGTTTGTGCATTTACAATATTCATTGATTTTTGCCATTGAAAAACGTCCAGAAATGATTGAAGCTACTGACTGAATGAAAGGAGCTGGCATCTCACTCTCTTTGAATCTTCTTTATCATGCTAAGAGGAGCAGGAAAAAGCAAAAAATTTCAGAATTGCACCTTGCAATGCGGAGAAATTACTGTTTGTGCATTTACAATATTCATTGATTTTTGCCATTGAAAAACGTCCAGAAATGATTGAAGCTACTGACTGAATGAAAGGAGCTGGCATCTCACTCTCTTTGAATCTTCTTTATCATGCTAAGAGGAGCAGGAAAAAGCAAAAAATTTCAGAATTGCACCTTGCAATGCGGAGAAATTACTGTTTGTGCATTTACAATATTCATTGATTTTTGCCATTGAAAAACATCCAGAAATGATTGAAGCTACTGACTGAATGAAAGGAGCTGGCATCTCACTCTCTTTGAATCTTCTTTATCATGCTAAGAGGAGCAGGAAAAAGCAAAAAATTTCAGAATTGCACCTTGCAATGCGGAGAAATTACTGTTTGTGCATTTACAATATTCATTGATTTTTGCCATTGAAAAACGTCCAGAAATGATTGAAGCTACTGACTGAATGAAAGGAGCTGGCATCTCACTCTCTTTGAATCTTCTTTATCATGCTAGGATTAGCAGGAAAAAGCAAAAAATTTCAGAATTGCACCTTGCAATGTGGAGATATTACTGTTTGTGCATTTACAATATTCATTGAATTTTGCCATTGAAAAACGTCCAGAAATGTTTGAAGCTACTGACTGAATGAAAGGAGCTGGCATCTCACTCTATTTGAATCTTCTTTATCATGCTAGGATTAGCAGGAAAAAGCAAAAAATTTCAGAATTGCACCTTGCAATGTGGAGATATTACTGTTTGTGCATTTACAATATTCATTGATTTTTGCCATTGAAAAACGTCCAGAAATGTTTATACCAGAAATGTTTGAAGCTACTGACTGAATGAAAGGAGCTGGCATCTCACTCTCTTTGAATCTTCTTTATCATGCTAAGAGGAGCAGGAAAAAGCAAAAAATTTCAGAATTGCACCTTGCAATGCGGAGAAATTACTTTTTGTGCATTTACAATATTCATTGATTTTTGCCATTGAAAAACGTCCAGAAATGACTGAAGCTACTGACTGAATGAAAGGAGCTGGCATCTCACTCTCTTTGAATCTTCTTTACCATGCTAAGAGGAGCAGGAAAAAGCAAAAAAATTCAGAATTGCACCTTGCAATGCGGAGAAATTACTGTTTGTGCATTTACAATATTCATTGATTTTTGCCATTGAAAAACGTCCAGAAATGATTGAAGCTACTGACTGAATGAAAGGAGCTGGCATCTCACTCTCTTTGAATCTTCTTTATCATGCTAGGAGTAGCAGGAAAAAGCAAAAAATTTCAGAATTGCACCTTGCAATGTGGAGATATTACTGTTTGTGCATTTACAATATTCATTGATTTTTGCCATTGAAAAACGTCCAGAAATGTTTGAAGCTACTGACTGAATGAAAGGAGCTGGCATCTCACTCTCTTTGAATCTTCTTTATCATGCTAGGATTAGCAGGAAAAAGCAAAAAATTTCAGAATTGCACCTTGCAATGTGGAGATATTACTGTTTGTGCATTTACAATATTCATTGATTTTTGCCATTGAAAAACATCATGTTATTCATATACCAGAAATGTTTGAAGCTACTGACTGAATGAAAGGAGCTGACATCTCACTCTCTTTGAATCTTCTTTATCATGCTAGGATTAGCAGGAAAAAGCAAAAAATTTCAGAATTGCACCTTGCAATGTGGAGATATTACTGTTTGTGCATTTACAATATTCATTGATTTTTGCCAATGAAAAACGTCCAGAAATGTTTGAAGCTACTGACTGAATGAAAGGAGCTGGCATCTCACTCTATTTGAATCTTCTTTATCATGCTAGGATTAGCAGGAAAAAGCAAAAAATTTCAGCATTGCACCTTGCAATGTGGAGATATTACTGTTTTTGCATTTACAATATTCATTGATTTTTGCCATTGAAAAACGTCCAGAAATGTTTATACCAGAAATGTTTGAAGCTACTGACTGAAAGAAAGGAGCTGGCATCTCACTCTCTTTGAATCTTCTTTATCATGCTAAGAGGAGCAGGAAAAAGCAAAAAATTTCAGAATTGCACCTTGCAATGCGGAGAAATTACTGTTTGTGCATTTACAATATTCATTGATTTTTGCCATTGAAAAACGTCCAGAAATGACTGAAGCTACTGACTGAATGAAAGGAGCTGGCATCTCACTCTCTTTGAATCTTCTTTATCATGCTAAGAGGAGCAGGAAAAACCAAAAAATTTCAGAATTGCATCTTGCAATGCGGAGAAATTACTGTTTGTGCATTTACAATATTCATTGATTTTTGCCATTGAAAAACGTCCAGAAATGATTGAAGCTACTGACTGAATGAAAGGAGCTGGCATCTCACTCTCTTTGAATCTTCTTTATCATGCTAAGAGGAGCAGGAAAAAGCAAAAAATTTCAGAATTGCACCTTGCAATGCGGAGAAATTACTGTTTGTGCATTTACAATATTCATTGATTTTTGCCATTGAAAAACATCATGTTATTCATATACCAGAAATGATTGAAGCTACTGACTGAATGAAAGGAGCTGGCATCTCACTCTCTTTGAATCTTCTTTATCATGCTAAGAGGAGCAGGAAAAAGCAAAAAATTTCAGAATTGCACCTTGCAATGCGGAGAAATTACTGTTTGTGCATTTACAATATTCATTGATTTTTGCCATTGAAAAACGTCCAGAAATGATTGAAGCTACTGACTGAATGAAAGGAGCTGGCATCTCACTCTCTTTGAATCTTCTTTATCATGCTAAGAGGAGCAGGAAAAAGCAAAAAATTTCAGAATTGCACCTTGCAATGCGGAGAAATTACTGTTTGTGCATTTACAATATTCATTGATTTTTGCCATTGAAAAACGTCCAGAAATGATTGAAGCTACTGACTGAATGAAAGGAGCTGGCATCTCACTCTCTTTGAATCTTCTTTATCATGCTAGGATTAGCAGGAAAAAGCAAAAAATTTCAGAATTGCACCTGGCAATGTGGAGATATTACTGTTTGTGCATTTACAATATTCATTGAATTTTGCCATTGAAAAACGTCCAGAAATGTTTGAAGCTACTGACTGAATGAAAGGAGCTGGCATCTCACTCTATTTGAATCTTCTTTATCATGCTAGGATTAGCAGGAAAAAGCAAAAAATTTCAGAATTGCACCTTGCAATGTGGAGATATTACTGTTTGTGCATTTACAATATTCATTGATTTTTGCCATTGAAAAACGTCCAGAAATGTTTATACCAGAAATGTTTGAAGCTACTGACTGAATGAAAGGAGCTGGCATCTCACTCTCTTTGAATCTTCTTTATCATGCTAAGAGGAGCAGGAAAAAGCAAAAAATTTCAGAATTGCACCTTGCAATGCGGAGAAATTACTGTTTGTGCATTTACAATATTCATTGATTTTTGCCATTGAAAAACGTCCAGAAATGACTGAAGCTACTGACTGAATGAAAGGAGCTGGCATCTCACTCTCTTTGAATCTTCTTTATCATGCTAAGAGGAGCAGGAAAAAGCAAAAAATTTCAGAATTGCACCTTGCAGTGCGGAGAAATTAGAGTTTGTGCATTTACAATATTCATTGATTTTTGCCATTGAAAAACGTCCGGAAATGATTGAAGCTACTGACTGAATGAAAGGAGCTGGCATCTCACTCTCTTTGAATCTTCTTTATCATGCTAAGAGGAGCAGGAAAAAGCAAAAAATTTCAGAATTGCACCTTGCAATGCGGAGAAATTACTGTTTGTGCATTTACAATATTCATTGATTTTTGCCATTGAAAAACATCATGTTATTCATATACCAGAAATGATTGAAGCTACTGACTGAATGAAAGGAGCTGGCATCTCACTCTCTTTGAATCTTCTTTATCATGCTAAGAGGAGCAGGAAAAAGCAAAAAATTTCAGAATTGCACCTTGCAATGCGGAGAAATTACTGTTTGTGCATTTACAATATTCATTGATTTTTGCCATTGAAAAACGTCCAGAAATGATTGAAGCTACTGACTGAATGAAAGGAGCTGGCATCTCACTCTCTTTGAATCTTCTTTATCATGCTAAGAGGAGCAGGAAAAAGCAAAAAATTTCAGAATTGCATCTTGCAATGCGGAGAAATTACTGTTTGTGCATTTACAATATTCATTGATTTTTGCCATTGAAAAACGTCCAGAAATGATTGAAGCTACTGACTGAATGAAAGGAGCTGGCATCTCACTCTCTTTGAATCTTCTTTATCATGCTAAGAGGAGCAGGAAAAAGCAAAAAATTTCAGAATTGCACCTTGCAATGCGGAGAAATTACTGTTTGTGCATTTACAATATTCATTGATTTTTGCCATTGAAAAACGTCCAGAAATGATTGAAGCTACTGACTGAATGAAAGGAGCTGGAATCTCACTCTCTTTGAATCTTCTTTATCATGCTAAGAGGAGCAGGAAAAAGCAAAAAATTTCAGAATTGCAACTTGCAATGCGGAGAAATTACTGTTTGTGCATTTACAATATTCATTGATTTTTGCCATTGAAAAACATCATGTTATTCATATACCAGAAATGATTGAAGCTACTGACTGAATGAAAGGAGCTGGCATCTCACTCTCTTTGAATCTTCTTTATCATGCTAAGAGGAGCAGGAAAAAGCAAAAAATTTCAGAATTGCACCTTGCAATGCGGAGAAATTACTGTTTGTGCATTTACAATATTCATTGATTTTTGCCATTGAAAAACATCATGTTATTCATATACCAGAAATGATTGAAGCTACTGACTGAATGAAAGGAGCTGGCATCTCACTCTCTTTGAATCTTCTTTATCATGCTAAGAGGAGCAGGAAAAAGCAAAAAATTTCAGAATTGCACCTTGCAATGCGGAGAAATTACTGTTTGTGCATTTACAATATTCATTGATTTTTGCCATTGAAAAACGTCCAGAAATGACTGAAGCTACTGACTGAATGAAAGGAGCTGGCATCTCACTCTCTTTGAATCTTCTTTATCATGCTAAGAGGAGCAGGAAAAAGCAAAAAATTTCAGAATTGCACCTTGCAATGCGGAGAAATTACAGTTTGTGCATTTACAATATTCATTGATTTTTGCCATTGAAAAACGTCCAGAAATGATTGAAGCTACTGACTGAATGAAAGGAGCTGGCATCTCACTCTCTTTGAATCTTCTTTATCATGCTAAGAGGAGCAGGAAAAAGCAAAAAATTTCAGAATTGCACCTTGCAATGCGGAGAAATTACTGTTTGTGCATTTACAATATTCATTGATTTTTGCCATTGAAAAACATCATGTTATTCATATACCAGAAATGATTGAAGCTACTGACTGAATGAAAGGAGCTGGCATCTCACTCTCTTTGAATCTTCTTTATCATGCTAAGAGGAGCAGGAAAAAGCAAAAAATTTCAGAATTGCACCTTGCAATGCGGAGAAATTACTGTTTGTGCATTTACAATATTCATTGATTTTTGCCATTGAAAAACGTCCAGAAATGATTGAAGCTACTGACTGAATGAAAGGAGCTGGCATCTCACTCTCTTTGAATCTTCTTTATCATGCTAAGAGGAGCAGGAAAAAGCAAAAAATTTCAGAATTGCATCTTGCAATGCGGAGAAATTACTGTTTGTGCATTTACAATATTCATTGATTTTTGCCATTGAAAAACGTCCAGAAATGATTGAAGCTACTGACTGAATGAAAGGAGCTGGCATCTCACTCTCTTTGAATCTTCTTTATCATGCTAAGAGGAGCAGGAAAAAGCAAAAAATTTCAGAATTGCACCTTGCAATGCGGAGAAATTACTGTTTGTGCATTTACAATATTCATTGATTTTTGCCATTGAAAAACGTCCAGAAATGATTGAAGCTACTGACTGAATGAAAGGAGCTGGAATCTCACTCTCTTTGAATCTTCTTTATCATGCTAAGAGGAGCAGGAAAAAGCAAAAAATTTCAGAATTGCAACTTGCAATGCGGAGAAATTACTGTTTGTGCATTTACAATATTCATTGATTTTTGCCATTGAAAAACATCATGTTATTCATATACCAGAAATGATTGAAGCTACTGACTGAATGAAAGGAGCTGGCATCTCACTCTCTTTGAATCTTCTTTATCATGCTAAGAGGAGCAGAAAAAAGCAAAAAATTTCAGAATTGCACCTTGCAATGCGGAGAAATTACTGTTTGTGCATTTACAATATTCATTGATTTTTGCCATTGAAAAACGTCCAGAAATGATTGAAGCTACTGACTGAATGAAAGGAGCTGGCATCTCACTCTCTTTGAATCTTCTTTATCATGCTAAGAGGAGCAGGAAAAAGCAAAAAATTTCAGAATTGCACCTTGCAATGCGGAGAAATTACTGTTTGTGCATTTACAATATTCATTGATTTTTGCCATTGAAAAACGTCCAGAAATGATTGAAGCTACTGACTGAATGAAAGGAGCTGGCATCTCACTCTCTTTGAATCTTCTTTATCATGCTAAGAGGAGCAGGAAAAAGCAAAAAATTTCAGAATTGCACCTTGCAATGCGGAGAAATTACTGTTTGTGCATTTACAATATTCATTAATTTTTGCCATTGAAAAACATCATGTTATTCATATCCCAGAAATGTTTGAAGCTACTGACTGAATGAAAGAAGCTGGCATCTCACTCTCTTTGAATCTTCTTTATCATGCTAAGAGGAGCAGGAAAAAGCAAAAAATTTCAGAATTGCACCTTGCAATGCGGAGAAATTTCTGTTTGTGCATTTACAATATTCATTGATTTTTGCCATTGAAAAACGTCCAGAAATGATTGAAGCTACTGACTGAATGAAAGGAGCTGGCATCTCACTCTCTTTGAATCTTCTTTATCATGCTAAGAGGAGCAGGAAAAAGCAAAAAATTTCAGAATTGCACCTTGCAATGCGGAGAAATTACTGTTTGTGCATTTACAATATTCATTGATTTTTGCCATTGAAAAACATCATGTTATTCATATACCAGAAATGTTTGAAGCTACTGACTGAATGAAAGGAGCTGGCATCTCACTCTCTTTGAATCTTCTTTATCATGCTAAGAGGAGCAGGAAAAAGCAAAAAATTTCAGAATTGCACCTTGCAATGCGGAGAAATTACTGTTTGTGCATTTACAATATTCATTGATTTTTGCCATTGAAAAACGTCCAGAAATGATTGAAGCTACTGACTGAATGAAAGGAGCTGGCATCTCATTCTCTTTGAATCTTCTTTATCATGCTAAGAGGAGCAGGAAAATGCAAGAAATTTCAGAATTGCACCTTGCAATGCGGAGAAATTACTGTTTGTGCATTTACAATATTCATTGATTTTTGCCATTGAAAAACATCCAGAAATGATTGAAGCTACTGACTGAATGAAAGGAGCTGGCATCTCACTCTCTTTGAATCTTCTTTATCATGCTAAGAGGAGCAGGAAAAAGCAAAAAATTTCAGAATTGCACCTTGCAATGCGGAGAAATTACTGTTTGTGCATTTACAATATTCATTGATTTTTGCCATTGAAAAACATCATGTTATTCATATACCAGAAATGATTGAAGCTACTGACTGAATGAAAGGAGCTGGCATCTCCCTCTCTTTGAATCTTCTTTATCATGCTGAGGAGCAGGAAAAAGCAAAAAATTTCAGAATTGCACCTTGCAATGCGGAGAAATTACTGTTTGTGCATTTACAATATTCATTGATTTTTGCACTGAAAAACGTCCAGAAATGACTGAAGCTACTGACTGAATGAAAGGAGCTGGCATCTCACTCTCTTTGAATCTTCTTTATCATGCTAAGAGGAGCAGGAAAAAGCAAAAAATTTCAGAATTGCATCTTGCAATGCGGAGAAATTACTGTTTGTGCATTTACAATATTCATTGATTTTTGCCATTGAAAAACGTCCAGAAATGATTGAAGCTACTGACTGAATGAAAGGAGCTGGCATCTCACTCTCTTTGAATCTTCTTTATCATGCTAAGAGGAGCAGGAAAAAGCAAAAAATTTCAGAATTGCACCTTGCAATGCGGAGAAATTACTGGTTGTGCATTAACAATATTCATTGATTTTTGCCATTGAAAAACATCATGTTATTCATATACCAGAAATGATTGAAGCTACTGACTGAATGAAAGGAGCTGGCATCTCACTCTCTTTGAATCTTCTTTATCATGCTAAGAGGAGCAGGAAAAAGCAAAAAATTTCAGAATTGCACCTTGCAATGCGGAGAAATTACTGTTTGTGCATTTACAATATTCATTGATTTTTGCCATTGAAAAACGTCCAGAAATGATTGAAGCTACTGACTGAATGAAAGGAGCTGGCATCTCACTCTCTTTGAATCTTCTTTATCATGCTAAGAGGAGCAGGAAAAAGCAAAAAATTTCAGAATTGCACCTTGCAATGCGGAGAAATTACTGTTTGTGCATTTACAATATTCATTGATTTTTGCCATTGAAAAACGTCCAGAAATGATTGAAGCTACTGACTGAATGAAAGGAGCTGGCATCTCACTCTCTTTGAATCTTCTTTATCATGCTAGGATTAGCAGGAAAAAGCAAAAAATTTCAGAATTGCACCTGGCAATGTGGAGATATTACTGTTTGTGCATTTACAATATTCATTGAATTTTGCCATTGAAAAACGTCCAGAAATGTTTGAAGCTACTGACTGAATGAAAGGAGCTGGCATCTCACTCTATTTGAATCTTCTTTATCATGCTAGGATTAGCAGGAAAAAGCAAAAAATTTCAGAATTGCACCTTGCAATGTGGAGATATTACTGTTTGTGCATTTACAATATTCATTGATTTTTGCCATTGAAAAACGTCCAGAAATGTTTATACCAGAAATGTTTGAAGCTACTGACTGAATGAAAGGAGCTGGCATCTCACTCTCTTTGAATCTTCTTTATCATGCTAAGAGGAGCAGGAAAAAGCAAAAAATTTCAGAATTGCACCTTGCAATGCGGAGAAATTACTGTTTGTGCATTTACAATATTCATTGATTTTTGCCATTGAAAAACGTCCAGAAATGACTGAAGCTACTGACTGAATGAAAGGAGCTGGCATCTCACTCTCTTTGAATCTTCTTTATCATGCTAAGAGGAGCAGGAAAAAGCAAAAAATTTCAGAATTGCACCTTGCAATGCGGAGAAATTACTGTTTGTGCATTTACAATATTCATTGATTTTTGCCATTGAAAAACGTCCAGAAATGATTGAAGCTACTGACTGAATGAAAGGAGCTGGCATCTCACTCTCTTTGAATCTTCTTTATCATGCTAAGAGGAGCAGGAAAAAGCAAAAAATTTCAGAATTGCACCTTGCAATGCGGAGAAATTACTGTTTGTGCATTTACAATATTCATTGATTTTTGCCATTGAAAAACATCATGTTATTCATATACCAGAAATGATTGAAGCTACTGACTGAATGAAAGGAGCTGGCATCTCACTCTCTTTGAATCTTCTTTATCATGCTAAGAGGAGCAGGAAAAAGCAAAAAATTTCAGAATTGCACCTTGCAATGCGGAGAAATTACTGTTTGTGCATTTACAATATTCATTGATTTTTGCCATTGAAAAACGTCCAGAAATGATTGAAGCTACTGACTGAATGAAAGGAGCTGGCATCTCACTCTCTTTGAATCTTTTTTATCATGCTAAGAGGAGCAGGAAAAAGCAAAAAATTTCAGAATTGCATCTTGCAATGCGGAGAAATTACTGTTTGTGCATTTACAATATTCATTGATTTTTGCCATTGAAAAACGTCCAGAAATGATTGAAGCTACTGACTGAATGAAAGGAGCTGGCATCTCACTCTCTTTGAATCTTCTTTATCATGCTAAGAGGAGCAGGAAAAAGCAAAAAATTTCAGAATTGCACCTTGCAATGCGGAGAAATTACTGTTTGTGCATTTACAATATTCATTGATTTTTGCCATTGAAAAACGTCCAGAAATGATTGAAGCTACTGACTGAATGAAAGGAGCTGGAATCTCACTCTCTTTGAATCTTCTTTATCATGCTAAGAGGAGCAGGAAAAAGCAAAAAATTTCAGAATTGCAACTTGCAATGCGGAGAAATTACTGTTTGTGCATTTACAATATTCATTGATTTTTGCCATTGAAAAACATCATGTTATTCATATACCAGAAATGATTGAAGCTACTGACTGAATGAAAGGAGCTGGCATCTCACTCTCTTTGAATCTTCTTTATCATGCTAAGAGGAGCAGGAAAAAGCAAAAAATTTCAGAATTGCACCTTGCAATGCGGAGAAATTACTGTTTGTGCATTTACAATATTCATTGATTTTTGCCATTGAAAAACGTCCAGAAATGATTGAAGCTACTGACTGAATGAAAGGAGCTGGCATCTCACTCTCTTTGAATCTTCTTTATCATGCTAAGAGGAGCAGGAAAAAGCAAAAAATTTCAGAATTGCACCTTGCAATGCGGAGAAATTACTGTTTGTGCATTTACAATATTCATTGATTTTTGCCATTGAAAAACGTCCAGAAATGATTGAAGCTACTGACTGAATGAAAGAAGCTGGCATCTCACTCTCTTTGAATCTTCTTTATCATGCTAAGAGGAGCAGGAAAAAGCAAAAAATTTCAGAATTGCACCTTGCAATGCGGAGAAATTACTGTTTGTGCATTTACAATATTCATTAATTTTTGCCATTGAAAAACATCATGTTATTCATATCCCAGAAATGTTTGAAGCTACTGACTGAATGAAAGAAGCTGGCATCTCACTCTCTTTGAATCTTCTTTATCATGCTAAGAGGAGCAGGAAAAAGCAAAAAATTTCAGAATTGCACCTTGCAATGCGGAGAAATTACTGTTTGTGCATTTACAATATTCATTGATTTTTGCCATTGAAAAACGTCCAGAAATGATTGAAGCTACTGACTGAATGAAAGGAGCTGGCATCTCACTCTCTTTGAATCTTCTTTATCATGCTAAGAGGAGCAGGAAAAAGCAAAAAATTTCAGAATTGCACCTTGCAATGCGGAGAAATTACTGTTTGTGCATTTACAATATTCATTGATTTTTGCCATTGAAAAACATCATGTTATTCATATACCAGAAATGTTTGAAGCTACTGACTGAATGAAAGGAGCTGGCATCTCACTCTCTTTGAATCTTCTTTATCATGCTAAGAGGAGCAGGAAAAAGCAAAAAATTTCAGAATTGCACCTTGCAATGCGGAGAAATTACTGTTTGTGCATTTACAATATTCATTGATTTTTGCCATTGAAAAACGTCCAGAAATGATTGAAGCTACTGACTGAATGAAAGGAGCTGGCATCTCACTCTCTTTGAATCTTCTTTATCATGCTAAGAGGAGCAGGAAAATGCAAGAAATTTCAGAATTGCACCTTGCAATGCGGAGAAATTACTGTTTGTGCATTTACAATATTCATTGATTTTTGCCATTGAAAAACATCCAGAAATGATTGAAGCTACTGACTGAATGAAAGGAGCTGGCATCTCACTCTCTTTGAATCTTCTTTATCATGCTAAGAGGAGCAGGAAAAAGCCAAAAATTTCAGAATTGCACCTTGCAATGCGGAGAAATTACTGTTTGTGCATTTACAATATTCATTGATTTTTGCCATTGAAAAACATCATGTTATTCATATACCAGAAATGATTGAAGCTACTGACTGAATGAAAGGAGCTGGCATCTCACTCTCTTTGAATCTTCTTTATCATGCAAAGAGGAGCAGGAAAAAGCAAAAAATTTCAGAATTGCACCTTGCAATGCGGAGAAATTACTGTTTGTGCATTTACAATATTCATTGATTTTTGCCATTGAAAAACGTCCAGAAATAATTGAAGCTACTGACTGAATGAAAGGAGCTGGCATCTCACTCTCTTTGAATCTTCTTTATCATGCTAAGAGGAGCAGGAAAAAGCAAAAAATTTCAGAATTGCACCTTGCAATGCGGAGAAATTACTGTTTGTGCATTTACAATATTCACTGATTTTTGCCATTGAAAAACGTCCAGAAATGATTGAAGCAACTGACTGAATGAAAGGAGCTGGCATCTCACTCTCTTTGAATCTTCTTTATCATGCTAAGAGGAGCAGGAAAAAGCAAAAAATTTCAGAATTGCACCTTGCAATGCGGAGAAATTACTGTTTGTGCATTTACAATATTCATTGATTTTTGCCATTGAAAAACGTCCAGAAATAATTGAAGCTACTGACTGAATGAAAGGAGCTGGCATCTCACTCTCTTTGAATCTTCTTTATCATGCTAAGAGGAGCAGGAAAAAGCAAAAAATTTCAGAATTGCAACTTGCAATGCGGAGAAATTACTGTTTGTGCATTTACAATATTCATTGATTTTTGCCATTGAAAAACATCATGTTATTCATATACCAGAAATGATTGAAGCTACTGACTGAATGAAAGGAGCTGGCATCTCACTCTCTTTGAATCTTCTTTATCATGCTAAGAGGAGCAGGAAAAAGCAAAAAATTTCAGAATTGCACCTTGCAATGCGGAGAAATTACTGTTTGTGCATTTACAATATTCATTGATTTTTGCCATTGAAAAACGTCCAGAAATGATTGAAGCTACTGACTGAATGAAAGGAGCTGGCATCTCACTCTCTTTGAATCTTCTTTATCATGCTAAGAGGAGCAGGAAAAAGCAAAAAATTTCAGAATTGCACCTTGCAATGCGGAGAAATTACTGGTTGTGCATTAACAATATTCATTGATTTTTGCCATTGAAAAACATCATGTTATTCATATACCAGAAATGATTGAAGCTACTGACTGAATGAAAGGAGCTGGCATCTCACTCTCTTTGAATCTTCTTTATCATGCTAAGAGGAGCAGGAAAAAGCAAAAAATTTCAGAATTGCACCTTGCAATGCGGAGAAATGACTGTTTGTGCATTTACAATATTCATTGATTTTTGCCATTGAAAAACGTCCAGAAATGATTGAAGCTACTGACTGAATGAAAGGAGCTGGCATCTCACTCTCTTTGAATCTTCTTTATCATGCTAAGAGGAGCAGGAAAAAGCAAAAAATTTCAGAATTGCACCTTGCAATGCGGAGAAATTACTGTTTGTGCATTTACAATATTCATTGATTTTTGCCATTGAAAAACGTCCAGAAATGATTGAAGCTACTGACTGAATGAAAGGAGCTGGCATCTCACTCTCTTTGAATCTTCTTTATCATGCTAGGATTAGCAGGAAAAAGCAAAAAATTTCAGAATTGCACCTGGCAATGTGGAGATATTACTGTTTGTGCATTTACAATATTCATTGAATTTTGCCATTGAAAAACGTCCAGAAATGTTTGAAGCTACTGACTGAATGAAAGGAGCTGGCATCTCACTCTATTTGAATCTTCTTTATCATGCTAGGATTAGCAGGAAAAAGCAAAAAATTTCAGAATTGCACCTTGCAATGTGGAGATATTACTGTTTGTGCATTTACAATATTCATTGATTTTTGCCATTGAAAAACGTCCAGAAATGTTTATACCAGAAATGTTTGAAGCTACTGACTGAATGAAAGGAGCTGGCATCTCACTCTCTTTGAATCTTCTTTATCATGTTAAGAGGAGCAGGAAAAAGCAAAAAATTTCAGAATTGCACCTTGCAATGCGGAGAAATTACTGTTTGTGCATTTACAATATTCATTGATTTTTGCCATTGAAAAACGTCCAGAAATGATTGAAGCTACTGACTGAATGAAAGGAGCTGGCATCTCACTCTCTTTGAATCTTCTTTATCATGCTAAGAGGAGCAGGAAAAAGCAAAAAATTTCAGAATTGCACCTTGCAATGCGGAGAAATTACTGTTTGTGCATTTACAATATTCATTGATTTTTGCCATTGAAAAACATCATGTTATTCATATACCAGAAATGATTGAAGCTACTGACTGAATGAAAGGAGCTGGCATCTCACTCTCTTTGAATCTTCTTTATCATGCTAAGAGGAGCAGGAAAAAGCAAAAAATTTCAGAATTGCACCTTGCAATGCGGAGAAATTACTGTTTGTGCATTTACAATATTCATTGATTTTTGCCATTGAAAAACGTCCAGAAATGATTGAAGCTACTGACTGAATGAAAGGAGCTGGCATCTCACTCTCTTTGAATCTTTTTTATCATGCTAAGAGGAGCAGGAAAAAGCAAAAAATTTCAGAATTGCATCTTGCAATGCGGAGAAATTACTGTTTGTGCATTTACAATATTCATTGATTTTTGCCATTGAAAAACGTCCAGAAATGATTGAAGCTACTGACTGAATGAAAGGAGCTGGCATCTCACTCTCTTTGAATCTTCTTTATCATGCTAAGAGGAGCAGGAAAAAGCAAAAAATTTCAGAATTGCACCTTGCAATGCGGAGAAATTACTGTTTGTGCATTTACAATATTCATTGATTTTTGCCATTGAAAAACGTCCAGAAATGATTGAAGCTACTGACTGAATGAAAGGAGCTGGAATCTCACTCTCTTTGAATCTTCTTTATCATGCTAAGAGGAGCAGGAAAAAGCAAAAAATTTCAGAATTGCAACTTGCAATGCGGAGAAATTACTGTTTGTGCATTTACAATATTCATTGATTTTTGCCATTGAAAAACATCATGTTATTCATATACCAGAAATGATTGAAGCTACTGACTGAATGAAAGGAGCTGGCATCTCACTCTCTTTGAATCTTCTTTATCATGCTAAGAGGAGCAGGAAAAAGCAAAAAATTTCAGAATTGCACCTTGCAATGCGGAGAAATTACTGTTTGTGCATTTACAATATTCATTGATTTTTGCCATTGAAAAACGTCCAGAAATGATTGAAGCTACTGACTGAATGAAAGGAGCTGGCATCTCACTCTCTTTGAATCTTCTTTATCATGCTAAGAGGAGCAGGAAAAAGCAAAAAATTTCAGAATTGCACCTTGCAATGCGGAGAAATTACTGTTTGTGCATTTACAATATTCATTGATTTTTGCCATTGAAAAACGTCCAGAAATGATTGAAGCTACTGACTGAATGAAAGAAGCTGGCATCTCACTCTCTTTGAATCTTCTTTATCATGCTAAGAGGAGCAGGAAAAAGCAAAAAATTTCAGAATTGCACCTTGCAATGCGGAGAAATTACTGTTTGTGCATTTACAATATTCATTAATTTTTGCCATTGAAAAACATCATGTTATTCATATCCCAGAAATGTTTGAAGCTACTGACTGAATGAAAGAAGCTGGCATCTCACTCTCTTTGAATCTTCTTTATCATGCTAAGAGGAGCAGGAAAAAGCAAAAAATTTCAGAATTGCACCTTGCAATGCGGAGAAATTACTGTTTGTGCATTTACAATATTCATTGATTTTTGCCATTGAAAAACGTCCAGAAATGATTGAAGCTACTGACTGAATGAAAGGAGCTGGCATCTCACTCTCTTTGAATCTTCTTTATCATGCTAAGAGGAGCAGGAAAAAGCAAAAAATTTCAGAATTGCACCTTGCAATGCGGAGAAATTACTGTTTGTGCATTTACAATATTCATTGATTTTTGCCATTGAAAAACATCATGTTATTCATATACCAGAAATGTTTGAAGCTACTGACTGAATGAAAGGAGCTGGCATCTCACTCTCTTTGAATCTTCTTTATCATGCTAAGAGGAGCAGGAAAAAGCAAAAAATTTCAGAATTGCACCTTGCAATGCGGAGAAATTACTGTTTGTGCATTTACAATATTCATTGATTTTTGCCATTGAAAAACGTCCAGAAATGATTGAAGCTACTGACTGAATGAAAGGAGCTGGCATCTCACTCTCTTTGAATCTTCTTTATCATGCTAAGAGGAGCAGGAAAATGCAAGAAATTTCAGAATTGCACCTTGCAATGCGGAGAAATTACTGTTTGTGCATTTACAATATTCATTGATTTTTGCCATTGAAAAACATCCAGAAATGATTGAAGCTACTGACTGAATGAAAGGAGCTGGCATCTCACTCTCTTTGAATCTTCTTTATCATGCTAAGAGGAGCAGGAAAAAGCCAAAAATTTCAGAATTGCACCTTGCAATGCGGAGAAATTACTGTTTGTGCATTTACAATATTCATTGATTTTTGCCATTGAAAAACATCATGTTATTCATATACCAGAAATGATTGAAGCTACTGACTGAATGAAAGGAGCTGGCATCTCACTCTCTTTGAATCTTCTTTATCATGCAAAGAGGAGCAGGAAAAAGCAAAAAATTTCAGAATTGCACCTTGCAATGCGGAGAAATTACTGTTTGTGCATTTACAATATTCATTGATTTTTGCCATTGAAAAACGTCCAGAAATGATTGAAGCTACTGACTGAATGAAAGGAGCTGGCATCTCACTCTCTTTGAATCTTCTTTATCATGCTAAGAGGAGCAGGAAAAAGCAAAAAATTTCAGAATTGCACCTTGCAATGCGGAGAAATTACTGTTTGTGCATTTACAATATTCACTGATTTTTGCCATTGAAAAACGTCCAGAAATGATTGAAGCAACTGACTGAATGAAAGGAGCTGGCATCTCACTCTCTTTGAATCTTCTTTATCATGCTAAGAGGAGCAGGAAAAAGCAAAAAATTTCAGAATTGCACCTTGCAATGCGGAGAAATTACTGTTTGTGCATTTACAATATTCATTGATTTTGCATTGAAAAACGTCCAGAAATAATGAAGCTACTGACTGAATGAAAGGAGCTGGCATCTCACTCTCTTTGAATCTTCTTTATCATGCTAAGAGGAGCAGGAAAAAGCAAAAAATTTCAGAATTGCAACTTGCAATGCGGAGAAATTACTGTTTGTGATGCATTTACAATATTCATTGATTTTTGCCATTGAAAAACATCATGTTATTCATATACCAGAAATGATTGAAGCTACTGACTGAATGAAAGGAGCTGGCATCTCACTCTCTTTGAATCTTCTTTATCATGCTAAGAGGAGCAGGAAAAAGCAAAAAATTTCAGAATTGCACCTTGCAATGCGGAGAAATTACTGTTTGTGCATTTACAATATTCATTGATTTTTGCCATTGAAAAACGTCCAGAAATGATTGAAGCTACTGACTGAATGAAAGGAGCTGGCATCTCACTCTCTTTGAATCTTCTTTATCATGCTAAGAGGAGCAGGAAAAAGCAAAAAATTTCAGAATTGCACCTTGCAATGCGGAGAAATTACTGTTTGTGCTTTTACAATATTCATTGATTTTTGCCATTGAAAAACATCATGTTATTCATATACCAGAAATGTTTGAAGCTACTGACTGAATGAAAGGAGCTGGCATCTCACTCTCTTTGAATCTTCTTTATCATGCTAAGAGGAGCAGGAAAAAGCAAAAAATTTCAGAATTGCACCTTGCAATGCGGAGAAATTACTGTTTGTGCATTTACAATATTCATTGATTTTTGCCATTGAAAAATGTCCAGAAATGATTGAAGCTGCTGACTGAATGAAAGGAGCTGGCATCTCACTCTCTTTGAATCTTCTTTATCATGCTAAGAGGAGCAGGAAAAAGCAAAAAATTTCCGAATTGCACCTTGCAATGCGGAGAAATTACTGTTTGTGCATTTACAATATTCATTGATTTTTGCCATTGAAAAACATCATGTTATTCATATACCAGAAATGATTGAAGCTACTGACTGAATGAAAGGAGCTGGCATTTCACTCTCTTTGAATCTTCTTTATCATGCTAAGAGGAGCAGGAAAAAGCAAAAAATTTCAGAATTGCACCTTGCAATGCGGAGAAATTACTGTTTGTGCATTTACAATATTCATTGATTTTTGCCATTGAAAAACGTCCAGAAATGATTGAAGCTACTGACTGAATGAAAGGAGCTGGCATCTCACTCTCTTTGAATCTTCTTTATCATGCTAAGAGGAGCAGGAAAAAGCAAAAAATTTCAGAATTGCACCTTGCAATGCGGAGAAATTACTGTTTGTGCATTTACAATATTCATTGATTTTTGCCATTGAAAAACGTCCAGAAATGATTGAAGCTACTGACTGAATGAAAGGAGCTGGCATCTCACTCTCTTTGAATCTTCTTTATCATGCTAAGAGGAGCAGGAAAAAGCAAAAAATTTCAGAATTGCACCTTGCAATGCGGAGAAATTACTGTTTGTGCATTTACAATATTCATTGATTTTTGCCATTGAAAAACATCATGTTATTCATATACCAGAAATGTTTGAAGCTACTGACTGAATGAAAGGAGCTGGCATCTCACTCTCTTTGAATCTTCTTTATCATGCTAAGAGGAGCAGGAAAAAGCAAAAAATTTCAGAATTGCACCTTGCAATGCGGAGAAATTACTGTTTGTGCATTTACAATATTCATTGATTTTTGCCATTGAAAAACGTCCAGAAATGATTGAAGCTACTGACTGAATGAAAGGAGCTGGCATCTCACTCTCTTTGAATCTTCTTTATCATGCTAAGAGGAGCAGGAAAAAGCAAAAAATTTCAGAATTGCACCTTGCAATGCGGAGAAATTACTGTTTGTGCATTTACAATATTCATTGATTTTTGCCATTGAAAAACATCATGTTATTCATATACCAGAAATGATTGAAGCTACTGACTGAATGAAAGGAGCTGGCATCTCGCTCTCTTTGAATCTTCTTTATCATGCTAAGAGGAGCAGGAAAAAGCAAAAAATTTCAGAATTGCACCTTGCAATGCGGAGAAATTACTGTTTGTGCATTTACAATATTCATTGATTTTTGCCATTGAAAAACGTCCAGAAATGATTGAAGCTACTGACTGAATGAAAGGAGCTGGCATCTCACTCTCTTTGAATCTTCTTTATCATGCTAAGAGGAGCAGGAAAAAGCAAAAAATTTCAGAATTGCACCTTGCAATGCGGAGAAATTACTGTTTGTGCATTTACAATATTCATTGATTTTTGCCATTGAAAAACGTCCAGAAATGATTGAAGCTACTGACTGAATGAAAGGAGCTGGCATCTCACTCTCTTTGAATCTTCTTTATCATGCTAAGAGGAGCAGGAAAAAGCAAAAAATTTCAGAATTGCAACTTGCAATGCGGAGAAATTACTGTTTGTGCATTTACAATATTCATTGATTTTTGCCATTGAAAAACATCATGTTATTCATATACCAGAAATGATTGAAGCTACTGACTGAATGAAAGGAGCTGGCATCTCACTCTCTTTGAATCTTCTTTATCATGCTAAGAGGAGCAGGAAAAAGCAAAAAATTTCAGAATTGCACCTTGCAATGCGGAGAAATTACTGTTTGTGCATTTACAATATTCATTGATTTTTGCCATTGAAAAACATCATGTTATTCATATACCAGAAATGTTTGAAGCTACTGACTGAATGAAAGGAGCTGGCATCTCACTCTCTTTGAATCTTCTTTATCATGCTAAGAGGAGCAGGAAAAAGCAAAAAATTTCAGAATTGCACCTTGCAATGCGGAGAAATTACTGTTTGTGCATTTACAATATTCATTGATTTTTGCCATTGAAAAACATCATGTTATTCATATACCAGAAATGTTTGAAGCTACTGACTGAATGAAAGGAGCTGGCATCGCACTCTCTTTGAATCTTCTTTATCATGCTAAGAGGAGCAGGAAAAAGCAAAAAATTTCAGAATTGCACCTTGCAATGCGGAGAAATTACTGTTTGTGCATTTACAATATTCATTGATTTTTGCCATTGAAAAACGTCCAGAAATGATTGAAGCTACTGACTGAATGAAAGGAGCTGGCATCTCACTCTCTTTGAATCTTCTTTATCATGCTAAGAGGAGCAGGAAAATGCAAGAAATTTCAGAATTGCACCTTGCAATGCGGAGAAATTACTGTTTGTGCATTTACAATATTCATTGATTTTTGCCATTGAAAAACATCCAGAAATGATTGAAGCTACTGACTGAATGAAAGGAGCTGGCATCTCACTCTCTTTGAATCTTCTTTATCATGCTAAGAGGAGCAGGAAAAAGCCAAAAATTTCAGAATTGCACCTTGCAATGCGGAGAAATTACTGTTTGTGCATTTACAATATTCATTGATTTTTGCCATTGAAAAACATCATGTTATTCATATACCAGAAATGATTGAAGCTACTGACTGAATGAAAGGAGCTGGCATCTCACTCTCTTTGAATCTTCTTTATCATGCAAAGAGGAGCAGGAAAAAGCAAAAAATTTCAGAATTGCACCTTGCAATGCGGAGAAATTACTGTTTGTGCATTTACAATATTCATTGATTTTTGCCATTGAAAAACGTCCAGAAATGATTGAAGCTACTGACTGAATGAAAGGAGCTGGCATCTCACTCTCTTTGAATCTTCTTTATCATGCTAAGAGGAGCAGGAAAAAGCAAAAAATTTCAGAATTGCACCTTGCAATGCGGAGAAATTACTGTTTGTGCATTTACAATATTCACTGATTTTTGCCATTGAAAAACGTCCAGAAATGATTGAAGCAACTGACTGAATGAAAGGAGCTGGCATCTCACTCTCTTTGAATCTTCTTTATCATGCTAAGAGGAGCAGGAAAAAGCAAAAAATTTCAGAATTGCACCTTGCAATGCGGAGAAATTACTGTTTGTGCATTTACAATATTCATTGATTTTTGCCATTGAAAAACGTCCAGAAATAATTGAAGCTACTGACTGAATGAAAGGAGCTGGCATCTCACTCTCTTTGAATCTTCTTTATCATGCTAAGAGGAGCAGGAAAAAGCAAAAAATTTCAGAATTGCAACTTGCAATGCGGAGAAATTACTGTTTGTGCATTTACAATATTCATTGATTTTTGCCATTGAAAAACATCATGTTATTCATATACCAGAAATGATTGAAGCTACTGACTGAATGAAAGGAGCTGGAATCTCACTCTCTTTGAATCTTCTTTATCATGCTAAGAGGAGCAGGAAAAAGCAAAAAATTTCAGAATGGCACCTTGCAATGCGGAGAAATTACTGTTTGTGCATTTACAATATTCATTGATTTTTGCCATTGAAAAACGTCCAGAAATGATTGAAGCTACTGACTGAATGAAAGGAGCTGGCATCTCACTCTCTTTGAATCTTCTTTATCATGCTAAGAGGAGCAGGAAAAAGCAAAAAATTTCAGAATTGCACCTTGCAATGCGGAGAAATTACTGTTTGTGCTTTTACAATATTCATTGATTTTTGCCATTGAAACACATCATGTTATTCATATACCAGAAATGTTTGAAGCTACTGACTGAATGAAAGGAGCTGGCATCTCACTCTCTTTGAATCTTCTTTATCATGCTAAGAGGAGCAGGAAAAAGCAAAACATTTCTGAATTGCACCTTGCAATGCGGAGAAATTACTGTTTGTGCATTTACAATATTCATTGATTTTTGCCATTGAAAAATGTCCAGAAATGATTGAAGCTGCTGACTGAATGAAAGGAGCTGGCATCTCACTCTCTTTGAATCTTCTTTATCATGCTAAGAGGAGCAGGAAAAAGCAAAAAATTTCAGAATTGCACCTTGCAATGCGGAGAAATTACTGTTTGTGCATTTACAATATTCATTGATTTTTGCCATTGAAAAACATCATGTTATTCATATACCAGAAATGATTGAAGCTACTGACTGAATGAAAGGAGCTGGCATCTCACTCTCTTTGAATCTTCTTTATCATGCTAAGAGGAGCAGGAAAAAGCAAAAAATTTCAGAATTGCACCTTGCAATGCGGAGAAATTACTGTTTGTGCATTTACAATATTCATTGATTTTTGCCATTGAAAAACGTCCAGAAATGATTGAAGCTACTGACTGAATGAAAGGAGCTGGCATCTCACTCTCTTTGAATCTTCTTTATCATGCTAAGAGGAGCAGGAAAAAGCAAAAAATTTCAGAATTGCACCTTGCAATGCGGAGAAATTACTGTTTGTGCATTTACAATATTCATTGATTTTTGCCATTGAAAAACGTCCAGAAATGATTGAAGCTACTGACTGAATGAAAGGAGCTGGCATCTCACTCTCTTTGAATCTTCTTTATCATGCTAAGAGGAGCAGGAAAAAGCAAAAAATTTCAGAATTGCACCTTGCAATGCGGAGAAATTACTGTTTGTGCATTTACAATATTCATTGATTTTTGCAATTGAAAAACATCATGTTATTCATATACCAGAAATGTTTGAAGCTACTGACTGAATGAAAGGAGCTGGCATCTCACTCTCTTTGAATCTTCTTTATCATGCTAAGAGGAGCAGGAAAAAGCAAAAAATTTCAGAATTGCACCTTGCAATGCGGAGAAATTACTGTTTGTGCATTTACAATATTCATTGATTTTTGCCATTGAAAAACGTCCAGAAATGATTGAAGCTACTGACTGAATGAAAGGAGCTGGCATCTCACTCTCTTTGAATCTTCTTTATCATGCTAAGAGGAGCAGGAAAAAGCAAAAAATTTCAGAATTGCACCTTGCAATGCGGAGAAATTACTGTTTGTGCATTTACAATATTCATTGATTTTTGCCATTGAAAAACATCATGTTATTCATATACCAGAAATGATTGAAGCTACTGACTGAATGAAAGGAGCTGGCATCTCGCTCTCTTTGAATCTTCTTTATCATGCTAAGAGGAGCAGGAAAAAGCAAAAAATTTCAGAATTGCACCTTGCAATGCGGAGAAATTACTGTTTGTGCATTTACAATATTCATTGATTTTTGCCATTGAAAAACGTCCAGAAGAGATTGAAGCTACTGACTGAATGAAAGGAGCTGGCATCTCACTCTCTTTGAATCTTCTTTATCATGCTAAGAGGAGCAGGAAAAAGCAAAAAATTTCAGAATTGCACCTTGCAATGTGGAGAAATTACTGTTTGTGCATTTACAATATTCATTGATTTTTGCCATTGAAAAACATCATGTTATTCATATACCAGAAATGATTGAAGCTACTGACTGAATGAAAGGAGCTGGCATCTCACTCTCTTTGAATCTTCTTTATCATGCTAAGAGGAGCAGGAAAAAGCAAAAAATTTCAGAATTGCACCTTGCAATGCGGAGAAATTACTGTTTGTGCATTTACAATATTCATTGATTTTTGCCATTGAAAAACGTCCAGAAATGATTGAAGCTACTGACTGAATGAAAGGAGCTGGCATCTCACTCTCTTTGAATCTTCTTTATCATGCTAAGAGGAGCAGGAAAAAGCAAAAAATTTCAGAATTGCACCTTGCAATGCGGAGAAATTACTGTTTGTGCTTTTACAATATTCATTGATTTTTGCCATTGAAAAACATCATGTTATTCATATACCAGAAATGTTTGAAGCTACTGACTGAATGAAAGGAGCTGGCATCTCACTCTCTTTGAATCTTCTTTATCATGCTAAGAGGAGCAGGAAAAAGCAAAAAATTTCAGAATTGCACCTTGCAATGCGGAGAAATTACTGTTTGTGCATTTACAATATTCATTGATTTTTGCCATTGAAAAACGTCCAGAAATGATTGAAGCTACTGACTGAATGAAAGGAGCTGGCATCTCACTCTCTTTGAATCTTCTTTATCATGCTAAGAGGAGCAGGAAAAAGCAAAAAATTTCAGAATTGCACCTTGCAATGCGGAGAAATTACTGTTTGTGCATTTACAATATTCATTGATTTTTGCCATTGAAAAACGTCCAGAAATGATTGAAGCTACTGACTGAATGAAAGGAGCTGGCATCTCACTCTCTTTGAATCTTCTTTATCATGCTAAGAGGAGCAGGAAAAAGCAAAAAATTTCAGAATTGCAACTTGCAATGCGGAGAAATTACTGTTTGTGCATTTACAATATTCATTGATTTTTGCCATTGAAAAACATCATGTTATTCATATACCAGAAATGATTGAAGCTACTGACTGAATGAAAGGAGCTGGCATCTCACTCTCTTTGAATCTTCTTTATCATGCTAAGAGGAGCAGGAAAAAGCAAAAAATTTCAGAATTGCACCTTGCAATGCGGAGAAATTACTGTTTGTGCATTTACAATATTCATTGATTTTTGCCATTGAAAAACGTCCAGAAATGATTGAAGCTACTGACTGAATGAAAGGAGCTGGCATCTCACTCTCTTTGAATCTTCTTTATCATGCTAAGAGGAGCAGGAAAAAGCAAAAAATTTCAGAATTGCACCTTGCAATGCGGAGAAATTACTGTTTGTGCATTTACAATATTCATTGATTTTTGCCATTGAAAAACGTCCAGAAATGATTGAAGCTACTGACTGAATGAAAGGAGCTGGCATCTCACTCTCTTTGAATCTTCTTTATCATGCTAAGAGGAGCAGGAAAAAGCAAAAAATTTCAGAATTGCACCTTGCAATGCGGAGAAATTACTGTTTGTGCATTTACATTATTCATTAATTTTTGCCATTGAAAAACATCATGTTATTCATATCCCAGAAATGTTTGAAGCTACTGACTGAATGAAAGAAGCTGGCATCTCACTCTCTTTGAATCTTCTTTATCATGCTAAGAGGAGCAGGAAAAAGCAAAAAATTTCAGAATTGCACCTTGCAATGCGGAGAAATTACTGTTTGTGCATTTACAATATTCATTGATTTTTGCCATTGAAAAACGTCCAGAAATGATTGAAGCTACTGACTGAATGAAAGGAGCTGGCATCTCACTCTCTTTGAATCTTCTTTATCATGCTAAGAGGAGCAGGAAAAAGCAAAAAAATTCAGAATTGCACCTTGCAATGCGGAGAAATTACTGTTTGTGCATTTACAATATTCATTGATTTTTGCCATTGAAAAACATCATGTTATTCATATACCAGAAATGTTTGAAGCTACTGACTGAATGAAAGGAGCTGGCATCTCACTCTCTTTGAATCTTCTTTATCATGCTAAGAGGAGCAGGAAAAAGCAAAAAATTTCAGAATTGCACCTTGCAATGCGGAGAAATTACTGTTTGTGCATTTACAATATTCATTGATTTTTGCCATTGAAAAACGTCCAGAAATGATTGAAGCTACTGACTGAATGAAAGGAGCTGGCATCTCACTCTCTTTGAATCTTCTTTATCATGCTAAGAGGAGCAGGAAAATGCAAGAAATTTCAGAATTGCACCTTGCAATGCGGAGAAATTACTGTTTGTGCATTTACAATATTCATTGATTTTTGCCATTGAAAAACATCCAGAAATGATTGAAGCTACTGACTGAATGAAAGGAGCTGGCATCTCACTCTCTTTGAATCTTCTTTATCATGCTAAGAGGAGCAGGAAAAAGCAAAAAATTTCAGAATTGCACCTTGCAATGCGGAGAAATTACTGTTTGTGCATTTACAATATTCATTGATTTTTGCCATTGAAAAACATCATGTTATTCATATACCAGAAATGATTGAAGCTACTGACTGAATGAAAGGAGCTGGCATCTCACTCTCTTTGAATCTTCTTTATCATGTAAAGAGGAGCAGGAAAAAGCAAAAAATTTCAGAATTGCACCTTGCAATGCGGAGAAATTACTGTTTGTGCATTTACAATATTCATTGATTTTTGCCATTGAAAAACGTCCAGAAATGATTGAAGCTACTGACTGAATGAAAGGAGCTGGCATCTCACTCTCTTTGAATCTTCTTTATCATGCTAAGAGGAGCAGGAAAAAGCAAAAAATTTCAGAATTGCACCTTGCAATGCGGAGAAATTACTGTTTGTGCATTTACAATATTCATTGATTTTTGCCATTGAAAAACGTCCAGAAATGATTGAAGCAACTGACTGAATGAAAGGAGCTGGCATCTCACTCTCTTTGAATCTTCTTTATCATGCTAAGAGGAGCAGGAAAAAGCAAAAAATTTCAGAATTGCACCTTGCAATGCGGAGAAATTACTGTTTGTGCATTTACAATATTCATTGATTTTTGCCATTGAAAAACGTCCAGAAATAATTGAAGCTACTGACTGAATGAAAGGAGCTGGCATCTCACTCTCTTTGAATCTTCTTTATCATGCTAAGAGGAGCAGGAAAAAGCAAAAAATTTCAGAATTGCAACTTGCAATGCGGAGAAATTACTGTTTGTGCATTTACAATATTCATTGATTTTTGCCATTGAAAAACATCATGTTATTCATATACCAGAAATGATTGAAGCTACTGACTGAATGAAAGGAGCTGGCATCTCACTCTCTTTGAATCTTCTTTATCATGCTAAGAGGAGCAGGAAAAAGCAAAAAATTTCAGAATTGCACCTTGCAATGCGGAGAAATTACTGTTTGTGCATTTACAATATTCATTGATTTTTGCCATTGAAAAACGTCCAGAAATGATTGAAGCTACTGACTGAATGAAAGGAGCTGGCATCTCACTCTCTTTGAATCTTCTTTATCATGCTAAGAGAAGCAGGAAAAAGCAAAAAATTTCAGAATTGCACCTTGCAATGCGGAGAAATTACTGTTTGTGCTTTTACAATATTCATTGATTTTTGCCATTGAAAAACATCATGTTATTCATATACCAGAAATGTTTGAAGCTACTGACTGAATGAAAGGAGCTGGCATCTCACTCTCTTTGAATCTTCTTTATCATGCTAAGAGGAGCAGGAAAAAGCAAAAAATTTCAGAATTGCACCTTGCAATGCGGAGAAATTTCTGTTTGTGCATTTACAATATTCATTGATTTTTGCCATTGAAAAATGTCCAGAAATGATTGAAGCTGCTGACTGAATGAAAGGAGCTGGCATCTCACTCTCTTTGAATCTTCTTTATCATGCTAAGAGGAGCAGGAAAAAGCAAAAAATTTCAGAATTGCACCTTGCAATGCGGAGAAATTACTGTTTGTGCATTTACAATATTCATTGATTTTTGCCATTGAAAAACGTCCAGAAATGATTGAAGCTACTGACTGAATGAAAGGAGCTGGCATCTCACTCTCTTTGAATCTTCTTTATCATGCTAAGAGGAGCAGGAAAAAGCAAAAAATTTCAGAATTGCACCTTGCAATGCGGAGAAATTACTGTTTGTGCATTTACAATATTCATTGATTTTTGCCATTGAAAAACGTCCAGAAATGATTGAAGCTACTGACTGAATGAAAGGAGCTGGCATCTCACTCTCTTTGAATCTTCTTTATCATGCTAAGAGGAGCAGGAAAAAGCAAAAAATTTCAGAATTGCACCTTGCAATGCGGAGAAATTACTGTTTGTGCATTTACAATATTCATTGATTTTTGCCATTGAAAAACATCATGTTATTCATATACCAGAAATGTTTGAAGCTACTGACTGAATGAAAGGAGCTGGCATCTCACTCTCTTTGAATCTTCTTTATCATGCTAAGAGGAGCAGGAAAAAGCAAAAAATTTCAGAATTGCACCTTGCAATGCGGAGAAATTACTGTTTGTGCATTTACAATATTCATTGATTTTTGCCATTGAAAAACGTCCAGAAATGATTGAAGCTACTGACTGAATGAAAGGAGCTGGCATCTCACTCTCTTTGAATCTTCTTTATCATGCTAAGAGGAGCAGGAAAAAGCAAAAAATTTCAGAATTGCACCTTGCAATGCGGAGAAATTACTGTTTGTGCATTTACAATATTCATTGATTTTTGCCATTGAAAAACGTCCAGAAATGATTGAAGCTACTGACTGAATGAAAGGAGCTGGCATCTCACTCTCTTTGAATCTTCTTTATCATGCTAAGAGGAGCAGGAAAAAGCAAAAAATTTCAGAATTGCACCTTGCAATGCGGAGAAATTACTGTTTGTGCATTTACAATATTCATTGATTTTTGCCATTGAAAAACGTCCAGAAATGATTGAAGCTACTGACTGAATGAAAGGAGCTGGCATCTCACTCTCTTTGAATCTTCTTTATCATGCTAAGAGGAGCAGGAAAAAGCAAAAAATTTCAGAATTGCACCTTGCAATGCGGAGAAATTACTGTTTGTGCATTTACAATATTCATTGATTTTTGCCATTGAAAAACATCATGTTATTCATATACCAGAAATGTTTGAAGCTACTGACTGAATGAAAGGAGCTGGCATCTCACTCTCTTTGAATCTTCTTTATCATGCTAAGAGGAGCAGGAAAAAGCAAAAAATTTCAGAATTGCACCTTGCAATGCGGAGAAATTACTGTTTGTGCATTTACAATATTCATTGATTTTTGCCATTGAAAAACGTCCAGAAATGATTGAAGCTACTGACTGAATGAAAGGAGCTGGCATCTCACTCTCTTTGAATCTTCTTTATCATGCTAAGAGGAGCAGGAAAAAGCAAAAAATTTCAGAATTGCACCTTGCAATGCGGAGAAATTACTGTTTGTGCATTTACAATATTCATTGATTTTTGCCATTGAAAAACATCATGTTATTCATATACCAGAAATGATTGAAGCTACTGACTGAATGAAAGGAGCTGGCATCTCGCTCTCTTTGAATCTTCTTTATCATGCTAAGAGGAGCAGGAAAAAGCAAAAAATTTCAGAATTGCAAGTTGCAATGCGGAGAAATTACTGTTTGTGCATTTACAATATTCATTGATTTTTGCCATTGAAAAACGTCCAGAAGAGATTGAAGCTACTGACTGAATGAAAGGAGCTGGCATCTCACTCTCTTCGAATCTTCTTTATCATGCTAAGAGGAGCAGGAAAAAGCAAAAAATTTCAGAATTGCACCTTGCAATGTGGAGAAATTACTGTTTGTGCATTTACAATATTCATTGATTTTTGCCATTGAAAAACATCATGTTATTCATATACCAGAAATGATTGAAGCTACTGACTGAATTAAAGGAGCTGGCATCTCACTCTCTTTGAATCTTCTTTATCATGCTAAGAGGAGCAGGAAAAAGCAAAAAATTTCAGAATTGCACCTTGCAATGCGGAGAAATTACTGTTTGTGCATTTACAATATTCATTGATTTTTGCCATTGAAAAACGTCCAGAAATGATTGAAGCTACTGACTGAATGAAAGGAGCTGGCATCTCACTCTCTTTGAATCTTCTTTATCATGCTAAGAGGAGCAGGAAAAAGCAAAAAATTTCAGAATTGCACCTTGCAATGCGGAGAAATTACTGTTTGTGCTTTTACAATATTCATTGATTTTTGCCATTGAAAAACATCATGTTATTCATATACCAGAAATGTTTGAAGCTACTGACTGAATGAAAGGAGCTGGCATCTCACTCTCTTTGAATCTTCTTTATCATGCTAAGAGGAGCAGGAAAAAGCAAAAAATTTCAGAATTGCACCTTGCAATGCGGAGAAATTACTGTTTGTGCATTTACAATATTCATTGATTTTTGCCATTGAAAAACGTCCAGAAATGATTGAAGCTACTGACTGAATGAAAGGAGCTGGCATCTCACTCTCTTTGAATCTTCTTTATCATGCTAAGAGGAGCAGGAAAAAGCAAAAAATTTCAGAATTGCACCTTGCAATGCGGAGAAATTACTGTTTGTGCATTTACAATATTCATTGATTTTTGCCATTGAAAAACATCATGTTATTCATATACCAGAAATGATTGAAGCTACTGACTGAATGAAAGGAGCTGGCATCTCGCTCTCTTTGAATCTTCTTTATCATGCTAAGAGGAGCAGGAAAAAGCAAAAAATTTCAGAATTGCAAGTTGCAATGCGGAGAAATTACTGTTTGTGCATTTACAATATTCATTGATTTTTGCCATTGAAAAACGTCCAGAAGAGATTGAAGCTACTGACTGAATGAAAGGAGCTGGCATCTCACTCTCTTCGAATCTTCTTTATCATGCTAAGAGGAGCAGGAAAAAGCAAAAAATTTCAGAATTGCACCTTGCAATGTGGAGAAATTACTGTTTGTGCATTTACAATATTCATTGATTTTTGCCATTGAAAAACATCATGTTATTCATATACCAGAAATGATTGAAGCTACTGACTGAATTAAAGGAGCTGGCATCTCACTCTCTTTGAATCTTCTTTATCATGCTAAGAGGAGCAGGAAAAAGCAAAAAATTTCAGAATTGCACCTTGCAATGCGGAGAAATTACTGTTTGTGCATTTACAATATTCATTGATTTTTGCCATTGAAAAACGTCCAGAAATGATTGAAGCTACTGACTGAATGAAAGGAGCTGGCATCTCACTCTCTTTGAATCTTCTTTATCATGCTAAGAGGAGCAGGAAAAAGCAAAAAATTTCAGAATTGCACCTTGCAATGCGGAGAAATTACTGTTTGTGCTTTTACAATATTCATTGATTTTTGCCATTGAAAAACATCATGTTATTCATATACCAGAAATGTTTGAAGCTACTGACTGAATGAAAGGAGCTGGCATCTCACTCTCTTTGAATCTTCTTTATCATGCTAAGAGGAGCAGGAAAAAGCAAAAAATTTCAGAATTGCACCTTGCAATGCGGAGAAATTACTGTTTGTGCATTTACAATATTCATTGATTTTTGCCATTGAAAAACGTCCAGAAATGATTGAAGCTACTGACTGAATGAAAGGAGCTGGCATCTCACTCTCTTTGAATCTTCTTTATCATGCTAAGAGGAGCAGGAAAAAGCAAAAAATTTCAGAATTGCACCTTGCAATGCGGAGAAATTACTGTTTGTGCATTTACAATATTCATTGATTTTTGCCATTGAAAAACGTCCAGAAATGATTGAAGCTACTGACTGAATGAAAGGAGCTGGCATCTCACTCTCTTTGAATCTTCTTTATCATGCTAAGAGGAGCAGGAAAAAGCAAAAAATTTCAGAATTGCAACTTGCAATGCGGAGAAATTACTGTTTGTGCATTTACAATATTCATTGATTTTTGCCATTGAAAAACATCATGTTATTCATATACCAGAAATGATTGAAGCTACTGACTGAATGAAAGGAGCTGGCATCTCACTCTCTTTGAATCTTCTTTATCATGCTAAGAGGAGCAGGAAAAAGCAAAAAATTTCAGAATTGCACCTTGCAATGCGGAGAAATTACTGTTTGTGCATTTACAATATTCATTGATTTTTGCCATTGAAAAACGTCCAGAAATGATTGAAGCTACTGACTGAATGAAAGGAGCTGGCATCTCACTCTCTTTGAATCTTCTTTATCATGCTAAGAGGAGCAGGAAAAAGCAAAAAATTTCAGAATTGCACCTTGCAATGCGGAGAAATTACTGTTTGTGCATTTACAATATTCATTGATTTTTGCCATTGAAAAACGTCCAGAAATGATTGAAGCTACTGACTGAATGAAAGGAGCTGGCATCTCACTCTCTTTGAATCTTCTTTATCATGCTAAGAGGAGCAGGAAAAAGCAAAAAATTTCAGAATTGCACCTTGCAATGCGGAGAAATTACTGTTTGTGCATTTACAATATTCATTAATTTTTGCCATTGAAAAACTTCATGTTATTCATATCCCAGAAATGTTTGAAGCTACTGACTGAATGAAAGAAGCTGGCATCTCACTCTCTTTGAATCTTCTTTATCATGCTAAGAGGAGCAGGAAAAAGCAAAAAATTTCAGAATTGCACCTTGCAATGCGGAGAAATTACTGTTTGTGCATTTACAATATTCATTGATTTTTGCCATTGAAAAACGTCCAGAAATGATTGAAGCTACTGACTGAATGAAAGGAGCTGGCATCTCACTCTCTTTGAATCTTCTTTATCATGCTAAGAGGAGCAGGAAAAAGCAAAAAATTTCAGAATTGCACCTTGCAATGCGGAGAAATTACTGTTTGTGCATTTACAATATTCATTGATTTTTGCCATTGAAAAACATCATGTTATTCATATACCAGAAATGTTTGAAGCTACTGACTGAATGAAAGGAGCTGGCATCTCACTCTCTTTGAATCTTCTTTATCATGCTAAGAGGAGCAGGAAAAAGCAAAAAATTTCAGAATTGCACCTTGCAATGCGGAGAAATTACTGTTTGTGCATTTACAATATTCATTGATTTTTGCCATTGAAAAACGTCCAGAAATGATTGAAGCTACTGACTGAATGAAAGGAGCTGGCATCTCACTCTCTTTGAATCTTCTTTATCATGCTAAGAGGAGCAGGAAAATGCAAGAAATTTCAGAATTGCACCTTGCAATGCGGAGAAATTACTGTTTGTGCATTTACAATATTCATTGATTTTTGCCATTGAAAAACATCCAGAAATGATTGAAGCTACTGACTGAATGAAAGGAGCTGGCATCTCACTCTCTTTGAATCTTCTTTATCATGCTAAGAGGAGCAGGAAAAAGCCAAAAATTTCAGAATTGCACCTTGCAATGCGGAGAAATTACTGTTTGTGCATTTACAATATTCATTGATTTTTGCCATTGAAAAACATCATGTTATTCATATACCAGAAATGATTGAAGCTACTGACTGAATGAAAGGAGCTGGCATCTCACTCTCTTTGAATCTTCTTTATCATGCAAAGAGGAGCAGGAAAAAGCAAAAAATTTCAGAATTTCACCTTGCAATGCGGAGAAATTACTGTTTGTGCATTTACAATATTCATTGATTTTTGCCATTGAAAAACGTCCAGAAATGATTGAAGCTGCTGACTGAATGAAAGGAGCTGGCATCTCACTCTCTTTGAATCTTCTTTATCATGCTAAGAGGAGCAGGAAAAAGCAAAAAATTTCAGAATTGCACCTTGCAATGCGGAGAAATTACTGTTTGTGCATTTACAATATTCATTGATTTTTGCCATTGAAAAACGTCCAGAAATGATTGAAGCAACTGACTGAATGAAAGGAGCTGGCATCTCACTCTCTTTGAATCTTCTTTATCATGCTAAGAGGAGCAGGAAAAAGCAAAAAATTTCAGAATTGCACCTTGCAATGCGGAGAAATTACTGTTTGTGCATTTACAATATTCATTGATTTTTGCCATTGAAAAACGTCCAGAAATAATTGAAGCTACTGACTGAATGAAAGGAGCTGGCATCTCACTCTCTTTGAATCTTCTTTATCATGCTAAGAGGAGCAGGAAAAAGCAAAAAATTTCAGAATTGCAACTTGCAATGCGGAGAAATTACTGTTTGTGCATTTACAATATTCATTGATTTTTGCCATTGAAAAACATCATGTTATTCATATACCAGAAATGATTGAAGCTACTGACTGAATGAAAGGAGCTGGCATTTCACTCTCTTTGAATCTTCTTTATCATGCTAAGAGGAGCAGGAAAAAGCAAAAAATTTCAGAATTGCACCTTGCAATGCGGAGAAATTACTGTTTGTGCATTTACAATATTCATTGATTTTTGCCATTGAAAAACGTCCAGAAATGATTGAAGCTACTGACTGAATGAAAGGAGCTGGCATCTCACTCTCTTTGAATCTTCTTTATCATGCTAAGAGGAGCAGGAAAAAGCAAAAAATTTCAGAATTGCACCTTGCAATGCGGAGAAATTACTGTTTGTGCTTTTACAATATTCATTGATTTTTGCCATTGAAAAACATCATGTTATTCATATACCAGAAATGTTTGAAGCTACTGACTGAATGAAAGGAGCTGGCATCTCACTCTCTTTGAATCTTCTTTATCATGCTAAGAGGAGCAGGAAAAAGCAAAAAATTTCAGAATTGCACCTTGCAATGCGGAGAAATTACTGTTTGTGCATTTACAATATTCATTGATTTTTGCCATTGAAAAATGTCCAGAAATGATTGAAGCTGCTGACTGAATGAAAGGAGCTGGCATCTCACTCTCTTTGAATCTTCTTTATCATGCTAAGAGGAGCAGGAAAAAGCAAAAAATTTCAGAATTGCACCTTGCAATGCGGAGAAATTACTGTTTGTGCATTTACAATATTCATTGATTTTTGCCATTGAAAAACATCATGTTATTCATATACCAGAAATGATTGAAGCTACTGACTGAATGAAAGGAGCTGGCATCTCACTCTCTTTGAATCTTCTTTATCATGCTAAGAGGAGCAGGAAAAAGCAAAAAATTTCAGAATTGCACCTTGCAATGCGGAGAAATTACTGTTTGTGCATTTACAATATTCATTGATTTTTGCCATTGAAAAACGTCCAGAAATGATTGAAGCTACTGACTGAATGAAAGGAGCTGGCATCTCACTCTCTTTGAATCTTCTTTATCATGCTAAGAGGAGCAGGAAAAAGCAAAAAATTTCAGAATTGCACCTTGCAATGCGGAGAAATTACTGTTTGTGCATTTACAATATTCATTGATTTTTGCCATTGAAAAACGTCCAGAAATGATTGAAGCTACTGACTGAATGAAAGGAGCTGGCATCTCACTCTCTTTGAATCTTCTTTATCATGCTAAGAGGAGCAGGAAAATGCAAGAAATTTCAGAATTGCACCTTGCAATGCGGAGAAATTACTGTTTGTGCATTTACAATATTCATTGATTTTTGCCATTGAAAAACATCCAGAAATGATTGAAGCTACTGACTGAATGAAAGGAGCTGGCATCTCACTCTCTTTGAATCTTCTTTATCATGCTAAGAGGAGCAGGAAAAAGCCAAAAATTTCAGAATTGCACCTTGCAATGCGGAGAAATTACTGTTTGTGCATTTACAATATTCATTGATTTTTGCCATTGAAAAACATCATGTTATTCATATACCAGAAATGATTGAAGCTACTGACTGAATGAAAGGAGCTGGCATCTCACTCTCTTTGAATCTTCTTTATCATGCAAAGAGGAGCAGGAAAAAGCAAAAAATTTCAGAATTGCACCTTGCAATGCGGAGAAATTACTGTTTGTGCATTTACAATATTCATTGATTTTTGCCATTGAAAAACGTCCAGAAATGATTGAAGCTACTGACTGAATGAAAGGAGCTGGCATCTCACTCTCTTTGAATCTTCTTTATCATGCTAAGAGGAGCAGGAAAAAGCAAAAAATTTCAGAATTGCACCTTGCAATGCGGAGAAATTACTGTTTGTGCATTTACAATATTCATTGATTTTTGCCATTGAAAAACGTCCAGAAATGATTGAAGCAACTGACTGAATGAAAGGAGCTGGCATCTCACTCTCTTTGAATCTTCTTTATCATGCTAAGAGGAGCAGGAAAAAGCAAAAAATTTCAGAATTGCACCTTGCAATGCGGAGAAATTACTGTTTGTGCATTTACAATATTCATTGATTTTTGCCATTGAAAAACGTCCAGAAATAATTGAAGCTACTGACTGAATGAAAGGAGCTGGCATCTCACTCTCTTTGAATCTTCTTTATCATGCTAAGAGGAGCAGGAAAAAGCAAAAAATTTCAGAATTGCACCTTGCAATGCGGAGAAATTACTGTTTGTGCATTTACAATATTCATTGATTTTTGCCATTGAAAAACATCATGTTATTCATATACCAGAAATGATTGAAGCTACTGACTGAATGAAAGGAGCTGGCATCTCACTCTCTTTGAATCTTCTTTATCATGCTAAGAGGAGCAGGAAAAAGCAAAAAATTTCAGAATTGCACCTTGCAATGCGGAGAAATTACTGTTTGTGCATTTACAATATTCATTGATTTTTGCCATTGAAAAACGTCCAGAAATGATTGAAGCTACTGACTGAATGAAAGGAGCTGGCATCTCACTCTCTTTGAATCTTCTTTATCATGCTAAGAGGAGCAGGAAAAAGCAAAAAATTTCAGAATTGCACCTTGCAATGCGGAGAAATTACTGTTTGTGCATTTACAATATTCATTGATTTTTGCCATTGAAAAACGTCCAGAAATGATTGAAGCTACTGACTGAATGAAAGGAGCTGGCATCTCACTCTCTTTGAATCTTCTTTATCATGCTAAGAGGAGCAGGAAAATGCAAGAAATTTCAGAATTGCACCTTGCAATGCGGAGAAATTACTGTTTGTGCATTTACAATATTCATTGATTTTTGCCATTGAAAAACATCCAGAAATGATTGAAGCTACTGACTGAATGAAAGGAGCTGGCATCTCACTCTCTTTGAATCTTCTTTATCATGCTAAGAGGAGCAGGAAAAAGCCAAAAATTTCAGAATTGCACCTTGCAATGCGGAGAAATTACTGTTTGTGCATTTACAATATTCATTGATTTTTGCCATTGAAAAACATCATGTTATTCATATACCAGAAATGATTGAAGCTACTGACTGAATGAAAGGAGCTGGCATCTCACTCTCTTTGAATCTTCTTTATCATGCAAAGAGGAGCAGGAAAAAGCAAAAAATTTCAGAATTGCACCTTGCAATGCGGAGAAATTACTGTTTGTGCATTTACAATATTCATTGATTTTTGCCATTGAAAAACGTCCAGAAATGATTGAAGCTACTGACTGAATGAAAGGAGCTGGCATCTCACTCTCTTTGAATCTTCTTTATCATGCTAAGAGGAGCAGGAAAAAGCAAAAAATTTCAGAATTGCACCTTGCAATGCGGAGAAATTACTGTTTGTGCATTTACAATATTCATTGATTTTTGCCATTGAAAAACGTCCAGAAATGATTGAAGCAACTGACTGAATGAAAGGAGCTGGCATCTCACTCTCTTTGAATCTTCTTTATCATGCTAAGAGGAGCAGGAAAAAGCAAAAAATTTCAGAATTGCACCTTGCAATGCGGAGAAATTACTGTTTGTGCATTTACAATATTCATTGATTTTTGCCATTGAAAAACGTCCAGAAATAATTGAAGCTACTGACTGAATGAAAGGAGCTGGCATCTCACTCTCTTTGAATCTTCTTTATCATGCTAAGAGGAGCAGGAAAAAGCAAAAAATTTCAGAATTGCAACTTGCAATGCGGAGAAATTACTGTTTGTGCATTTACAATATTCATTGATTTTTGCCATTGAAAAACATCATGTTATTCATATACCAGAAATGATTGAAGCTACTGACTGAATGAAAGGAGCTGGCATCTCACTCTCTTTGAATCTTCTTTATCATGCTAAGAGGAGCAGGAAAAAGCAAAAAATTTCAGAATTGCACCTTGCAATGCGGAGAAATTACTGTTTGTGCATTTACAATATTCATTGATTTTTGCCATTGAAAAACGTCCAGAAATGATTGAAGCTACTGACTGAATGAAAGGAGCTGGCATCTCACTCTCTTTGAATCTTCTTTATCATGCTAAGAGGAGCAGGAAAAAGCAAAAAATTTCAGAATTGCACCTTGCAATGCGGAGAAATTACTGTTTGTGCTTTTACAATATTCATTGATTTTTGCCATTGAAAAACATCATGTTATTCATATACCAGAAATGTTTGAAGCTACTGACTGAATGAAAGGAGCTGGCATCTCACTCTCTTTGAATCTTCTTTATCATGCTAAGAGGAGCAGGAAAAAGCAAAAAATTTCAGAATTGCACCTTGCAATGCGGAGAAATTACTGTTTGTGCATTTACAATATTCATTGATTTTTGCCATTGAAAAATGTCCAGAAATGATTGAAGCTGCTGACTGAATGAAAGGAGCTGGCATCTCACTCTCTTTGAATCTTCTTTATCATGCTAAGAGGAGCAGGAAAAAGCAAAAAATTTCAGAATTGCACCTTACAATGCGGAGAAATTACTGTTTGTGCATTTACAATATTCATTGATTTTTGCCATTGAAAAACATCATGTTATTCATATACCAGAAATGATTGAAGCTACTGACTGAATGAAAGGAGCTGGCATCTCACTCTCTTTGAATCTTCTTTATCATGCTAAGAGGAGCAGGAAAAAGCAAAAAATTTCAGAATTGCACCTTGCAATGCGGAGAAATTACTGTTTGTGCATTTACAATATTCATTGATTTTTGCCATTGAAAAACGTCCAGAAATGATTGAAGCTACTGACTGAATGAAAGGAGCTGGCATCTCACTCTCTTTGAATCTTCTTTATCATGCTAAGAGGAGCAGGAAAAAGCAAAAAATTTCAGAATTGCACCTTGCAATGCGGAGAAATTACTGTTTGTGCATTTACAATATTCATTGATTTTTGCCATTGAAAAACGTCCAGAAATGATTGAAGCTACTGACTGAATGAAAGGAGCTGGCATCTCACTCTCTTTGAATCTTCTTTATCATGCTAAGAGGAGCAGGAAAAAGCAAAAAATTTCAGAATTGCACCTTGCAATGCGGAGAAATTACTGTTTGTGCATTTACAATATTCATTGATTTTTGCCATTGAAAAACATCATGTTATTCATATACCAGAAATGTTTGAAGCTACTGACTGAATGAAAGGAGCTGGCATCTCACTCTCTTTGAATCTTCTTTATCATGCTAAGAGGAGCAGGAAAAAGCAAAAAATTTCAGAATTGCACCTTGCAATGCGGAGAAATTACTTTTTGTGCATTTACAATATTCATTGATTTTTGCCATTGAAAAACGTCCAGAAATGATTGAAGCTACTGACTGAATGAAAGGAGCTGGCATCTCACTCTCTTTGAATCTTCTTTATCATGCTAAGAGGAGCAGGAAAAAGCAAAAAATTTCAGAATTGCACCTTGCAATGCGGAGAAATTACTGTTTGTGCATTTACAATATTCATTGATTTTTGCCATTGAAAAACATCATGTTATTCATATACCAGAAATGATTGAAGCTACTGACTGAATGAAAGGAGCTGGCATCTCGCTCTCTTTGAATCTTCTTTATCATGCTAAGAGGAGCAGGAAAAAGCAAAAAATTTCAGAATTGCACCTTGCAATGCGGAGAAATTACTGTTTGTGCATTTACAATATTCATTGATTTTTGCCATTGAAAAACGTCCAGAAATGATTGAAGCTACTGACTGAATGAAAGGAGCTGGCATCTCACTCTCTTTGAATCTTCTTTATCATGCTAAGAGGAGCAGGAAAAAGCAAAAAATTTCAGAATTGCACCTTGCAATGTGGAGAAATTACTGTTTGTGCATTTACAATATTCATTGATTTTTGCCATTGAAAAACATCATGTTATTCATATACCAGAAATGATTGAAGCTACTGACTGAATGAAAGGAGCTGGCATCTCACTCTCTTTGAATCTTCTTTATCATGCTAAGAGGAGCAGGAAAAAGCAAAAAATTTCAGAATTGCACCTTGCAATGCGGAGAAATTACTGTTTGTGCATTTACAATATTCATTGATTTTTGCCATTGAAAAACGTCCAGAAATGATTGAAGCTACTGACTGAATGAAAGGAGCTGGCATCTCACTCTCTTTGAATCTTCTTTATCATGCTAAGAGGAGCAGGAAAAAGCAAAAAATTTCAGAATTGCACCTTGCAATGCGGAGAAATTACTGTTTGTGCTTTTACAATATTCATTGATTTTTGCCATTGAAAAACATCATGTTATTCATATACCAGAAATGTTTGAAGCTACTGACTGAATGAAAGGAGCTGGCATCTCACTCTCTTTGAATCTTCTTTATCATGCTAAGAGGAGCAGGAAAAAGCAAAAAATTTCAGAATTGCACCTTGCAATGCGGAGAAATTACTGTTTGTGCATTTACAATATTCATTGATTTTTGCCATTGAAAAACGTCCAGAAATGATTGAAGCTACTGACTGAATGAAAGGAGCTGGCATCTCACTCTCTTTGAATCTTCTTTATCATGCTAAGAGGAGCAGGAAAAAGCAAAAAATTTCAGAATTGCAACTTGCAATGCGGAGAAATTACTGTTTGTGCATTTACAATATTCATTGATTTTTGCCATTGAAAAACATCATGTTATTCATATACCAGAAATGATTGAAGCTACTGACTGAATGAAAGGAGCTGGCATCTCACTCTCTTTGAATCTTCTTTATCATGCTAAGAGGAGCAGGAAAAAGCAAAAAATTTCAGAATTGCACCTTGCAATGCGGAGAAATTACTGTTTGTGCATTTACAATATTCATTGATTTTTGCCATTGAAAAACGTCCAGAAATGATTGAAGCTACTGACTGAATGAAAGGAGATGGCATCTCACTCTCTTTGAATCTTCTTTATCATGCTAAGAGGAGCAGGAAAAAGCAAAAAATTTCAGAATTGCACCTTGCAATGCGGAGAAATTACTGTTTGTGCTTATACAATATTCATTGATTTTTGCCATTGAAAAACATCATGTTATTCATATACCAGAAATGTTTGAAGCTACTGACTGAATGAAAGGAGCTGGCATCTCACTCTCTTTGAATCTTCTTTATCATGCTAAGAGGAGCAGGAAAAAGCAAAAAATTTCAGAATTGCACCTTGCAATGCGGAGAAATTACTGTTTGTGCATTTACAATATTCATTGATTTTTGCCATTGAAAAACGTCCAGAAATGATTGAAGCTACTGACTGAATGAAAGGAGCTGGCATCTCACTCTCTTTGAATCTTCTTTATCATGCTAAGAGGAGCAGGAAAAAGCAAAAAATTTCAGAATTGCACCTTGCAATGCGGAGAAATTACTGTTTGTGCATTTACAATATTCATTGATTTTTGCCATTGAAAAACGTCCAGAAATGATTGAAGCTACTGACTGAATGAAAGGAGCTGGCATCTCACTCTCTTTGAATCTTCTTTATCATGCTAAGAGGAGCAGGAAAAAGCAAAAAATTTCAGAATTGCACCTTGCAATGCGGAGAAATTACTGTTTGTGCATTTACAATATTCATTGATTTTTGCCATTGAAAAACATCATGTTATTCATATACCAGAAATGATTGAAGCTACTGACTGAATGAAAGGAGCTGGCATCTTACTCTCTTTGAATCTTCTTTGTCATGCTAAGAGGAGCAGGAAAAAGCAAAAAATTTCAGAATTGCACCTTGCAATGCGGAGAAATTACTGTTTGTGCATTTACAATATTCATTGATTTTTGCCATTGAAAAACGTCCAGAAATGATTGAAGCTACTGACTGAATGAAAGGAGCTGGCATCTCACTCTCTTTGAATCTTCTTTATCATGCTAAGAGGAGCAGGAAAAAGCAAAAAATTTCAGAATTGCACCTTGCAATGCGGAGAAATTACTGTTTGTGCATTTACAATATTCATTGATTTTTGCCATTGAAAAACGTCCAGAAATGATTGAAGCTACTGACTGAATGAAAGGAGCTGGCATCTCACTCTCTTTGAATCTTCTTTATCATGCTAAGAGGAGCAGGAAAAAGCAAAAAATTTCAGAATTGCACCTTGCAATGCGGAGAAATTACTGTTTGTGCATTTACAATATTCATTGATTTTTGCCATTGAAAAACATCATGTTATTCATATACCAGAAATGTTTGTAGCTACTGACTGAATGAAAGGAGCTGGCATCTCACGCTCTTTGAATCTTCTTTATCATGCTAAGAGGAGCAGGAAAAAGCAAAAAATTTCAGAATTGCACCTTGCAATGCGGAGAAATTACTGTTTGTGCATTTACAATATTCATTGATTTTTGCCATTGAAAAACGTCCAGAAATGATTGAAGCTACTGACTGAATGAAAGGAGCTGGCATCTCACTCTCTTTGAATCTTCTTTATCATGCTAAGAGGAGCAGGAAAAAGCAAAAAATTTCAGAATTGCACCTTGCAATGCGGAGAAATTACTGTTTGTGCATTTACAATATTCATTGATTTTTGCCATTGAAAAACGTCAAGAAATGATTGAAGCTACTGACTGAATGAAAGGAGCTGGCATCTCACTCTCTTTGAATCTTCTTTATCATGCTAAGAGGAGCAGGAAAAAGCAAAAAATTTCAGAATTGCACCTTGCAATGCGGAGAAATTACTCTTTGTGCATTTACAATATTCATTGATTTTTGCCATTGAAAAACATCATGTTATTCATATACCAGAAATGTTTGAAGCTACTGACTGAATGAAAGGAGCTGGCATCTCACTCTCTTTGAATCTTCTTTATCATGCTAAGAGGAGCAGGAAAAAGCAAAAAATTTCAGAATTGCACCTTGCAATGCGGAGAAATTACTGTTTGTGCATTTACAATATTCATTGATTTTTGCCATTGAAAAACATCATGTTATTCATATACCAGAAATGTTTGAAGCTACTGACTGAATGAAAGGAGCTGGCATCTCACTCTCTTTGAATCTTCTTTATCATGCTAAGAGGAGCAGGAAAAAGCAAAAAATTTCAGAATTGCACCTTGCAATGCGGAGAAATTACTGTTTGTGCATTTACAATATTCATTGATTTTTGCCATTGAAAAACGTCCAGAAATGATTGAAGCTACTGACTGAATGAAAGGAGCTGGCATCTCACTCTCTTTGAATCTTCTTTATCATGCTAAGAGGAGCAGGAAAAAGCAAAAAATTTCAGAATTGCACCTTGCAATGCGGAGAAATTACTGTTTGTGCATTTACAATATTCATTGATTTTTGCCATTGAAAAACATCATGTTATTCATATACCAGAAATGATTGAAGCTACTGACTGAATGAAAGGAGCTGGCATCTCGCTCTCTTTGAATCTTCTTTATCATGCTAAGAGGAGCAGGAAAAAGCAAAAAATTTCAGAATTGCACCTTGCAATGCGGAGAAATTACTGTTTGTGCATTTACAATATTCATTGATTTTTGCCATTGAAAAACGTCCAGAAATGATTGAAGCTACTGACTGAAAGAAAGGAGCTGTCATCTCACTCTCTTTGAATCTTCTTTATCATGCTAAGAGGAGCAGGAAAAAGCAAAAAATTTCAGAATTGCACCTTGCAATGTGGAGAAATTACTGTTTGTGCATTTACAATATTCATTGATTTTTGCCATTGAAAAACATCATGTTATTCATATACCAGAAATGATTGAAGCTACTGACTGAATGAAAGGAGCTGGCATCTCACTCTCTTTGAATCTTCTTTATCATGCTAAGAGGAGCAGGAAAAAGCAAAAAATTTCAGAATTGCACCTTGCAATGCGGAGAAATTACTGTTTGTGCATTTACAATATTCATTGATTTTTGCCATTGAAAAACGTCCAGAAATGATTGAAGCTACTGACTGAATGAAAGGAGCTGGCATCTCACTCTCTTTGAATCTTCTTTATCATGCTAAGAGGAGCAGGAAAAAGCAAAAAATTTCAGAATTGCACCTTGCAATGCGGAGAAATTACTGTTTGTGCTTTTACAATATTCATTGATTTTTGCCATTGAAAAACATCATGTTATTCATATACCAGAAATGTTTGAAGCTACTGACTGAATGAAAGGAGCTGGCATCTCACTCTCTTTGAATCTTCTTTATCATGCTAAGAGGAGCAGGAAAAAGCAAAAAATTTCAGAATTGCACCTTGCAATGCGGAGAAATTACTGTTTGTGCATTTACAATATTCATTGATTTTTGCCATTGAAAAACGTCCAGAAATGATTGAAGCTACTGACTGAATGAAAGGAGCTGGCATCTCACTCTCTTTGAATCTTCTTTATCATGCTAAGAGGAGCAGGAAAAAGCAAAAAATTTCAGAATTGCACCTTGCAATGCGGAGAAATTACTGTTTGTGCATTTACAATATTCATTGATTTTTGCCATTGAAAAACGTCCAGAAATGATTGAAGCTACTGACTGAATGAAAGGAGCTGGCATCTCACTCTCTTTGAATCTTCTTTATCATGCTAAGAGGAGCAGGAAAAAGCAAAAAATTTCAGAATTGCACCTTGCAATGCGGAGAAATTACTGTTTGTGCATTTACAATATTCATTGATTTTTGCCATTGAAAAACGTCCAGAAATGATTGAAGCTACTGACTGAATGAAAGGAGCTGGCATCTCACTCTCTTTGAATCTTCTTTATCATGCTAAGAGGAGCAGGAAAAAGCAAAAAATTTCAGAATTGCACCTTGCAATGCGGAGAAATTACTGTTTGTGCATTTACAATATTCATTGATTTTTGCCATTGAAAAACGTCCAGAAATGATTGAAGCTACTGACTGAATGAAAGGAGCTGGCATCTCACTCTCTTTGAATCTTCTTTATCATGCTAAGAGGAGCAGGAAAAAGCAAAAAATTTCAGAATTGCACCTTGCAATGCGGAGAAATTACTCTTTGTGCATTTACAATATTCATTGATTTTTGCCATTGAAAAACATCATGTTATTCATATACCAGAAATGTTTGAAGCTACTGACTGAATGAAAGGAGCTGGCATCTCACTCTCTTTGAATCTTCTTTATCATGCTAAGAGGAGCAGGAAAAAGCAAAAAATTTCAGAATTGCACCTTGCAATGCGGAGAAATTACTGTTTGTGCATTTACAATATTCATTGATTTTTGCCATTGAAAAACATCATGTTATTCATATACCAGAAATGTTTGAAGCTACTGACTGAATGAAAGGAGCTGGCATCTCACTCTCTTTGAATCTTCTTTATCATGCTAAGAGGAGCAGGAAAAAGCAAAAAATTTCAGAATTGCACCTTGCAATGCGGAGAAATTACTGTTTGTGCATTTACAATATTCATTGATTTTTGCCATTGAAAAACGTCCAGAAATAATTGAAGCTACTGACTGAATGAAAGGAGCTGGCATCTCACTCTCTTTGAATCTTCTTTATCATGCTAAGAGGAGCAGGAAAAAGCAAAAAATTTCAGAATTGCACCTTGCAATGCGGAGAAATTACTGTTTGTGCATTTACAATATTCATTGATTTTTGCCATTGAAAAACATCATGTTATTCATATACCAGAAATGATTGAAGCTACTGACTGAATGAAAGGAGCTGGCATCTCGCTCTCTTTGAATCTTCTTTATCATGCTAAGAGGAGCAGGAAAAAGCAAAAAATTTCAGAATTGCACCTTGCAATGCGGAGAAATTACTGTTTGTGCATTTACAATATTCATTGATTTTTGCCATTGAAAAACGTCCAGAAATGATTGAAGCTACTGACTGAAAGAAAGGAGCTGTCATCTCACTCTCTTTGAATCTTCTTTATCATGCTAAGAGGAGCAGGAAAAAGCAAAAAATTTCAGAATTGCACCTTGCAATGTGGAGAAATTACTGTTTGTGCATTTACAATATTCATTGATTTTTGCCATTGAAAAACATCATGTTATTCATATACCAGAAATGATTGAAGCTACTGACTGAATGAAAGGAGCTGGCATCTCACTCTCTTTGAATCTTCTTTATCATGCTAAGAGGAGCAGGAAAAAGCAAAAAATTTCAGAATTGCACCTTGCAATGCGGAGAAATTACTGTTTGTGCATTTACAATATTCATTGATTTTTGCCATTGAAAAACGTCCAGAAATGATTGAAGCTACTGACTGAATGAAAGGAGCTGGCATCTCACTCTCTTTGAATCTTCTTTATCATGCTAAGAGGAGCAGGAAAAAGCAAAAAATTTCAGAATTGCACCTTGCAATGCGGAGAAATTACTGTTTGTGCTTTTACAATATTCATTGATTTTTGCCATTGAAAAACATCATGTTATTCATATACCAGAAATGTTTGAAGCTACTGACTGAATGAAAGGAGCTGGCATCTCACTCTCTTTGAATCTTCTTTATCATGCTAAGAGGAGCAGGAAAAAGCAAAAAATTTCAGAATTGCACCTTGCAATGCGGAGAAATTACTGTTTGTGCATTTACAATATTCATTGATTTTTGCCATTGAAAAACGTCCAGAAATGATTGAAGCTACTGTCTGAATGAAAGGAGCTGGCATCTCACTCTCTTTGAATCTTCTTTATCATGCTAAGAGGAGCAGGAAAAAGCAAAAAATTTCAGAATTGCACCTTGCAATGCGGAGAAATTACTGTTTGTGCATTTACAATATTCATTGATTTTTGCCATTGAAAAACGTCCAGAAATGATTGAAGCTACTGACTGAATGAAAGGAGCTGGCATCTCACTCTCTTTGAATCTTCTTTATCATGCTAAGAGGAGCAGGAAAAAGCAAAAAATTTCAGAATTGCAACTTGCAATGCGGAGAAATTACTGTTTGTGCATTTACGATATTCATTGATTTTTGCCATTGAAAAACATCATGTTATTCATATACCAGAAATGATTGAAGCTACTGACTGAATGAAAGGAGCTGGCATCTCACTCTCTTTGAATCTTCTTTATCATGCTAAGAGGAGCAGGAAAAAGCAAAAAATTTCAGAATTGCACCTTGCAATGCGGAGAAATTACTGTTTGTGCATTTACAATATTCATTGATTTTTGCCATTGAAAAACGTCCAGAAATGATTGAAGCTACTGACTGAATGAAAGGAGCTGGCATCTCACTCTCTTTGAATCTTCTTTATCATGCTAAGAGGAGCAGGAAAAAGCAAAAAATTTCAGAATTGCACCTTGCAATGCGGAGAAATTACTGTTTGTGCTTTTACAATATTCATTGATTTTTGCCATTGAAAAACATCATGTTATTCATATACCAGAAATGTTTGAAGCTACTGACTGAATGAAAGGAGCTGGCATCTCACTCTCTTTGAATCTTCTTTATCATGCTAAGAGGAGCAGGAAAAAGCAAAAAATTTCAGAATTGCACCTTGCAATGCGGAGAAATTACTGTTTGTGCATTTACAATATTCATTGATTTTTGCCATTGAAAAACGTCCAGAAATGATTGAAGCTACTGACTGAATGAAAGGAGCTGGCATCTCACTCTCTTTGAATCTTCTTTATCATGCTAAGAGGAGCAGGAAAAAGCAAAAAATTTCAGAATTGCACCTTGCAATGCGGAGAAATTACTGTTTGTGCTTTTACAATATTCATTGATTTTTGCCATTGAAAAACATCATGTTATTCATATACCAGAAATGTTTGAAGCTACTGACTGAATGAAAGGAGCTGGCATCTCACTCTCTTTGAATCTTCTTTATCATGCTAAGAGGAGCAGGAAAAAGCAAAAAATTTCAGAATTGCACCTTGCAATGCGGAGAAATTACTGTTTGTGCATTTACAATATTCATTGATTTTTGCCATTGAAAAACGTCCAGAAATGATTGAAGCTACTGACTGAATGAAAGGAGCTGGCATCTCACTCTCTTTGAATCTTCTTTATCATGCTAAGAGGAGCAGGAAAAAGCAAAAAATTTCAGAATTGCACCTTGCAATGCGGAGAAATTACTGTTTGTGCATTTACAATATTCATTGATTTTTGCCATTGAAAAACGTCCAGAAATGATTGAAGCTACTGACTGAATGAAAGGAGCTGGCATCTCACTCTCTTTGAATCTTCTTTATCATGCTAAGAGGAGCAGGAAAAAGCAAAAAATTTCAGAATTGCAACTTGCAATGCGGAGAAATTACTGTTTGTGCATTTACAATATTCACTGATTTTTGCCATTGAAAAACATCATGTTATTCATATACCAGAAATGATTGAAGCTACTGACTGAATGAAAGGAGCTGGCATCTCACTCTCTTTGAATCTTCTTTATCATGCTAAGAGGAGCAGGAAAAAGCAAAAAATTTCAGAATTGCACCTTGCAATGCGGAGAAATTACTGTTTGTGCATTTACAATATTCATTGATTTTTGCCATTGAAAAACGTCCAGAAATGATTGAAGCTACTGACTGAATGAAAGGAGCTGGCATCTCACTCTCTTTGAATCTTCTTTATCATGCTAAGAGGAGCAGGAAAAAGCAAAAAATTTCAGAATTGCACCTTGCAATGCGGAGAAATTACTGTTTGTGCTTTTACAATATTCATTGATTTTTGCCATTGAAAAACATCATATTATTCATATACCAGAAATGTTTGAAGCTACTGACTGAATGAAAGGAGCTGGCATCTCACTCTCTTTGAATCTTCTTTATCATGCTAAGAGGAGCAGGAAAAAGCAAAAAATTTCAGAATTGCACCTTGCAATGCGGAGAAATTACTGTTTGTGCATTTACAATATTCATTGATTTTTGCCATTGAAAAACGTCCAGAAATGATTGAAGCTACTGACTGAATGAAAGGAGCTAGCATCTCACTCTCTTTGAATCTTCTTTATCATGCTAAGAGGAGCAGGAAAAAGCAAAAAATTTCAGAATTGCACCTTGCAATGCGGAGAAATTACTGTTTGTGCATTTACAATATTCATTGATTTTTGCCATTGAAAAACGTCCAGAAATTATTGAAGCTACTGACTGAATGAAAGGAGCTGGCATCTCACTCTCTTTGAATCTTCTTTATCATGCTAAGAGGAGCAGGAAAAAGCAAAAAATTTCAGAATTGCACCTTGCAATGCGGAGAAATTACTGTTTGTGCATTTACAATATTCATTGATTTTTGCCATTGAAAAACATCATGTTATTCATATACCAGAAATGATTGAAGCTACTGACTCAATGAAAGGAGCTGGCATCTTACTCTCTTTGAATCTTCTTTGTCATGCTAAGAGGAGCAGGAAAAAGCAAAAAATTTCAGAATTGCACCTTGCAATGCGGAGAAATTACTGTTTGTGCATTTACAATATTCATTGATTTTTGCCATTGAAAAACGTCCAGAAATGATTGAAGCTACTGACTGAATGAAAGGAGCTGGCATCTCACTCTCTTTGAATCTTCTTTATCATGCTAAGAGGAGCAGGAAAAAGCAAAAAATTTCAGAATTGCACCTTGCAATGCGGAGAAATTACTGTTTGTGCATTTACAATATTCATTGATTTTTGCCATTGAAAAACGTCCAGAAATGATTGAAGCTACTGACTGAATGAAAGGAGCTGGCATCTCACTCTCTTTGAATCTTCTTTATCATGCTAAGAGGAGCAGGAAAAAGCAAAAAATTTCAGAATTGCACCTTGCAATGCGGAGAAATTACTGTTTGTGCATTTACAATATTCATTGATTTTTGCCATTGAAAAACATCATGTTATTCATATACCAGAAATGTTTGTAGCTACTGACTGAATGAAAGGAGCTGGCATCTCACTCTCTTTGAATCTTCTTTATCATGCTAAGAGGAGCAGGAAAAAGCAAAAAATTTCAGAATTGCACCTTGCAATGCGGAGAAATTACTGTTTGTGCATTTACAATATTCATTGATTTTTGCCATTGAAAAACGTCCAGAAATGATTGAAGCTACTGACTGAATGAAAGGAGCTGGCATCTCACTCTCTTTGAATCTTCTTTATCATGCTAAGAGGAGCAGGAAAAAGCAAAAAATTTCAGAATTGCACCTTACAATGTGGAGAAATTACTGTTTGTGCATTTACAATATTCATTGATTTTTGCCATTGAAAAACATCATGTTATTCATATACCAGAAATGATTGAAGCTACTGACTGAATGAAAGGAGCTGGCATCTCACTCTCTTTGAATCTTCTTTATCATGCTAAGAGGAGCAGGAAAAAGCAAAAAATTTCAGAATTGCACCTTGCAATGCGGAGAAATTACTGTTTGTGCATTTACAATATTCATTGATTTTTGCCATTGAAAAACATCATGTTATTCATATACCAGAAATGTTTGAAGCTACTGACTGAATGAAAGGAGCTGGCATCTCACTCTCTTTGAATCTTCTTTATCATGCTAAGAGGAGCAGGAAAAAGCAAAAAATTTCAGAATTGCACCTTGCAATGCGGAGAAATTACTGTTTGTGCATTTACAATATTCATTGATTTTTGCCATTGAAAAACGTCCAGAAATGATTGAAGCTACTGACTGAATGAAAGGAGCTGGCATCTCACTCTCTTTGAATCTTCTTTATCATGCTAAGAGGAGCAGGAAAAAGCAAAAAATTTCAGAATTGCACCTTGCAATGCGGAGAAATTACTGTTTGTGCATTTACAATATTCATTGATTTTTGCCATTGAAAAACGTCCAGAAATGATTGAAGCTACTGACTGAATGAAAGGAGCTGGCATCTCACTCTCTTTGAATCTTCTTTATCATGCTAACAGGAGCAGGAAAAAGCAAAAAATTTCAGAATTGCAACTTGCAATGCGGAGAAATTACTGTTTGTGCATTTACAATATTCATTGATTTTTGCCATTGAAAAACATCATGTTATTCATATACCAGAAATGATTGAAGCTACTGACTGAATGAAAGGAGCTGGCATCTCACTCTCTTTGAATCTTCTTTATCATGCTAAGAGGAGCAGGAAAAAGCAAAAAATTTCAGAATTGCACCTTGCAATGCGGAGAAATTACTGTTTGTGCATTTACAATATTCATTGATTTTTGCCATTGAAAAACGTCCAGAAATGATTGAAGCTACTGACTGAATGAAAGGAGCTGGCATCTCACTCTCTTTGAATCTTCTTTATCATGCTAAGAGGAGCAGGAAAAAGCAAAAAATTTCAGAATTGCACCTTGCAATGCGGAGAAATTACTGTTTGTGCTTTTACAATATTCATTGATTTTTGCCATTGAAAAACATCATATTATTCATATACCAGAAATGTTTGAAGCTACTGACTGAATGAAAGGACCTGGCATCTCACTCTCTTTGAATCTTCTTTATCATGCTAAGAGGAGCAGGAAAAAGCAAAAAATTTCAGAATTGCACCTTGCAATGCGGAGAAATTACTGTTTGTGCATTTACAATATTCATTGATTTTTGCCATTGAAAAACGTCCAGAAATGATTGAAGCTACTGACTGAATGAAAGGAGCTGGCATCTCACTCTCTTTGAATCTTCTTTATCATGCTAAGAGGAGCAGGAAAAAGCAAAAAATTTCAGAATTGCATCTTGCAATGCGGAGAAATTACTGTTTGTGCATTTACAATATTCATTGATTTTTGCCATTGAAAAACGTCCAGAAATGATTGAAGCTACTGACTGAATGAAAGGAGCTGGCATCTCACTCTCTTTGAATCTTCTTTATCATGCTAAGAGGAGCAGGAAAAAGCAAAAAATTTCAGAATTGCACCTTGCAATGCGGAGAAATTACTGTTTGTGCATTTACAATATTCATTGATTTTTGCCATTGAAAAACATCATGTTATTCATATACCAGAAATGATTGAAGCTACTGACTGAATGAAAGGAGCTGGCATCTTACTCTCTTTGAATCTTCTTTGTCATGCTAAGAGGAGCAGGAAAAAGCAAAAAATTTCAGAATTGCACCTTGCAATGCGGAGAAATTACTGTTTGTGCATTTACAATATTCATTGATTTTTGCCATTGAAAAACGTCCAGAAATGATTGAAGCTACTGACTGAATGAAAGGAGCTGGCATCTCACTCTCTTTGAATCTTCTTTATCATGCTAAGAGGAGCAGGAAAAAGCAAAAAATTTCAGAATTGCACCTTGCAATGCGGAGAAATTACTGTTTGTGCATTTACAATATTCATTGATTTTTGCCATTGAAAAACATCATGTTATTCATATACCAGAAATGTTTGAAGCTACTGACTGAATGAAAGGAGCTGGCATCTCACTCTCTTTGAATCTTCTTTATCATGCTAAGAGGAGCAGGAAAAAGCAAAAAATTTCAGAATTGCACCTTGCAATGCGGAGAAATTACTGTTTGTGCATTTACAATATTCATTGATTTTTGCCATTGAAAAACGTCCAGAAATGATTGAAGCTACTGACTGAATGAAAGGAGCTGGCATCTCACTCTCTTTGAATCTTCTTTATCATGCTAAGAGGAGCAGGAAAAAGCAAAAAATTTCAGAATTGCAACTTGCAATGCGGAGAAATTACTGTTTGTGCATTTACAATATTCATTGATTTTTGCCATTGAAAAACATCATGTTATTCATATACCAGAAATGATTGAAGCTACTGACTGAATGAAAGGAGCTGGCATCTCACTCTCTTTGAATCTTCTTTATCATGCTAAGAGGAGCAGGAAAAAGCAAAAAATTTCAGAATTGCACCTTGCAATGCGGAGAAATTACTGTTTGTGCATTTACAATATTCATTGATTTTTGCCATTGAAAAACGTCCAGAAATGATTGAAGCTACTGACTGAATGAAAGGAGCTGGCATCTCACTCTCTTTGAATCTTCTTTATCATGCTAAGAGGAGCAGGAAAAAGCAAAACATTTCAGAATTGCACCTTGCAATGCGGAGAAATTACTGTTTGTGCTTTTACAATATTCATTGATTTTTGCCATTGAAAAACATCATATTATTCATATACCAGAAATGTTTGAAGCTACTGACTGAATGAAAGGACCTGGCATCTCACTCTCTTTGAATCTTCTTTATCATGCTAAGAGGAGCAGGAAAAAGCAAAAAATTTCAGAATTGCACCTTGCAATGCGGAGAAATTACTGTTTGTGCATTTACAATATTCATTGATTTTTGCCATTGAAAAACGTCCAGAAATGATTGAAGCTACTGACTGAATGAAAGGAGCTGGCATCTCACTCTCTTTGAATCTTCTTTATCATGCTAAGAGGAGCAGGAAAAAGCAAAAAATTTCAGAATTGCACCTTGCAATGCGGAGAAATTACTGTTTGTGCATTTACAATATTCATTGATTTTTGCCATTGAAAAACATCATGTTATTCATATACCAGAAATGATTGAAGCTACTGACTGAATGAAAGGAGCTGGCATCTTACTGTCTTTGAATCTTCTTTGTCATGCTAAGAGGAGCAGGAAAAAGCAAAAAATTTCAGAATTGCACCTTGCAATGCGGAGAAATTACTGTTTGTGCATTTACAATATTCATTGATTTTTGCCATTGAAAAACGTCCAGAAATGATTGAAGCTACTGACTGAATGAAAGGAGCTGGCATCTCACTCTCTTTGAATCTTCTTTATCATGCTAAGAGGAGCAGGAAAAAGCAAAAAATTTCAGAATTGCACCTTGCAATGCGGAGAAATTACTGTTTGTGCATTTACAATATTCATTGATTTTTGCCATTGAAAAACGTCCAGAAATGATTGAAGCTACTGACTGAATGAAAGGAGCTGGCATCTCACTCTCTTTGAATCTTCTTTATCATGCTAAGAGGAGCAGGAAAAAGCAAAAAATTTCAGAATTGCACCTTGCAATGCGGAGAAATTACTGTTTGTGCATTTACAATATTCATTGATTTTTGCCATTGAAAAACATCATGTTATTCATATACCAGAAATGTTTGTAGCTACTGACTGAATGAAAGGAGCTGGCATCTCACTCTCTTTGAATCTTCTTTATCATGCTAAGAGGAGCAGGAAAAAGCAAAAAATTTCAGAATTGCACCTTGCAATGCGGAGAAATTACTGTTTGTGCATTTACAATATTCATTGATTTTTGCCATTGAAAAACGTCCAGAAATGATTGAAGCTACTGACTGAATGAAAGGAGCTGGCATCTCACTCTCTTTGAATCTTCTTTATCATGCTAAGAGGAGCAGGAAAAAGCAAAAAATTTCAGAATTGCACCTTGCAATGCGGAGAAATTACTGTTTGTGCATTTACAATATTCATTGATTTTTGCCATTGAAAAACGTCCAGAAATGATTGAAGCTACTGACTGAATGAAAGGAGCTGGCATCTCACTCTCTTTGAATCTTCTTTATCATGCTAAGAGGAGCAGGAAAAAGCAAAAAATTTCAGAATTGCACCTTGCAATGCGGAGAAATTACTGTTTGTGCATTTACAATATTCATTGATTTTTGCCATTGAAAAACATCATGTTATTCATATACCAGAAATGTTTGAAGCTACTGACTGAATGAAAGGAGCTGGCATCTCACTCTCTTTGAATCTTCTTTATCATGCTAAGAGGAGCAGGAAAAAGCAAAAAATTTCAGAATTGCACCTTGCAATGCGGAGAAATTACTGTTTGTGCATTTACAATATTCATTGATTTTTGCCATTGAAAAACATCATGTTATTCATATACCAGAAATGTTTGAAGCTACTGACTGAATGAAAGGAGCTGGCATCTCACTCTCTTTGAATCTTCTTTATCATGCTAAGAGGAGCAGGAAAAAGCAAAAAATTTCAGAATTGCACCTTGCAATGTGGAGAAATTACTGTTTGTGCATTTACAATATTCATTGATTTTTACCATTGAAAAACGTCCAGAAATGATTGAAGCTACTGACTGAATGAAAGTAGCTGGCATCTCACTCTCTTTGAATCTTCTTTATCATGCTAAGAGGAGCAGGAAAAAGCAAAAAATTTCAGACTTGCACCTTGCAATGCGGAGAAATTACTGTTTGTGCATTTACAATATTCATTGATTTTTGCCATTGAAAAACATCATGTTATTCATATACCAGAAATGTTTGAAGCTGCTGACTGAATGAAAGGAGCTGGCATCTCACTCTCTTTGAATCTTCTTTATCATGCTAAGAGGAGCAGGAAAATGCAAAAAATTTCAGAATTGCACCTTGCAATGCGGAGAAATTACTGTTTGTGCATTTACAATATTCATTGATTTTTGCCATTGAAAAACGTCCAGAAATGATTGAAGCTACTGACTGAAAGAAAGGAGCTGGCATCTCACTCTCTTTGAATCTTCTTTATCATGCTAAGAGGAGCAGGAAAAAGCAAAAAATTTCAGAATTGCACCTTGCAATGCGGAGAAATTACTGTTTGTGCATTTACAATATTCATTGATTTTTGCCATTGAAAAACGTCCAGAAATGATTGAAGCTACTGACTGAATGAAAGGAGCTGGCATCTCACTCTCTTTGAATCTTCTTTATCATGCTAAGAGGAGCAGGAAAAAACAAAAAATTTCAGAATTGCACCTTGCAATGCAAAGAAATTACTGTTTGTGCATTTACAATATTCAATGATTTTTGCCATTGAAAAACATGTTATTCATATACCAGAAATGTTTGAAGCTACTGACTGAATGAAAGGAGCTGGCACCTCACTCTCTTTGAATCTTCTTTATCATGCTAAGAGGAGCGGGAAAAAGCAAAAAATTTCAGAATTGCACCTTGCAATGCGGAGAAATTACTGTTTGTGCATTTACAATATTCATTGATTTTTGCCATTGAAAAACATCCAGAAATGATTGAAGGTACTGACTGAATGAAAGGAGCTGGCATCTCACTCTCTTTGAATCTTCTTTATCATGCTAAGAGGAGCAGGAAAAAGCAAAAAATTTCAGAATTGCACCTTGCAATGCGGAGAAATTAGTGTTTGTGCATTTACAATATTCATTGATTTTTGCCATTGAAAAACGTCCAGAAATGATTGAAGCTACTGACTGAATGAAAGGAGCTGGCATCTCACTCTCTTTGAATCTTCTTTATCATGCTAAGAGGAGCAGGAAAAAGCCAAAAATTTCAGAATTGCACCTTGCAATGCGGAGAAATTACAGTTTGTGCATTTACAATATTCATTGATTTTTGCCATTGAAAAACATCCAGAAATGATTGAAGCTACTGACTGAATGAAAGGAGCTGGCATCTCACTCTCTTTGAATATTCTTTATCATGCTAAGAGGAGCAGGAAAAAGCAAAAAATTTCAGAATTGCACCTTGCAATGCGGAGAAATTACTGTTTGTGCATTTACAATATTCATTGATTTTTGCCATTGAAAAACATCATGTTATTCATATACCAGAAATGTTTGAAGCTACTGACTGAATGAAAGGAGCTGGCATCTCACTCTCTTTGAATCTTCTTTATCATGCTAAGAGGAGAAGGAAAAAGCAAAAAATTTCAGAATTGCACCTTGCAATGCGGAGAAATTACTGTTTGTGCATTTACAATATTCATTGATTTTTGCCATTGAAAAACGGCCAGAAATGATTGAAGCTACTGACTGAATGAAAGGAGCTGGCATCTCACTCTCTTTGAATCTTCTTTATCATGCTAAGAGGAGCAGGAAAAAGCAAAAAATTTCAGAATTGCACCTTGCAATGCGGAGAAATTACTCTTTGTGCATTTACAATATTCATTGATTTTTGCCATTGAAAAACATCATGTTATTCATATACCAGAAATGTTTGAAGCTACTGACTGAATGAAAGGAGCTGGCATCTCACTCTCTTTGAATCTTCTTTATCATGCTAAGAGGAGCAGGAAAAAGCAAAAAATTTCAGAATTGCACCTTGCAATGCGGAGAAATTACTGTTTGTGCATTTACAATATTCATTGATTTTTGCCATTGAAAAACATCATGTTATTCATATACCAGAAATGTTTGAAGCTACTGACTGAATGAAAGGAGCTGGCATCTCACTCTCTTTGAATCTTCTTTATCATGCTAAGAGGAGCAGGAAAAAGCAAAAAATTTCAGAATTGCACCTTGCAGTGTGGAGAAATTACTGTTTGTGCATTTACAATATTCATTGATTTTTACCATTGAAAAACGTCCAGAAATGATTGAAGCTACTGACTGAATGAAAGTAGCTGGCATCTCACTCTCTTTGAATCTTCTTTATCATGCTAAGAGGAGCAGGAAAAAGCAAAAAATTTCAGGCTTGCACCTTGCAATGCGGAGAAATTACTGTTTGTGCATTTACAATATTCATTGATTTTTGCCATAGAAAAACATCATGTTATTCATATACCAGAAATGTTTGAAGCTACTGACTGAATGAAAGGAGCTGGCATCTCACTCTCTTTGAATCTTCTTTATCATGCTAAGAGGAGCAGGAAAAAGCAAAAAATTTCAGAATTGCACCTTGCAATGCGGAGAAATTACTGTTTGTGCATTTACAATATTCATTGATTTTTGCCATTGAAAAACGTCCAGAAATGATTGAAGCTACTGACTGAATGAAAGGAGCTGGCATCTCACTCTCTTTGAATCTTCTTTATCATGCTAAGAGGAGCAGGAAAAAGCAAAAAATTTCAGAATTGCACCTTGCAATGCGGAGAAATTACTGTTTGTGCATTTACAATATTCATTGATTTTTGCCATTGAAAAACGTCCAGAAATGATTGAAGCTACTGACTGAATGAAAGGAGCTGGCATCTCACTCTCCTTGAATCTTCTTTATCATGCTAAGAGGAGCAGGAAAAAGCCAAAAATTTCAGAATTGCACCTTGCAATGCGGAGAAATTACAGTTTGTGCATTTACAATATTCATTGATTTTTGCCATTGAAAAACATCCAGAAATGATTGAAACTACTGACTGAATGAAAGGAGCTGGCATCTCACTCTCTTTGAATATTCTTTATCATGCTAAGAGGAGCAGGAAAAAGCAAAAAATTTCAGAATTGCACCTTGCAATGCGGAGAAATTACTGTTTGTGCATTTACAATATTCATTGATTTTTGCCATTGAAAAACATCATGTTATTCATATACCAGAAATGTTTGAAGCTACTGACTGAATGAAAGGAGCTGGCATCTCACTCTCTTTGAATCTTCTTTATTATGCTAAGAGGAGCAGGAAAAAGCAAAAAATTTCAGAATTGCACCTTGCAATGCGGAGAAATTACTGTTTGTGCATTTACAATATTCATTGATTTTTGCCATTGAAAAACATCATGTTATTCATATACCAGAAATGTTTGAAGCTACTGACTGAATGAAAGGAGCTGGCATCTCACTCTCTTTGAATCTTCTTTATCATGCTAAGAGGAGCAGGAAAAAGCAAAAAATTTCAGAATTGCACCTTGCAATGTGGAGAAATTACTGTTTGTGCATTTACAATATTCATTGATTTTTACCATTGAAAAACGTCCAGAAATGATTGAAGCTACTGACTGAATGAAAGTAGCTGGCATCTCACTCTCTTTGAATCTTCTTTATCATGCTAAGAGGAGCAGGAAAAAGCAAAAAATTTCAGGCTTGCACCTTGCAATGCGGAGAAATTACTGTTTGTGCATTTACAATATTCATTGATTTTTGCCATAGAAAAACATCATGTTATTCATATACCAGAAATGTTTGAAGCTACTGACTGAATGAAAGGAGCTGGCATCTCACTCTCTTTGAATCTTCTTTATCATGCTAAGAGGAGCAGGAAAAAGCAAAAAATTTCAGAATTGCACCTTGCAATGCGGAGAAATTACTGTTTGTGCATTTACAATATTCATTGATTTTTGCCATTGAAAAACGTCCAGAAATGATTGAAGCTACTGACTGAATGAAAGGAGCTGGCATCTCACTCTCTTTGAATCTTCTTTATCATGCTAAGAGGAGCAGGAAAAAGCAAAAAATTTCAGAATTGCACCTTGCAATGCGGAGAAATTACTGTTTGTGCATTTACAATATTCATTGATTTTTGCCATTGAAAAACGTCCAGAAATGATTGAAGCTACTGACTGAATGAAAGGAGCTGGCATCTCACTCTCTTTGAATCTTCTTTATCATGCTAAGAGGAGCAGGAAAAATCAAAAAATTTCAGAATTGCACCTTTCAATGCGGAGAAATTACTGTTTGTGCATTTACAATATTCAATGATTTTTGCCTTTGAAAAACATGTTATTCATATACCAGAAATGTTTGAAGCTACTGACTGAATGAAAGGAGCTGGCACCTCACTCTCTTTGAATCTTCTTTATCATGCTAAGAGGAGCGGGAAAAAGCAAAAAATTTCAGAATTGCACCTTGCAATGCGGAGAAATTACTGTTTGTGCATTTACAATATTCATTGATTTTTGCCATTGAAAAACATCCAGAAATGATTGAAGGTACTGACTGAATGAAAGGAGCTGGCATCTCACTCTCTTTGAATCTTCTTTATCATGCTAAGAGGAGCAGGAAAAAGCAAAAAATTTCAGAATTGCACCTTGCAATGCGGAGAAATTACTGTTTGTGCATTTACAATATTCATTGATTTTTGCCATTGAAAAACGTCCAGAAATGATTGAAGCTACTGACTGAATGAAAGGAGCTGGCATCTCACTCTCTTTGAATCTTCTTTATCATGCTAAGAGGAGCAGGAAAAAGCCAAAAATTTCAGAATTGCACCTTGCAATGCGGAGAAATTACAGTTTGTGCATTTACAATATTCATTGATTTTTGCCATTGAAAAACATCCAGAAATGATTGAAGCTACTGACTGAATGAAAGGAGCTGGCATCTCACTCTCTTTGAATATTCTTTATCATGCTAAGAGGAGCAGGAAAAAGCAAAAAATTTCAGAATTGCACCTTGCAATGCGGAGAAATTACTGTTTGTGCATTTACAATATTCATTGATTTTTGCCATTGAAAAACATCATGTTATTCATATACCAGAAATGTTTGAAGCTACTGACTGAATGAAAGGAGCTGGCATCTCACTCTCTTTGAATCTTCTTTATCATGCTAAGAGGAGCAGGAAAAAGCAAAAAATTTCAGAATTGCACCTTGCAATGCGGAGAAATTACTGTTTGTGCATTTACAATATTCATTGATTTTTGCCATTGAAAAACGTCCAGAAATGATTGAAGCTACTGACTGAATGAAAGGAGCTGGCATCTCACTCTCTTTGAATCTTCTTTATCATGCGAAGAGGAGCAGGAAAAAGCAAAAAATTTCAGAATTGCACCTTGCAATGCGGAGAAATTACTGTTTGTGCATTTACAATATTCATTGATTTTTGCCATTGAAAAACGTCCAGAAAAGATTGAAGCTACTGACTGAATGAAAGGAGCTGGCATCTCACTCTCTTTGAATCTTCTTTATCATGCTAAGAGGAGCAGGAAAAAGCAAAAAATTTCAGAATTGCACCTTGCAATGCGGAGAAATTACTCTTTGTGCATTTACAATATTCATTGATTTTTGCCATTGAAAAACATCATGTTATTCATATACCAGAAATGTTTGAAGCTACTGACTGAATGAAAGGAGCTGGCATCTCACTCTCTTTGAATCTTCTTTATCATGCTAAGAGGAGCAGGAAAAAGCAAAAAATTTCAGAATTGCACCTTGCAATGCGGAGAAATTACTGTTTGTGCATTTACAATATTCATTGATTTTTGCTATTGAAAAACATCATGTTATTCATATACCAGAAATGTTTGAAGCTACTGACTGAATGAAAGGAGCTGGCATCTCACTCTCTTTGAATCTTCTTTATCATGCTAAGAGGAGCAGGAAAAAGCAAAAAATTTCAGAATTGCACCTTGCAATGTGGAGAAATTACTGTTTGTGCATTTACAATATTCATTGATTTTTACCATTGAAAAACGTCCAGAAATGATTGAAGCTACTGACTGAATGAAAGTAGCTGGCATCTCACTCTCTTTGAATCTTCTTTATCATGCTAAGAGGAGCAGGAAAAAGCAAAAAATTTCAGACTTGCACCTTGCAATGCGGAGAAATTACTGTTTGTGCATTTACAATATTCATTGATTTTTGCCATTGAAAAACATCATGTTATTCATATACCAGAAATGTTTGAAGCTACTGACTGAATGAAAGGAGCTGGCATCTCACTCTCTTTGAATCTTCTTTATCATGCTAAGAGGAGCAGGAAAAAGCAAAAAATTTCAGAATTGCACCTTGCAATGCGGAGAAATTACTGTTTGTGCATTTACAATATTCATTGATTTTTGCCATTGAAAAACGTCCAGAAATGATTGAAGCTACTGACTGAATGAAAGGAGCTGGCATCTCACTCTCTTTGAATCTTCTTTATCATGCTAAGAGGAGCAGGAAAAAGCAAAAAATTTCAGAATTGCACCTTGCAATGCGGAGAAATTACTGTTTGTGCATTTACAATATTCATTGATTTTTGCCATTGAAAAACGTCCAGAAATGATTGAAGCTACTGACTGAATGAAAGGAGCTGGCATCTCACTCTCTTTGAATCTTCTTTATCATGCTAAGAGGAGCAGGAAAAATCAAAAAATTTCAGAATTGCACCTTGCAATGCGGAGAAATTACTGTTTGTGCATTTACAATATTCAATGATTTTTGCTTTTTCCTGCTCCTCTTAGCATGATAAAGAAGATTCAAAGAGAGTGAGATGCCAGCTCCTTTCATTCAGTCAGTAGCTTCAATCATTTCTGGACGTTTTTCAATGGCAAAAATCAATGAATATTGTAAATGCACAAACAGTAATTTCTCCGCATTGCAAGGTGCAATTCTGAAATTTTTTGCTTTTTCCTGCTCCTCTTAGCATGATAAAGAAGATTCAAAGAGAGTGAGATGCCAGCTCCTTTCATTCAGTCAGTAGCTTCAATCATTTCTGGACGTTTTTCAATGGCAAAAATCAATGAATATTGTAAATGCACAAACAGTAATTTCTCCGCATTGCAAGGTGCAATTCTGAAATTTTTTGCTTTTTCCTGCTCCTCTTAGCATGATAAAGAAGATTCAAAGAGAGTGAGATGCCAGCTCCTTTCATTCAGTCAGTAGCTTCAAACATTTCTGGTATATGAATAACATGATGTTTTTCAATGGCAAAAATCAATGAATATTGTAAAAGCACAAACAGTAATTTCTCCGCATTGCAAGGTGCAATTTTGAAATTTTTTGCTTTTTCCTGCTCCTCTTAGCATGATAAAGAAGATTCAAAGAGAGTGAGATGCCAGCTCCTTTCATTCAGTCAGTAGCTTCAATCATTTCTGGACGTTTTTCAATGGCAAAAATCAATGAATATTGTAAATGCACAAACAGTAATTTCTCCGCATTGCAAGGTGCAATTCTGAAATTTTTTGCTTTTTCCTGCTCCTCTTAGCATGATAAAGAAGATTCAAAGAGAGTGAGATGCCAGCTCCTTTCATTCAGTCAGTAGCTTCAATCATTTCTGGTATATGAATAACATGATGTTTTTCAATGGCAAAAATCAATGAATATTGTAAATGCACAAACAGTAATTTCTCCACATTGCAAGGTGCAATTCTGAAATTTTTTGTTTTTTCCTGCTCCTCTTAGCATGATAAAGAAGATTCAAAGAGAGTGAGATGCCAGCTCCTTTCATTCAGTCAGTAGCTTCAATCTCTTCTGGACGTTTTTCAATGGCAAAAATCAATGAATATTGTAAATGCACAAACAGTAATTTCTCCGCATTGCAAGGTGCAATTCTGAATTTTTTTGCTTTTTCCTGCTCCTCTTAGCATGATAAAGAAGATTCAAAGAGAGCGAGATGCCAGCTCCTTTCTTTCAGTCAGTAGCTTCAATCATTTCTGGTATATGAATAACATGATGTTTTTCAATGGCAAAAATCAATGAATATTGTAAATGCACAAACAGTAATTTCTCCGCATTGCAAGGTGCAATTCTGAAATTTTTTGCTTTTTCCTGCTCCTCTTAGCATGATAAAGAAGATTCAAAGAGAGTGAGATGCCAGCTCCTTTCATTCAGTCAGTAGCTTCAATCATTTCTGGACGTTTTTCAATGGCAAAAATCAATGAATATTGTAAATGCACAAACAGTAATTTCTCCGCATTGCAAGGTGCAATTCTGAAATTTTTTGCTTTTTCCTGCTCCTCTTAGCATGATAAAGAAGATGCAAAGAGAGTGAGATGCCAGCTCCTTTCATTCAGTCAGTAGCTTCAAACATTTCTGGTATATGAATAACATGATGTTTTTCAATGGCAAAAATCAATGAATATTGTAAATGCACAAACAGTAATTTCTCCGCATTGCAAGGTGCAATTCTGAAATTTTTTGCTTTTTCCTGCTCCTCTTAGCATGATAAAGAAGATTCAAAGAGAGTGAGATGCCAGCTCCTTTCATTCAGTCAGTAGCTTCAATCATTTCTGGACGTTTTTCAATGGCAAAAATCAATGAATATTGTAAATGCACAAACAGTAATTTCTCCGCATTGCAAGGTGCAATTCTGAAATTTTTTGCTTTTTCCTGCTCCTCTTAGCATGATAAAGAAGATTCAAAGAGAGTGAGATGCCAGCTCCTTTCATTCAGTCAGTAGCTTCAATCATTTCTGGTATATGAATAACATGATGTTTTTCAATGGCAAAAATCAATGAATATTGTAAATGCACAAACAGTAATTTCTCCGCATTGCAAGGTGCAATTCTGAAATTTTTTGCTTTTTCCTGCTCCTCTTAGCATGATAAAGAAGATTCAAAGAGAGTGAGATGCCAGCTCCTTTCATTCAGTCAGCAGCTTCAATCATTTCTGGACATTTTTCAATGGCAAAAATCAATGAATATTGTAAATGCACAAACAGTAATTTCTCCGCATTGCAAGGTGCAATTCTGAAATGTTTTGCTTTTTCCTGCTCCTCTTAGCATGATAAAGAAGATTCAAAGAGAGTGAGATGCCAGCTCCTTTCATTCAGTCAGTAGCTTCAAACATTTCTGGTATATGAATAACATGATGTGTTTCAATGGCAAAAATCAATGAATATTGTAAAAGCACAAACAGTAATTTCTCCGCATTGCAAGGTGCAATTCTGAAATTTTTTGCTTTTTCCTGCTCCTCTTAGCATGATAAAGAAGATTCAAAGAGAGTGAGATGCCAGCTCCTTTCATTCAGTCAGTAGCTTCAATCATTTCTGGACGTTTTTCAATGGCAAAAATCAATGAATATTGTAAATGCACAAACAGTAATTTCTCCGCATTGCAAGGTGCAATTCTGAAATTTTTTGCTTTTTCCTGCTCCTCTTAGCATGATAAAGAAGATTCAAAGAGAGTGAGATGCCAGCTCCTTTCATTCAGTCAGTAGCTTCAATCATTTCTGGACGTTTTTCAATGGCAAAAATCAATGAATATTGTAAATGCACAAACAGTAATTTCTCCGCATTGCAAGGTGCAATTCTGAAATTTTTTGCTTTTTCCTGCTCCTCTTAGCATGATAAAGAAGATTCAAAGAGAGTGAGATGCCAGCTCCTTTCATTCAGTCAGTAGCTTCAAACATTTCTGGTATATGAATAACATGATGTTTTTCAATGGCAAAAATCAATGAATATTGTAAAAGCACAAACAGTAATTTCTCCGCATTGCAAGGTGCAATTTTGAAATTTTTTGCTTTTTCCTGCTCCTCTTAGCATGATAAAGAAGATTCAAAGAGAGTGAGATGCCAGCTCCTTTCATTCAGTCAGTAGCTTCAATCATTTCTGGACGTTTTTCAATGGCAAAAATCAATGAATATTGTAAATGCACAAACAGTAATTTCTCCGCATTGCAAGGTGCAATTCTGAAATTTTTTGCTTTTTCCTGCTCCTCTTAGCATGATAAAGAAGATTCAAAGAGAGTGAGATGCCAGCTCCTTTCATTCAGTCAGTAGCTTCAATCATTTCTGGTATATGAATAACATGATGTTTTTCAATGGCAAAAATCAATGAATATTGTAAATGCACAAACAGTAATTTCTCCACATTGCAAGGTGCAATTCTGAAATTTTTTGTTTTTTCCTGCTCCTCTTAGCATGATAAAGAAGATTCAAAGAGAGTGAGATGCCAGCTCCTTTCATTCAGTCAGTAGCTTCAATCTCTTCTGGACGTTTTTCAATGGCAAAAATCAATGAATATTGTAAATGCACAAACAGTAATTTCTCCGCATTGCAAGGTGCAATTCTGAATTTTTTTGCTTTTTCCTGCTCCTCTTAGCATGATAAAGAAGATTCAAAGAGAGCGAGATGCCAGCTCCTTTCTTTCAGTCAGTAGCTTCAATCATTTCTGGTATATGAATAACATGATGTTTTTCAATGGCAAAAATCAATGAATATTGTAAATGCACAAACAGTAATTTCTCCGCATTGCAAGGTGCAATTCTGAAATTTTTTGCTTTTTCCTGCTCCTCTTAGCATGATAAAGAAGATTCAAAGAGAGTGAGATGCCAGCTCCTTTCATTCAGTCAGTAGCTTCAATCATTTCTGGACGTTTTTCAATGGCAAAAATCAATGAATATTGTAAATGCACAAACAGTAATTTCTCCGCATTGCAAGGTGCAATTCTGAAATTTTTTGCTTTTTCCTGCTCCTCTTAGCATGATAAAGAAGATGCAAAGAGAGTGAGATGCCAGCTCCTTTCATTCAGTCAGTAGCTTCAAACATTTCTGGTATATGAATAACATGATGTTTTTCAATGGCAAAAATCAATGAATATTGTAAATGCACAAACAGTAATTTCTCCGCATTGCAAGGTGCAATTCTGAAATTTTTTGCTTTTTCCTGCTCCTCTTAGCATGATAAAGAAGATTCAAAGAGAGTGAGATGCCAGCTCCTTTCATTCAGTCAGTAGCTTCAATCATTTCTGGACGTTTTTCAATGGCAAAAATCAATGAATATTGTAAATGCACAAACAGTAATTTCTCCGCATTGCAAGGTGCAATTCTGAAATTTTTTGCTTTTTCCTGCTCCTCTTAGCATGATAAAGAAGATTCAAAGAGAGTGAGATGCCAGCTCCTTTCATTCAGTCAGTAGCTTCAATCATTTCTGGTATATGAATAACATGATGTTTTTCAATGGCAAAAATCAATGAATATTGTAAATGCACAAACAGTAATTTCTCCGCATTGCAAGGTGCAATTCTGAAATTTTTTGCTTTTTCCTGCTCCTCTTAGCATGATAAAGAAGATTCAAAGAGAGTGAGATGCCAGCTCCTTTCATTCAGTCAGCAGCTTCAATCATTTCTGGACATTTTTCAATGGCAAAAATCAATGAATATTGTAAATGCACAAACAGTAATTTCTCCGCATTGCAAGGTGCAATTCTGAAATGTTTTGCTTTTTCCTGCTCCTCTTAGCATGATAAAGAAGATTCAAAGAGAGTGAGATGCCAGCTCCTTTCATTCAGTCAGTAGCTTCAAACATTTCTGGTATATGAATAACATGATGTGTTTCAATGGCAAAAATCAATGAATATTGTAAAAGCACAAACAGTAATTTCTCCGCATTGCAAGGTGCAATTCTGAAATTTTTTGCTTTTTCCTGCTCCTCTTAGCATGATAAAGAAGATTCAAAGAGAGTGAGATGCCAGCTCCTTTCATTCAGTCAGTAGCTTCAATCATTTCTGGACGTTTTTCAATGGCAAAAATCAATGAATATTGTAAATGCACAAACAGTAATTTCTCCGCATTGCAAGGTGCCATTCTGAAATTTTTTGCTTTTTCCTGCTCCTCTTAGCATGATAAAGAAGATTCAAAGAGAGTGAGATTCCAGCTCCTTTCATTCAGTCAGTAGCTTCAATCATTTCTGGTATATGAATAACATGATGTTTTTCAATGGCAAAAATCAATGAATATTGTAAATGCACAAACAGTAATTTCTCCGCATTGCAAGTTGCAATTCTGAAATTTTTTGCTTTTTCCTGCTCCTCTTAGCATGATAAAGAAGATTCAAAGAGAGTGAGATGCCAGCTCCTTTCATTCAGTCAGTAGCTTCAATTATTTCTGGACGTTTTTCAATGGCAAAAATCAATGAATATTGTAAATGCACAAACAGTAATTTCTCCGCATTGCAAGGTGCAATTCTGAAATTTTTGGCTTTTTCCTGCTCCTCTTAGCATGATAAAGAAGATTCAAAGAGAGTGAGATGCCAGCTCCTTTCATTCAGTCAGTAGCTTCAATCATTTCTGGATGTTTTTCAATGGCAAAAATCAATGAATATTGTAAATGCACAAACAGTAATTTCTCCGCATTGCAAGATGCAATTCTGAAATTTCTTGCATTTTCCTGCTCCTCTTAGCATGATAAAGAAGATTCAAAGAGAGTGAGATGCCAGCTCCTTTCATTCAGTCAGTAGCTTCAATCATTTCTGGACGTTTTTCAATGGCAAAAATCAATGAATATTGTAAATGCACAAACAGTAATTTCTCCGCATTGCAAGGTGCAATTCTGAAATTTTTTGCTTTTTCCTGCTCCTCTTAGCATGATAAAGAAGATTCAAAGAGAGTGCGATGCCAGCTCCTTTCATTCAGTCAGTAGCTTCAAACATTTCTGGTATATGAATAACATGATGTTTTTCAATGGCAAAAATCAATGAATATTGTAAATGCACAAACAGTAATTTCTCCGCATTGCAAGGTGCAATTCTGAAATTTTTTGCTTTTTCCTGCTCCTCTTAGCATGATAAAGAAGATTCAAAGAGAGTGAGATGCCAGCTCCTTTCATTCAGTCAGTAGCTTCAAACATTTCTGGTATATGAATAACATGATGTTTTTCAATGGCAAAAATCTATGAATATTGTAAATGCACAAACAGTAATTTCTCCGCATTGCAAGGTGCAATTCTGAAATTTTTTGCTTTTTCCTGCTCCTCTTAGCATGATAAAGAAGATTCAAAGAGAGCGAGATGCCAGCTCCTTTCATTCAGTCAGTAGCTTCAATCATTTCTGGTATATGAATAACATGATGTTTTTCAATGGCAAAAATCAATGAATATTGTAAATGCACAAACAGTAATTTCTCCGCATTGCAAGGTGCAATTCTGAAATTTTTTGCTTTTTCCTGCTCCTCTTAGCATGATAAAGAAGATTCAAAGAGAGTGAGATGCCAGCTCCTTTCATTCAGTCAGTAGCTTCAATCATTTCTGGACGTTTTTCAATGGCAAAAATCAATGAATATTGTAAATGCACAAACAGTAATTTCTCCGCATTGCAAGGTGCAATTCTGAAATTTTTTGCTTTTTCCTGCTCCTCTTAGCATGATAAAGAAGATTCAAAGAGAGTGAGATGCCAGCTCCTTTCATTCAGTCAGTAGCTTCAAACATTTCTGGTATATGAATAACATGATGTTTTTCAATGGCAAAAATCAATGAATATTGTAAATGCACAAACAGTAATTTCTCCGCATTGCAAGGTGCAATTCTGAAATTTTTTGCTTTTTCCTGCTCCTCTTAGCATGATAAAGAAGATTCAAAGAGAGTGAGATGCCAGCTCCTTTCATTCAGTCAGTAGCTTCAATCATTTCTGGACGTTTTTCAATGGCAAAAATCAATGAATATTGTAAATGCACAAACAGTAATTTCTCCGCATTGCAAGGTGCAATTCTGAAATTTTTTGCTTTTTCCTGCTCCTCTTAGCATGATAAAGAAGATTCAAAGAGAGTGAGATGCCAGCTCCTTTCATTCAGTCAGTAGCTTCAATCATTTCTGGACGTTTTTCAATGGCAAAAATCAATGAATATTGTAAATGCACAAACAGTAATTTCTCCGCATTGCAAGGTGCAATTCTGAAATTTTTTGCTTTTTCCTGCTCCTCTTAGCATGATAAAGAAGATTCAAAGAGAGTGAGATGCCAGCTCCTTTCATTCAGTCAGTAGCTTCAATCATTTCTGGTATATGAATAACATGATGTTTTTCAATGGCAAAAATCAATGAATATTGTAAATGCACAAACAGTAATTTCTCCGCATTGCAAGGTGCAATTCGGAAATTTTTTGCTTTTTCCTGCTCCTCTTAGCATGATAAAGAAGATTCAAAGAGAGTGAGATGCCAGCTCCTTTCATTCAGTCAGCAGCTTCAATCATTTCTGGACATTTTTCAATGGCAAAAATCAATGAATATTGTAAATGCACAAACAGTAATTTCTCCGCATTGCAAGGTGCAATTCTGAAATTTTTTGCTTTTTCCTGCTCCTCTTAGCATGATAAAGAAGATTCAAAGAGAGTGAGATGCCAGCTCCTTTCATTCAGTCAGTAGCTTCAAACATTTCTGGTATATGAATAACATGATGTTTTTCAATGGCAAAAATCAATGAATATTGTAAAAGCACAAACAGTAATTTCTCCGCATTGCAAGGTGCAATTCTGAAATTTTTTGCTTTTTCCTGCTCCTCTTAGCATGATAAAGAAGATTCAAAGAGAGTGAGATGCCAGCTCCTTTCATTCAGTCAGTAGCTTCAATTATTTCTGGACGTTTTTCAATGGCAAAAATCAATGAATATTGTAAATGCACAAACAGTAATTTCTCCGCATTGCAAGGTGCAATTCTGAAATTTTTTGCTTTTTCCTGCTCCTCTTAGCATGATAAAGAAGATTCAAAGAGAGTGAGATGCCAGCTCCTTTCATTCAGTCAGTTGCTTCAATCATTTCTGGACGTTTTTCAATGGCAAAAATCAGTGAATATTGTAAATGCACAAACAGTAATTTCTCCGCATTGCAAGGTGCAATTCTGAAATTTTTTGCTTTTTCCTGCTCCTCTTAGCATGATAAAGAAGATTCAAAGAGAGTGAGATGCCAGCTCCTTTCATTCAGTCAGTAGCTTCAATCATTTCTGGACGTTTTTCAATGGCAAAAATCAATGAATATTGTAAATGCACAAACAGTAATTTCTCCGCATTGCAAGGTGCAATTCTGAAATTTTTTGCTTTTTCCTGCTCCTCTTTGCATGATAAAGAAGATTCAAAGAGAGTGAGATGCCAGCTCCTTTCATTCAGTCAGTAGCTTCAATCATTTCTGGTATATGAATAACATGATGTTTTTCAATGGCAAAAATCAATGAATATTGTAAATGCACAAACAGTAATTTCTCCGCATTGCAAGGTGCAATTCTGAAATTTTTGGCTTTTTCCTGCTCCTCTTAGCATGATAAAGAAGATTCAAAGAGAGTGAGATGCCAGCTCCTTTCATTCAGTCAGTAGCTTCAATCATTTCTGGATGTTTTTCAATGGCAAAAATCAATGAATATTGTAAATGCACAAACAGTAATTTCTCCGCATTGCAAGGTGCAATTCTGAAATTTCTTGCATTTTCCTGCTCCTCTTAGCATGATAAAGAAGATTCAAAGAGAGTGAGATGCCAGCTCCTTTCATTCAGTCAGTAGCTTCAATCATTTCTGGACGTTTTTCAATGGCAAAAATCAATGAATATTGTAAATGCACAAACAGTAATTTCTCCGCATTGCAAGGTGCAATTCTGAAATTTTTTGCTTTTTCCTGCTCCTCTTAGCATGATAAAGAAGATTCAAAGAGAGTGAGATGCCAGCTCCTTTCATTCAGTCAGTAGCTTCAAACATTTCTGGTATATGAATAACATGATGTTTTTCAATGGCAAAAATCAATGAATATTGTAAATGCACAAACAGTAATTTCTCCGCATTGCAAGGTGCAATTCTGAAATTTTTTGCTTTTTCCTGCTCCTCTTAGCATGATAAAGAAGATTCAAAGAGAGTGAGATGCCAGCTCCTTTCATTCAGTCAGTAGCTTCAATCATTTCTGGACGTTTTTCAATGGCAAAAATCAATGAATATTGTAAATGCACAAACAGTAATTTCTCCGCATTGCAAGGTGCAATTCTGAAATTTTTTGCTTTTTCCTGCTCCTCTTAGCATGATAAAGAAGATTCAAAGAGAGTGAGATGCCAGCTTCTTTCATTCAGTCAGTAGCTTCAAACATTTCTGGGATATGAATAACATGATGTTTTTCAATGGCAAAAATTAATGAATATTGTAAATGCACAAACAGTAATTTCTCCGCATTGCAAGGTGCAATTCTGAAATTTTTTGCTTTTTCCTGCTCCTCTTAGCATGATAAAGAAGATTCAAAGAGAGTGAGATGCCAGCTTCTTTCATTCAGTCAGTAGCTTCAATCATTTCTGGACGTTTTTCAATGGCAAAAATCAATGAATATTGTAAATGCACAAACAGTAATTTCTCCGCATTGCAAGGTGCAATTCTGAAATTTTTTGCTTTTTCCTGCTCCTCTTAGCATGATAAAGAAGATTCAAAGAGAGTGAGATGCCAGCTCCTTTCATTCAGTCAGTAGCTTCAATCATTTCTGGACGTTTTTCAATGGCAAAAATCAATGAATATTGTAAATGCACAAACAGTAATTTCTCCGCATTGCAAGGTGCAATTCTGAAATTTTTTGCTTTTTCCTGCTCCTCTTAGCATGATAAAGAAGATTCAAAGAGAGTGAGATGCCAGCTCCTTTCATTCAGTCAGTAGCTTCAATCATTTCTGGTATATGAATAACATGATGTTTTTCAATGGCAAAAATCAATGAATATTGTAAATGCACAAACAGTAATTTCTCCGCATTGCAAGTTGCAATTCTGAAATTTTTTGCTTTTTCCTGCTCCTCTTAGCATGATAAAGAAGATTCAAAGAGAGTGAGATTCCAGCTCCTTTCATTCAGTCAGTAGCTTCAATCATTTCTGGACGTTTTTCAATGGCAAAAATCAATGAATATTGTAAATGCACAAACAGTAATTTCTCCGCATTGCAAGGTGCAATTCTGAAATTTTTTGCTTTTTCCTGCTCCTCTTAGCATGATAAAGAAGATTCAAAGAGAGTGAGATGCCAGCTCCTTTCATTCAGTCAGTAGCTTCAATCATTTCTGGACGTTTTTCAATGGCAAAAATCAATGAATATTGTAAATGCACAAACAGTAATTTCTCCGCATTGCAAGATGCAATTCTGAAATTTTTTGCTTTTTCCTGCTCCTCTTAGCATGATAAAAAAGATTCAAAGAGAGTGAGATGCCAGCTCCTTTCATTCAGTCAGTAGCTTCAATCATTTCTGGACGTTTTTCAATGGCAAAAATCAATGAATATTGTAAATGCACAAACAGTAATTTCTCCGCATTGCAAGGTGCAATTCTGAAATTTTTTGCTTTTTCCTGCTCCTCTTAGCATGATAAAGAAGATTCAAAGAGAGTGAGATGCCAGCTCCTTTCATTCAGTCAGTAGCTTCATTCATTTCTGGTATATGAATAACATGATGTTTTTCAATGGCAAAAATCAATGAATATTGTAAATGCACAAACAGTAATTTCTCCGCATTGCAAGGTGCAATTCTGAAATTTTTTGCTTTTTCCTGCTCCTCTTAGCATGATAAAGAAGATTCAAAGAGAGTGAGATGCCAGCTCCTTTCATTCAGTCAGTAGCTTCAATCATTTCTGGACGTTTTTCAATGGCAAAAATCAATGAATATTGTAAATGCACAAACAGTAATTTCTCCGCATTGCAAGGTGCAATTCTGAAATTTTTTGCTTTTTCCTGCTCCTCTTAGCATGATAAAGAAGATTCAAAGAGAGTGAGATGCCAGCTCCTTTCATTCAGTCAGTAGCTTCAGTCATTTCTGGACGTTTTTCAATGGCAAAAATCAATGAATATTGTAAATGCACAAACAGTAATTTCTCCGCATTGCAAGGTGCAATTCTGAAATTTTTTGCTTTTTCCTGCTCCTCTTAGCATGATAAAGAAGATTCAAAGAGAGTGAGATGCCAGCTCCTTTCATTCAGTCAGTAGCTTCAATCATTTCTGGACATTTTTCAATGGCAAAAATCAATGAATATTGTAAATGCACAAACAGTAATTTCTCCGCATTGCAAGGTGCAATTCTGAAATTTTTTGCTTTTTCCTGCTCCTCTTAGCATGATAAACAAGATTCAAAGAGAGTGAGATGCCATCTCCTTTCATTCAGTCAGTAGCTTCAATCATTTCTGGACGTTTTTCAATGGCAAAAATCAATGAATATTGTAAATGCACAAACAGTAATATCTCCACATTGCAAGGTGCAATTCTGAAATTTTTTGCTTTTTCCTGCTAATCCTAGCATGATAAAGAAGATTCAAATAGAGTGAGGTGCCAGCTCCTTTCATTCAGTCAGTAGCTTCAAACATTTCTGGACGTTTTTCAATGGCAAAATTCAATGAATATTGTAAATGCACAAACAGTAATATCTCCACATTGCCAGGTGCAATTCTGAAATTTTTTGCTTTTTCCTGCTAATCCTAGCATGATAAAGAAGATTCAAAGAGAGTGAGATGCCAGCTCCTTTCATTCAGTCAGTAGCTTCAATCATTTCTGGACGTTTTTCAATGGCAAAAATCAATGAATATTGTAAATGCACAAACAGTAATTTCTCCGCATTGCAAGGTGCAATTCTGAAATTTTTTGCTTTTTCCTGCTCCTCTTAGCATGATAAAGAAGATTCAAAGAGAGTGAGATGCCAGCTCCTTTCATTCAGTCAGTAGCTTCAATCATTTCTGGACGTTTTTCAATGGCAAAAATCAATGAATATTGTAAATGCACAAACAGTAATTTCTCCGCATTGCAAGGTGCAATTCTGAAATTTTTTGCTTTTTCCTGCTCCTCTTAGCATGATAAAGAAGATTCAAAGAGAGTGAGATGCCAGCTCCTTTCATTCAGTCAGTAGCTTCAATCATTTCTGGTATATGAATAACATGATGTTTTTCAATGGCAAAAATCAATGAATATTGTAAATGCACAAACAGTAATTTCTCCGCATTGCAAGGTGCAATTCTGAAATTTTTTGCTTTTTCCTGCTCCTCTTAGCATGATAAAGAAGATTCAAAGAGAGTGAGATGCCAGCTCCTTTCATTCAGTCAGTAGCTTCAATCATTTCTGGACGTTTTTCAATGGCAAAAATCAATGAATATTGTAAATGCACAAACAGTAATTTCTCCGCATTGCAAGATGCAATTCTGAAATTTTTTGCTTTTTCCTGCTCCTCTTAGCATGATAAAGAAGATTCAAAGAGAGTGAGATGCCAGCTCCTTTCATTCAGTCAGTAGCTTCAGTCATTTCTGGACGTTTTTCAATGCAAAAATCAATGAATATTGTAAATGCACAAACAGTAATTTCTCCGCATTGCAAGGTGCAATTCTGAAATTTTTTGCTTTTTCCTGCTCCTCAGCATGATAAAGAAGATTCAAAGAGAGTGAGATGCCAGCTCCTTTCATTCAGTCAGTAGCTTCAATCATTTCTGGTATATGAATAACATGATGTTTTTCAATGGCAAAAATCAATGAATATTGTAAATGCACAAACAGTAATTTCTCCGCATTGCAAGGTGCAATTCTGAAATTTTTTGCTTTTTCCTGCTCCTCTTAGCATGATAAAGAAGATTCAAAGAGAGTGAGATGCCAGCTCCTTTCATTCAGTCAGTAGCTTCAATCATTTCTGGATGTTTTTCAATGGCAAAAATCAATGAATATTGTAAATGCACAAACAGTAATTTCTCCGCATTGCAAGGTGCAATTCTGAAATTTCTTGCATTTTCCTGCTCCTCTTAGCATGATAAAGAAGATTCAAAGAGAATGAGATGCCAGCTCCTTTCATTCAGTCAGTAGCTTCAATCATTTCTGGACGTTTTTCAATGGCAAAAATCAATGAATATTGTAAATGCACAAACAGTAATTTCTCCGCATTGCAAGGTGCAATTCTGAAATTTTTTGCTTTTTCCTGCTCCTCTTAGCATGATAAAGAAGATTCAAAGAGAGTGAGATGCCAGCTCCTTTCATTCAGTCAGTAGCTTCAAACATTTCTGGTATATGAATAACATGATGTTTTTCAATGGCAAAAATCAATGAATATTGTAAATGCACAAACAGTAATTTCTCCGCATTGCAAGGTGCAATTCTGAAATTTTTTGCTTTTTCCTGCTCCTCTTAGCATGATAAAGAAGATTCAAAGAGAGTGAGATGCCAGCTCCTTTCATTCAGTCAGTAGCTTCAATCATTTCTGGACGTTTTTCAATGGCAAAAATCAATGAATATTGTAAATGCACAAACAGTAATTTCTCCGCATTGCAAGGTGCAATTCTGAAATTTTTTGCTTTTTCCTGCTCCTCTTAGCATGATAAAGAAGATTCAAAGAGAGTGAGATGCCAGCTCCTTTCATTCAGTCAGTAGCTTCAATCATTTCTGGACGTTTTTCAATGGCAAAAATCAATGAATATTGTAAATGCACAAACAGTAATTTCTCCGCATTGCAAGGTGCAATTCTGAAATTTTTTGCTTTTTTCTGCTCCTCTTAGCATGATAAAGAAGATTCAAAGAGAGTGAGATGCCAGCTCCTTTCATTCAGTCAGTAGCTTCAATCATTTCTGGTATATGAATAACATGATGTTTTTCAATGGCAAAAATCAATGAATATTGTAAATGCACAAACAGTAATTTCTCCGCATTGCAAGTTGCAATTCTGAAATTTTTTGCTTTTTCCTGCTCCTCTTAGCATGATAAAGAAGATTCAAAGAGAGTGAGATTCCAGCTCCTTTCATTCAGTCAGTAGCTTCAATCATTTCTGGACGTTTTTCAATGGCAAAAATCAATGAATATTGTAAATGCACAAACAGTAATTTCTCCGCATTGCAAGGTGCAATTCTGAAATTTTTTGCTTTTTCCTGCTCCTCTTAGCATGATAAAGAAGATTCAAAGAGAGTGAGATGCCAGCTCCTTTCATTCAGTCAGTAGCTTCAATCATTTCTGGACGTTTTTCAATGGCAAAAATCAATGAATATTGTAAATGCACAAACAGTAATTTCTCCGCATTGCAAGATGCAATTCTGAAATTTTTTGCTTTTTCCTGCTCCTCTTAGCATGATAAAGAAGATTCAAAGAGAGTGAGATGCCAGCTCCTTTCATTCAGTCAGTAGCTTCAATCATTTCTGGACGTTTTTCAATGGCAAAAATCAATGAATATTGTAAATGCACAAACAGTAATTTCTCCGCATTGCAAGGTGCAATTCTGAAATTTTTTGCTTTTTCCTGCTCCTCTTAGCATGATAAAGAAGATTCAAAGAGAGTGAGATGCCAGCTCCTTTCATTCAGTCAGTAGCTTCAATCATTTCTGGTATATGAATAACATGATGTTTTTCAATGGCAAAAATCAATGAATATTGTAAATGCACAAACAGTAATTTCTCCGCATTGCAAGGTGCAATTCTGAAATTTTTTGCTTTTTCCTGCTCCTCTTAGCATGATAAAGAAGATTCAAAGAGAGTGAGATGCCAGCTCCTTTCATTCAGTCAGTAGCTTCAATCATTTCTGGACGTTTTTCAATGGCAAAAATCAATGAATATTGTAAATGCACAAACTGTAATTTCTCCGCATTGCAAGGTGCAATTCTGAACTTTTTTGCTTTTTCCTGCTCCTCTTAGCATGATAAAGAAGATTCAAAGAGAGTGAGATGCCAGCTCCTTTCATTCAGTCAGTAGCTTCAGTCATTTCTGGACGTTTTTCAATGGCAAAAATCAATGAATATTGTAAATGCACAAACAGTAATTTCTCCGCATTGCAAGGTGCAATTCTGAAATTTTTTGCTTTTTCCTGCTCCTCTTAGCATGATAAAGAAGATTCAAAGAGAGTGAGATGCCATCTCCTTTCATTCAGTCAGTAGCTTCAATCATTTCTGGTATATGAATAACATGATGTTTTTCAATGGCAAAAATCAATGAATATTGTAAATGCACAAACAGTAATTTCTCCGCATTGCAAGGTGCAATTCTGAAATTTTTTGCTTTTTCCTGCTCCTCTTAGCATGATAAAGAAGATTCAAAGAGAGTGAGATGCCAGCTCCTTTCATTCAGTCAGTAGCTTCAATCATTTCTGGACGTTTTTCAATGGCAAAAATCAATGAATATTGTAAATGCACAAACAGTAATTTCTCCGCATTGCAAGGTGCAATTCTGAAATTTTTTGCTTTTTCCTGCTCCTCTTAGCATGATAAAGAAGATTCAAAGAGAGTGAGATGCCAGCTCCTTTCATTCAGTCAGTAGCTTCAATCATTTCTGGTATATGAATAACATGATGTTTTTCAATGGCAAAAATCAATGAATATTGTAAATGCACAAACAGTAATTTCTCCGCATTGCAAGTTGCAATTCTGAAATTTTTTGCTTTTTCCTGCTCCTCTTAGCATGATAAAGAAGATTCAAAGAGAGTGAGATTCCAGCTCCTTTCATTCAGTCAGTAGCTTCAATCATTTCTGGACGTTTTTCAATGGCAAAAATCAATGAATATTGTAAATGCACAAACAGTAATTTCTCCGCATTGCAAGGTGCAATTCTGAAATTTTTTGCTTTTTCCTGCTCCTCTTAGCATGATAAAGAAGATTCAAAGAGAGTGAGATGCCAGCTCCTTTCATTCAGTCAGTAGCTTCAATCATTTCTGGACGTTTTTCAATGGCAAAAATCAATGAATATTGTAAATGCACAAACAGTAATTTCTCCGCATTGCAAGATGCAATTCTGAAATTTTTTGCTTTTTCCTGCTCCTCTTAGCATGATAAAGAAGATTCAAAGAGAGTGAGATGCCAGCTCCTTTCATTCAGTCAGTAGCTTCAATCATTTCTGGACGTTTTTCAATGGCAAAAATCAATGAATATTGTAAATGCACAAACAGTAATTTCTCCGCATTGCAAGGTGCAATTCTGAAATTTTTTGCTTTTTCCTGCTCCTCTTAGCATGATAAAGAAGATTCAAAGAGAGTGAGATGCCAGCTCCTTTCATTCAGTCAGTAGCTTCAATCATTTCTGGTATATGAATAACATGATGTTTTTCAATGGCAAAAATCAATGAATATTGTAAATGCACAAACAGTAATTTCTCCGCATTGCAAGGTGCAATTCTGAAATTTTTTGCTTTTTCCTGCTCCTCTTAGCATGATAAAGAAGATTCAAAGAGAGTGAGATGCCAGCTCCTTTCATTCAGTCAGTAGCTTCAATCATTTCCGGACGTTTTTCAATGGCAAAAATCAATGAATATTGTAAATGCACAAACTGTAATTTCTCCGCATTGCAAGGTGCAATTCTGAAATTTTTTGCTTTTTCCTGCTCCTCTTAGCATGATAAAGAAGATTCAAAGAGAGTGAGATGCCAGCTCCTTTCATTCAGTCAGTAGCTTCAGTCATTTCTGGACGTTTTTCAATGGCAAAAATCAATGAATATTGTAAATGCACAAACAGTAATTTCTCCGCATTGCAAGGTGCAATTCTGAAATTTTTTGCTTTTTCCTGCTCCTCTTAGCATGATAAAGAAGATTCAAAGAGAGTGAGATGCCAGCTCCTTTCATTCAGTCAGTAGCTTCAAACATTTCTGGTATAAACATTTCTGGACGTTTTTCAATGGCAAAAATCAATGAATATTGTAAATGCACAAACAGTAATATCTCCACATTGCAAGGTGCAATTCTGAAATTTTTTGCTTTTTCCTGCTAATGCTAGCATGATAAAGAAGATTCAAATAGAGTGAGATGCCAGCTCCTTTCATTCAGTCAGTAGCTTCAAACATTTCTGGACGTTTTTCAATGGCAAAATTCAATGAATATTGTAAATGCACAAACAGTAATATCTCCACATTGCCAGGTGCAATTCTGAAATTTTTTGCTTTTTCCTGCTAATCCTAGCATGATAAAGAAGATTCAAAGAGAGTGAGATGCCAGCTCCTTTCATTCAGTCAGTAGCTTCAATCATTTCTGGACGTTTTTCAATGGCAAAAATCAATGAATATTGTAAATGCACAAACAGTAATTTCTCCGCATTGCAAGGTGCAATTCTGAAATTTTTTGCTTTTTCCTGCTCCTCTTAGCATGATAAAGAAGATTCAAAGAGAGTGAGATGCCAGCTCCTTTCATTCAGTCAGTAGCTTCAATCATTTCTGGACGTTTTTCAATGGCAAAAATCAATGAATATTGTAAATGCACAAACAGTAATTTCTCCGCATTGCAAGGTGCAATTCTGAAATTTTTTGCTTTTTCCTGCTCCTCTTAGCATGATAAAGAAGATTCAAAGAGAGTGAGATGCCAGCTCCTTTCATTCAGTCAGTAGCTTCAATCATTTCTGGTATATGAATAACATGATGTTTTTCAATGGCAAAAATCAATGAATATTGTAAATGCACAAACAGTAATTTCTCCGCATTGCAAGGTGCAATTCTGAAATTTTTTGCTTTTTCCTGCTCCTCTTAGCATGATAAAGAAGATTCAAAGAGAGTGAGATGCCAGCTCCTTTCATTCAGTCAGTAGCTTCAATCATTTCTGGACGTTTTTCAATGGCAAAAATCAATGAATATTGTAAATGCACAAACAGTAATTTCTCCGCATTGCAAGATGCAATTCTGAAATTTTTTGGTTTTTCCTGCTCCTCTTAGCATGATAAAGAAGATTCAAAGAGAGTGAGATGCCAGCTCCTTTCATTCAGTCAGTAGCTTCAGTCATTTCTGGACGTTTTTCAATGGCAAAAATCAATGAATATTGTAAATGCACAAACAGTAATTTCTCCGCATTGCAAGGTGCAATTCTGAAATTTTCTGCTTTTTCCTGCTCCTCTTAGCATGATAAAGAAGATTCAAAGAGAGTGAGATGCCAGCTCCTTTCTTTCAGTCAGTAGCTTCAAACATTTCTGGTATAAACATTTCTGGACGTTTTTCAATGGCAAAAATCAATGAATATTGTAAATGCAGAAACAGTAATATCTCCACATTGCAAGGTGCAATGCTGAAATTTTTTGCTTTTTCCTGCTAATCCTAGCATGATAAAGAAGATTCAAATAGAGTGAGATGCCAGCTCCTTTCATTCAGTCAGTAGCTTCAAACATTTCTGGACGTTTTTCATTGGCAAAAATCAATGAATATTGTAAATGCACAAACAGTAATATCTCCACATTGCAAGGTGCAATTCTGAAATTTTTTGCTTTTTCCTGCTAATCCTAGCATGATAAAGAAGATTCAAAGAGAGTGAGATCTCAGCTCCTTTCATTCAGTCAGTAGCTTCAAACATTTCTGGTATATGAATAACATGATGTTTTTCAATGGCAAAAATCAATGAATATTGTAAATGCACAAACAGTAATATCTCCACATTGCAAGGTGCAATTCTGAAATTTTTTGCTTTTTCCTGCTAATCCTAGCATGATAAAGAAGATTCAAAGAGAGTGAGATGCCAGCTCCTTTCATTCAGTCAGTAGCTTCAAACATTTCTGGACGTTTTTCAATGGCAAAATTCAATGAATATTGTAAATGCACAAACAGTAATATCTCCACATTGCAAGGTGCAATTCTGAAATTTTTTGCTTTTTCCTGCTAATCCTAGCATGATAAAGAAGATTCAAAGAGAGTGAGATGCCAGCTCCTTTCATTCAGTCAGTAGCTTCAATCATTTCTGGACGTTTTTCAATGGCAAAAATCAATGAATATTGTAAATGCACAAACAGTAATTTCTCCGCATTGCAAGGTGCAATTCTGAAATTTTTTGCTTTTTCCTGCTCCTCTTAGCATGATAAAGAAGATTCAAAGAGAGTGAGATGCCAGCTCCTTTCATTCAGTCAGTAGCTTCAATCATTTCTGGACGTTTTTCAATGGCAAAAATCAATGAATATTGTAAATGCACAAACAGTAATTTCTCCGCATTGCAAGGTGCAATTCTGAAATTTTTTGCTTTTTCCTGCTCCTCTTAGCATGATAAAGAAGATTCAAAGAGAGTGAGATGCCAGCTCCTTTCATTCAGTCAGTAGCTTCAATCATTTCTGGTATATGAATAACATGATGTTTTTCAATGGCAAAAATCAATGAATATTGTAAATGCACAAACAGTAATTTCTCCGCATTGCAAGGTGCAATTCTGAAATTTTTTGCTTTTTCCTGCTCCTCTTAGCATGATAAAGAAGATTCAAAGAGAGTGAGATGCCAGCTCCTTTCATTCAGTCAGTAGCTTCAATCATTTCTGGACGTTTTTCAATGGCAAAAATCAATGAATATTGTAAATGCACAAACAGTAATTTCTCCGCATTGCAAGATGCAATTCTGAAATTTTTTGGTTTTTCCTGCTCCTCTTAGCATGATAAAGAAGATTCAAAGAGAGTGAGATGCCAGCTCCTTTCATTCAGTCAGTAGCTTCAGTCATTTCTGGACGTTTTTCAATGGCAAAAATCAATGAATATTGTAAATGCACAAACAGTAATTTCTCCGCATTGCAAGGTGCAATTCTGAAATTTTCTGCTTTTTCCTGCTCCTCTTAGCATGATAAAGAAGATTCAAAGAGAGTGAGATGCCAGCTCCTTTCTTTCAGTCAGTAGCTTCAAACATTTCTGGTATAAACATTTCTGGACGTTTTTCAATGGCAAAAATCAATGAATATTGTAAATGCACAAACAGTAATATCTCCACATTGCAAGGTGCAATGCTGAAATTTTTTGCTTTTTCCTGCTAATCCTAGCATGATAAAGAAGATTCAAATAGAGTGAGATGCCAGCTCCTTTCATTCAGTCAGTAGCTTCAAACATTTCTGGACGTTTTTCATTGGCAAAAATCAATGAATATTGTAAATGCACAAACAGTAATATCTCCACATTGCAAGGTGCAATTCTGAAATTTTTTGCTTTTTCCTGCTAATCCTAGCATGATAAAGAAGATTCAAAGAGAGTGAGATGTCAGCTCCTTTCATTCAGTCAGTAGCTTCAAACATTTCTGGTATATGAATAACATGATGTTTTTCAATGGCAAAAATCAATGAATATTGTAAATGCACAAACAGTAATATCTCCACATTGCAAGGTGCAATTCTGAAATTTTTTGCTTTTTCCTGCTAATCCTAGCATGATAAAGAAGATTCAAAGAGAGTGAGATGCCAGCTCCTTTCATTCAGTCAGTAGCTTCAAACATTTCTGGACGTTTTTCAATGGCAAAAATCAATGAATATTGTAAATGCACAAACAGTAATATCTCCACATTGCAAGGTGCAATTCTGAAATTTTTTGCTTTTTCCTGCTACTCCTAGCATGATAAAGAAGATTCAAAGAGAGTGAGATGCCAGCTCCTTTCATTCAGTCAGTAGCTTCAATCATTTCTGGACGTTTTTCAATGGCAAAAATCAATGAATATTGTAAATGCACAAACAGTAATTTCTCCGCATTGCAAGGTGCAATTCTGAATTTTTTTGCTTTTTCCTGCTCCTCTTAGCATGGTAAAGAAGATTCAAAGAGAGTGAGATGCCAGCTCCTTTCATTCAGTCAGTAGCTTCAGTCATTTCTGGACGTTTTTCAATGGCAAAAATCAATGAATATTGTAAATGCACAAAAAGTAATTTCTCCGCATTGCAAGGTGCAATTCTGAAATTTTTTGCTTTTTCCTGCTCCTCTTAGCATGATAAAGAAGATTCAAAGAGAGTGAGATGCCAGCTCCTTTCATTCAGTCAGTAGCTTCAAACATTTCTGGTATAAACATTTCTGGACGTTTTTCAATGGCAAAAATCAATGAATATTGTAAATGCACAAACAGTAATATCTCCACATTGCAAGGTGCAATTCTGAAATTTTTTGCTTTTTCCTGCTAATCCTAGCATGATAAAGAAGATTCAAATAGAGTGAGATGCCAGCTCCTTTCATTCAGTCAGTAGCTTCAAACATTTCTGGACGTTTTTCAATGGCAAAATTCAATGAATATTGTAAATGCACAAACAGTAATATCTCCACATTGCAAGGTGCAATTCTGAAATTTTTTGCTTTTTCCTGCTAATCCTAGCATGATAAAGAAGATTCAAAGAGAGTGAGATGCCAGCTCCTTTCATTCAGTCAGTAGCTTCAATCATTTCTGGACGTTTTTCAATGGCAAAAATCAATGAATATTGTAAATGCACAAACAGTAATTTCTCCGCATTGCAAGGTGCAATTCTGAAATTTTTTGCTTTTTCCTGCTCCTCTTAGCATGATAAAGAAGATTCAAAGAGAGTGAGATGCCAGCTCCTTTCATTCAGTCAGTAGCTTCAATCATTTCTGGATGTTTTTCAATGGCAAAAATCAATGAATATTGTAAATGCACAAACAGTAATTTCTCCGCATTGCAAGGTGCAATTCTGAAATTTTTTGCTTTTTCCTGCTCCTCTTAGCATGATAAAGAAGATTCAAAGAGAGTGAGATGCCAGCTCTTTCATTCAGTCAGTAGCTTCAATCATTTCTGGTATATTAATAACATGATGTTTTTCAATGGCAAAAATCAATGAATATTGTAAATGCACAAACAGTAATTTCTCCGCATTGCAAGGTGCAATTCTGAAATTTTTTGCTTTTTCCTGCTCCTCTTAGCATGATAAAGAAGATTCAAAGAGAGTGAGATGCCAGCTCCTTTCATTCAGTCAGTAGCTTCAATCATTTCTGGACGTTTTTCAATGGCAAAAATCAATGAATATTGTAAATGCACAAACAGTAATTTCTCCGCATTGCAAGATGCAATTCTGAAATTTTTTGCTTTTTCCTGCTCCTCTTAGCATGATAAAGAAGATTCAAAGAGAGTGAGATGCCAGCTCCTTTCATTCAGTCAGTAGCTTCAGTCATTTCTGGACGTTTTTCAATGGCAAAAATCAATGAATATTGTAAATGCACAAACAGTAATTTCTCCGCATTGCAAAGTGCAATTCTGAAATTTTTTGCTTTTTCCTGATCCTCTTAGCATGATAAAGAAGATTCAAAGAGAGTGAGATGCCAGCTCCTTTCATTCAGTCAGTAGCTTCAAACATTTCTGGTATAAACATTTCTGGATGTTTTTCAATGGCAAAAATCAATGAATATTGTAAATGCACAAACAGTAATATCTCCACATTGCAAGGTGCAATGCTGAAATTTTTTGCTTTTTCCTGCTAATCCTAGGATGATAAAGAAGATTCAAATAGAGTGAGATGCCAGCTCCTTTCATTCAGTCAGTAGCTTCAAACATTTCTGGACGTTTTTCAATGGCAAAAATCAATGAATATTGTAAATGCACAAACAGTAATATCTCCACATTGCAAGGTGCAATTCTGAAATTTTTTGCTTTTTCCTGCTAATCCTAGCATGATAAAGAAGATTCAAAGAGAGTGAGATGTCAGCTCCTTTCATTCAGTCAGTAGCTTCAAACATTTCTGGTATATGAATAACATGATGTTTTTCAATGGCAAAAATCAATGAATATTGTAAATGCACAAACAGTAATATCTCCACATTGCAAGGTGCAATTCTGAAATTTTTTGCTTTTTCCTGCTAATCCTAGCATGATAAAGAAGATTCAAAGAGAGTGAGATGCCAGCTCCTTTCATTCAGTCAGTAGCTTCAAACATTTCTGGACGTTTTTCAATGGCAAAAATCAATGAATATTGTAAATGCACAAACAGTAATATCTCCACATTGCAAGGTGCAATTCTGAAATTTTTTGCTTTTTCCTGCTACTCCTAGCATGATAAAGAAGATTCAAAGAGAGTGAGATGCCAGCTCCTTTCATTCAGTCAGTAGCTTCAAACATTTCTGGATGTTTTTCAATGGCAAAAATCAATGAATATTGTAAATGCACAAACAGTAATTTCTCCGCATTGCAAGGTGCAAGTCTGAAATTTTTTGCTTTTTCCTGCTAATCCTAGCATGATAAAGAAGATTCAAAGAGAGTGAGATGCCAGCTACTTTCATTCAGTCAGTAGCTTCAATCATTTCTGGACGTTTTTCAATGGTAAAAATCAATGAATATTGTAAATGCACAAACAGTAATTTCTCCACATTGCAAGGTGCAATTCTGAAATTTTTTGCTTTTTCCTGCTCCTCTTAGCATGATAAAGAAGATTCAAAGAGAGTGAGATGCCAGCTCCTTTCATTCAGTCAGTAGCTTCAAACATTTCTGGTATATGAATAACATGATGTTTTTCAATGGCAAAAATCAATGAATATTGTAAATGCACAAACAGTAATTTCTCTGGATTGCAAGGTGCAATTCTGAAATTTTTTGCTTTTATCATGCTAAGAGGAGCAGGAAAAAGCAAAAAATTTCAGAATTGCACCTTGCAATGCGGAGAAATTACTGTTTGTGCATTTACAATATTCATTGATTTTTGCCATTGAAAAACATCCAGAAATGATTGAAGCTACTGACTGAATGAAAGGAGCTGGCATCTCACTCTCTTTGAATCTTCTTTATCATGCTAAGAGGAGCAGGAAAAAGCAAAAAATTTCAGAATTGCACCTTGCAATGCGGAGAAATTACTGTTTGTGCATTTACAATATTCATTGATTTTTGCCATTGAAAAATGTCCAGAAATGATTGAAGCTACTGACTGAATGAAAGGAGCTGGCATCTCACTCTCTTTGAATCTTCTTTATCATGCTAAGAGGAGCAGGAAAAAGCAAAAAATTTCAGAATTGCGCCTTGCAATGCGGAGAAATTACTGTTTGTGCATTTACAAAATTCATTGATTTTTGCCATTGAAAAATATCATGTTATTCATATACCAGAAATGATTGATGTTTTTCAATGGCAAAAATCAATGAATATTGTAAATGCACAAACAGTAATTTCTCCGCATTGCAAGGTGCAATTCTGAAATTTTTTGCTTTTTCCTGCTAATCCTAGCATGATAAAGAAGATTCAAAGAGAGTGAGATGCCAGGTCCTTTCATTCAGTCAGTAGCTTCAAACATTTCTGGACGTTTTTCAATGGCAAAAATCAATGAATATTGTAAATGCACAAACAGTAATATCTCCACATTGCAAGGTGCAATTCTGAAATTTTTTGCTTTTTCCTGTTAATCCTAGCATGATAAAGAAGATTTAAAGAGAGTGAGATGCCAGCTCCTTTCATTCAGTCAGTAGCTTCAAACATTTCTGGTATATGAAAAACATGTTTTTCAATGGCAAAAATCAATGAATATTGTAAATGCACAAACAGTAATATCTCCACATTGCAAGGTGCAATTCTGAAATTTTTTGCTTTTTCCTGCTAATCCTAGCATGATAAAGAAGTTTCAAAGAGAGTGAGATGCCAGCTACTTTCATTCAGTCAGTAGCTTCAAACATTTCTGGTATATGAAAAACATGTTTTTCAATGGCAAAAATCAATGAATATTGTAAATGCACAAACAGTAATATCTCCACATTGCAAGGTGCAATTCTGAAATTTTTTGCTTTTTCCTGCTAATCCTAGCATGATAAAGAAGATTCAAAGAGAGTGAGATGCCAGCTCCTTTCATTCAGTCAGTAGCTTCAAACATTTCTGGACGTTTTTCAATGGCAAAAATCAATGAATATTGTAAATGCACAAACAGTAATATCTCCACATTGCAAGGTGCAATTCTGAAATTTTTTGCTTTTTCCTGCTAATCCTAGCATGATAAAGAAGATTCAAAGAGAGTGAGATGCCAGCTCCTTTCATTCAGTCAGTAGCTTCAGACATTTCTGGACGTTTTTCAATGGCAAAAATCAATGAATATTGTAAATGCACAAACAGTAATATCTCCACATTGCAAGGTGCAATTCTGAAATTTTTTGCTTTTTCCTGTTAATCCTAGCATGATAAAGAAGATTCAAAGAGAGTGAGATGCCAGCTCCTTTCATTCAGTCAGTAGCTTCAAACATTTCTGGTATATGAAAAACATGTTTTTCAATGGCAAAAATCAATGAATATTGTAAATGCACAAACAGTAATATCTCCACATTGCAAGGTGCAATTCTGAAATTTTTTGTTTTTTCCTGTTAATCCTAGCATGATAAAGAAGATTCAAAGAGAGTGAGATGCCAGCTCCTTTCATTCAGTCAGTAGCTTCAAACATTTCTGGTATATGAAAAACATGTTTTTCAATGGCAAAAATCAATGAATATTGTAAATGCACAAACAGTAATATCTCCACATTGCAAGGTGCAATTCTGAAATTTTTTGCTTTTTCCTGCTAATCCTAGCATGATAAAGAAGATTCAAAGAGAGTGAGATGCCAGCTCCTTTCATTCAGTCAGTAGCTTCAAACATTTCTGGTATATGAAAAACATGTTTTTCAATGGCAAAAATCAATGAATATTGTAAATGCACAAACAGTAATATCTCCACATTGCAAGGTGCAATTCTGAAATTTTTTGCTTTTTCCTGCTAATCCTAGCATGATAAAGAAGATTCAAAGAGAGTGAGATGCCAGCTCCTTTCATTCAGTCAGTAGCTTCAAACATTTCTGGTATATGAAAAACATGTTTTTCAATGGCAAAAATCAATGAATATTGTAAATGCACAAACAGTAATATCTCCACATTGCAAGGTGCAATTCTGAAATTTTTTGCTTTTTCCTGCTAATCCTAGCATGATAAAGAAGATTCAAAGAGAGTGAGATGCCAGCTCCTTTCATTCAGTCAGTAGCTTCAAACATTTCTGGTATATGAAAAACATGTTTTTCAATGGCAAAAATCAATGAATATTGTAAATGCACAAACAGTAATATCTCCACATTGCAAGGTGCAATTCTGAAATTTTTAGCTTTTTCCTGTTAATCCTAGCATGATAAAGAAGATTCAAAGAGAGTGAGATGCCAGCTCCTTTCATTCAGTCAGTAGCTTCAAACATTTCTGGACGTTTTTCAATGGCAAAAATCAATGAATATTGTAAATGCACAAACAGTAATATCTCCACATTGCAAGGTGCAATTCTGAAATTTTTTGCTTTTTCCTGTTAATCCTAGCATGATAAAGAAGATTCAAAGAGAGTGAGATACCAGCTCCTTTCATTCAGTCAGTAGCTTCAAACATTTCTGGTATATGAAAAACATGTTTTTCAATGGCAAAAATCAATGAATATTGTAAATGCACAAACAGTAATATCTCCACATTGCAAGGTGCAATTCTGAAATTTTTTGCTTTTTCCTGCTAATCCTAGCATGATAAAGAAGATTCAAAGAGAGTGAGATGCCAGCTAATTTCATTCAGTCAGTAGCTTCAAACATTTCTGGACGTTTTTCAATGGCAAAAATCAATGAATATTGTAAATGCACAAACAGTAATATCTCCACATTGCAAGGTGCAATTCTGAAATTTTTTGCTTTTTCCTGCTAATCCTAGCATGATAAAGAAGATTCAAAGAGAGTGAGATGCCAGCTCCTTTCATTCAGTCAGTAGCTTCAAACATTTCTTGTATATGAAAAACATGTTTTTCAATGGCAAAAATCAATGAATATTGTAAATGCATAAACAGTAATATCTCCACATTGCAAGGTGCAATTCTGAAATTTTTTGCTTTTTCCTGCTAATCCTAGCATGATAAAGAAGATTCAAAGAGAGTGAGATACCAGCTCCTTTCATTCAGTCAGTAGCTTCAAACATTTCTGGACGTTTTTCAATGGCAAAAATCAATGAATATTGTAAATGCACAAACAGTAATATCTCCACATTGCAAGGTGCAATTCTGAAATTTTTGCTTTTTCCTGTTAATCCTAGCATGATAAAGAAGATTCAAAGAGAGTGAGATGCCAGCTCCTTTCATTCAAGTCAGTAGCTTCAAACATTTCTGGTATATGAAAAACATGTTTTTCAATGGCAAAAATCAATGAATATTGTAAATGCACAAACAGTAATATCTCCACATTGCAAGGTGCAATTCTGAAATTTTTTGCTTTTTCCTGCTTATCCTGGCATGATAAAGAAGATTCAAAGAGAGTGAGATGCCAGTTCCTTTCATTCCAGTCAGTAGCTTCAAACATTTCTGGTATATGAAAAACATGTTTTTCAATGGCAAAAATCAATGAATATTGTAAATGCACAAACAGTAATATCTCCACATTGCAAGGTGCAATTCTGAAATTTTTTTGCTTTTTCCTGCTAATCCTAGCATGATAAAGAAGATTCAAAGAGAGTGAGATGCCAGCTCCTTTCATTCAGTCAGTAGCTTCAAACATTTCTGGACGTTTTTCAATGGCAAAATCAATGAATATTGTAAATGCACAAACAGTAATATCTCCACATTGCAAGGTGCAATTCTGAAATTTTTTGCTTTTTCCCTGTTAATCCTAGCATGATAAAGAAGATTCAAAGACAGTGAGATGCCAGCTCCTTTCATTCAGTCAGTAGCTTCAAACATTTCTGGTATATGAAAAACATGTTTTTCAATGGCAAAAATCAATGAATATTGTAAATGCACAAACAGTAATATCTCCACATTGCAAGGTGCAATTCTGAAATTTTTTGCTTTTTCCTGCTAATCCTAGCATGATAAAGAAGATTCAAAGAGAGTGAGATGCCAGCTCCTTTCATTCCGTCAGTAGCTTCAAACATTTCTGGTATATGAAAACATGTTTTTCAATGGCAAAAATCAATGAATATTGTAAATGCACAAACAGTAATATCTCCACATTGCAAGGTGCAATTCTGAAATTTTTTGCTTTTTCCTGCTTATCCTAGCATGATAAAGAAGATTCAAAGAGAGTGAGATGCCAGCTCCTTTCATTCAGTCAGTAGCTTCAAACATTTCTGGACGTTTTTCAATGGCAAAATCAATGAATATTGTAAATGCACAAACAGTAATATCTCCACATTGCAAGGTGCAATTCTGAATTTTTTTGCTTTTTCCTGTTAATCCTAGCATGATAAAGAAGATTCAAAGACAGTGAGATGCCAGCTCCTTTCATTCAGTCAGTAGCTTCAAACATTTCTGGTATATGAAAAACATGTTTTTCAATGGCAAAAAATCAATGAATATTGTAAATGCACAAACAGTAATATCTCCACATTGCAAGGTGCAATTCTGAAATTTTTTGCTTTTTCCTGCTAATCCTAGCATGATAAAGAAGATTCAAAGAGAGTGAGATGCCAGCTCCTTTCATTCCGTCAGTAGCTTCAAACATTTCTGGTATATGAAAAAACATGTTTTTCAATGGCAAAAATCAATGAATATTGTAAATGCACAAACAGTAATATCTCCACATTGCAAGGTGCAATTCTGAAATTTTTTTGCTTTTTCCTGCTAATCCTAGCATGATAAAGAAGATTCAAAGAGAGTGAGATGCCAGCTCCTTTCATTCAGTCAGTAGCTTCAAACATTTCTGGGACGCTTTTTCAATGGCAAAATCAATGAATATTGTAAATGCACAAACAGTAATATCTCCACATTGCAAGGTGCAATTCTGAAATTTTTTGCTTTTCCTGCTAATCCTAGCATGATAAAGAAGATTCAAAGAGAGTGAGATGCCAGCTAATTTCATTCAGTCAGTAGCTTCAAACATTTCTGGACGTTTTTCAATGGCAAAAATCAATGAATATTGTAAATGCACAAACAGTAATATCTCCACATTGCAAGGTGCAATTCTGAAATTTTTTTGCTTTTTCCTGCTAATCCTAGCATGATAAAGAAGATTCAAAGAGAGTGAGATGCCAGCTCCTTTCATTCAGTCAGTAGCTTCAAACATTTCTTGTATATGAAAAACATGTTTTTTCAATGGCAAAAATCAATGAATATTGTAAATGCACAAACAGTAATATCTCCACATTGTAAGGTGCAATTCTGAAATTTTTTGCTTTTCCTGCTAATCCTAGCATGATAAAGAAGATTCAAAGAGAGTGAGATACCAGCTCCTTTCATTCAGTCAGTAGCTTCAAACATTCTGGACGTTTTTCAATGGCAAAAATCAATGAATATTGTAAATGCACAAACAGTAATATCTCCACATTGCAAGGTGCAATTCTGAAATTTTTTGCTTTTCCTGTTAATCCTAGCATGATAAAGAAGATTCAAAGAGAGTGAGATGCCAGCTCCTTTCATTCAAGTCAGTAGCTTCAAACATTTCTGGTATATGAAAAAACTGTTTTTCAATGGCAAAAATCAATGAATATTGTAAATGCACAAACAGTAATATCTCACATTGCAAGGTGCAATTCTGAAATTTTTTGCTTTTTCCTGCTAATCCTAGCATGATAAAGAAGATTCAAAGAGAGTGAGATGCCAGCTCCTTCATTCAGTCAGTAGCTTCAAACATTTCTGGTATATGAAAAACATGTTTTTCAATGGCAAAAATCAATGAATATTGTAAATGCACAAACAGTAATATCTCCACATTGCAAGGTGCAATTCTGAAATTTTTTTGCTTTTTCCTGCTAATCCTAGCATGATAAAGAAGATTTCAAAGAGAGTGAGATGCCAGCTCCTTTCATTCAGTCAGTAGCTTCAAACATTTCTGGACGTTTTTTCAATGGCAAAATCAATGAATATTGTAAATGCACAAACAGTAATATCTCCACATTGCAAGGTGCAATTCTGAAAATTTTTGCTTTTTCCTGCTAATCCTAGCATGATAAAGAAGATTCAAAGAGAGTGAGATGCCAGCTCCTTTCATTCAGTCAGTAGCTTCAAACATTTCTGGTATAGAAAAACATGTTTTTCAATGGCAAAATCAATGAATATTGTAAATGCACAAACAGTAATATCTCCACATTGCAAGGTGCAATTCTGAAATTTTTTGCTTTTTCCTGCTAATCCTAGCATGATAAAGAAGATTCAAAGAGAGTGAGATGCCAGCTCCTTTCATTCAGTCAGTAGCTTCAAACATTTCTGGACGTTTTTCAATGGCAAAAATCAATGAATATTGTAAATGCACAAACAGTAATATCTCCACATTGCAAGGTGCAATTCTGAAATTTTTTGCTTTTTCCTGCTAATCCTAGCATGATAAAGAAGATTCAAAGAGAGTGAGATGCCAGCTCTTTTCATTCAGTCAGTAGCTTCAAACATTTCTTGTATATGAAAAACATGTTTTCAATGGCAAAAATCAATGAATATTGTAAATGCACAAACAGTAATATCTCCACATTGCAAGGTGCAATTCTGAATTTTTGCTTTTTCCTGCTAATCCTAGCATGATAAAGAAGATTCAAAGAGAGTGAGATACCAGCTCCTTTCATTCAGTCAGTAGCTTCAAACATTTCTGGACGTTTTTCAATGCAAAAATCAATGAATATTGTAAATGCACAAACAGTAATATCTCCACATTGCAAGGTGCAATTCTGAAATTTTTGCTTTTTCCTGTTAATCCTAGCATGATAAAGAAGATTCAAAGAGAGTGAGATGCCAGCTCCTTTCATTCAAGTCAGTAGCTTCAAACATTTCTGGTATATGAAAAACATGTTTTTCAATGGCAAAAATCAATGAATATTGTAAATGCACAAACAGTAATATCTCCACATTGCAAGGTGCAATTCTGAAATTTTTTGCTTTTCCTGCTTATCCTAGCATGATAAAGAAGATTCAAAGAGAGTGAGATGCCAGCTCCTTTCATCAGTCAGTAGCTTCAAACATTTCTGGTATATGAAAAACATGTTTTTCAATGGCAAAAATCAATGAATATTGTAAATGCACAAACAGTAATATCTCCACATTGCAAGGTGCAATTCTGAAATTTTTTGCTTTTTCCTGCTAATCCTAGCATGATAAAGAAGATTCAAAGAGAGTGAGATGCCAGCTCATTTCATTCAGTCAGTAGCTTCAAACATTTCTGGACGTTTTTCAATGGCAAAAATCAATGAATATTGTAAATGCACAAACAGTAATATCTCCACATTGCAAGGTGCAATTCTGAAATTTTTTGCTTTTTCCTGCTAATCCTAGCATGATAAAGAAGATTCAAAGAGAGTGAGATGCCAGCTCCTTTCATTCAGTCAGTAGCTTCAAACATTTCTTGTATATGAAAAACATGTTTTTCAATGGCAAAAATCAATGAATATTGTAAATGCATAAACAGTAATATCTCCACATTGCAAGGTGCAATTCTGAAATTTTTTGCTTTTTCCTGCTAATCCTAGCATGATAAAGAAGATTCAAAGAGAGTGAGATACCAGCTCCTTTCATTCAGTCAGTAGCTTCAAACATTTCTGGACGTTTTTCAATGGCAAAATCAATGAATATTGTAAATGCACAAACAGTAATATCTCCACATTGCAAGGTGCATTCTGAAATTTTTTGCTTTTTCCCTGTTAATCCTAGCATGATAAAGAAGATTCAAAGAGAGTGAGATGCCAGCTCCTTTCATTCAAGTCAGTAGCTTCAAACATTTCTGGTATATGAAAAACATGTTTTCAATGGCAAAATCAATGAATATTGTAAATGCACAAACAGTAATATCTCCACATTGCAAGGTGCAATTCTGAAATTTTTTGCTTTTTCCTGCTAATCCTAGCATGATAAAGAAGATTCAAAGAGAGTGAGATGCCAGCTCCTTTCATTCAGTCAGTAGCTTCAAACATTTCTGGTATATGAAAAACATGTTTTTCAATGGCAAAAATCAATGAATATTGTTAATGCACAAACAGTAATATCTCCACATTGCAAGGTGCAATTCTGAAATTTTTTGCTTTTTCCTGCTAATCCTAGCATGATAAAGAAGATTCAAAGAGAGTGAGATGCCAGCTCCTTTCATTCAGTCAGTAGCTTCAAACATTTCTGGTAAAACATGTTTTCAATGGCAAAAATCAATGAATATTGTAAATGCACAAACAGTAATATCTCCACATTGCAAGGTGCAATTCTGAAATTTTTTGCTTTTCTGCTTATCCTAGCATGATAAAGAAGATTCAAAGAGAGTGAGATGCCAGCTCCTTTCATTCAGTCAGTAGCTTCAAACATTTCTGGTATATGAAAAACATGTTTTTCAATGGCAAAAATCAATGAATATTGTAAATGCACAAACAGTAATATCTCCACATTGCAAGGTGCAATTCTGAAATTTTTTTGCTTTTTCCTGCTAATCCTAGCATGATAAAGAAGATTCAAAGAGAGTGAGATGCCAGCTCCTTTCATTCAGTCAGTAGCTTCAAACATTTCTGGTATATGAAAAACATGTTTTTCAATGGCAAAAATCAATGAATATTGTAAATGCACAAACAGTAATATCTCCACATTGCAAGGTGCAATTCTGAAATTTTTTGCTTTTTCCTGCTAATCCTAGCATGATAAAGAAGATTCAAAGAGAGTGAGATGCCAGCTCCTTTCATTCAGTCAGTAGCTTCAAACATTTCTGGACGTTTTTCAATGGCAAAATCAATGAATATTGTAAATGCACAAACAGTAATATCTCCACATTGCAAGGTGCAATTCTGAAATTTTTTGCTTTTTCCTGTTAATCCTAGCATGATAAAGAAGATTCAAAGACAGTGAGATGCCAGCTCCTTTCATTCAGTCAGTAGCTTCAAACATTTCTGGTATATGAAAAAAATGTTTTTCAATGGCAAAATCAATGAATATTGTAAATGCACAAACAGTAATATCTCCACATTGCAAGGTGCAATTCTGAATTTTTTGCTTTTTCCTGCTAATCCTAGCATGATAAAGAAGATTCAAAGAGAGTGAGATGCCAGCTCCTTTCATTCAGTCAGTAGCTTCAAACATTTCTGGTATATGAAAAACATGTTTTTCAATGGCAAAAATCAATGAATATTGTAAATGCACAAACAGTAATATCTCCACATTGCAAGGTGCAATTCTGAAATTTTTTGCTTTTTCCTGCTAATCCTAGCATGATAAAGAAGATTCAAAGAGAGTGAGATGCCAGCTCCTTTCATTCAGTCAGTAGCTTCAAACATTTCTGGACGTTTTTCAATGGCAAAATCAATGAATATTGTAAATGCACAAACAGTAATATCTCCACATTGCAAGGTGCAATTCTGAAATTTTTAGCTTTTTCCCTGCTAATCCTAGCATGATAAAGAAGATTCAAAGAGAGTGAGATGCCAGCTCCTTTCATTCAGTCAGTAGCTTCAAACATTCTGGACGTTTTTCAATGGCAAAAATCAATGAATATTGTAAATGCACAAACAGTAATATCTCCACATTGCAAGTGCAATTCTGAATTTTTTGCTTTTTCCTGCAAATCCTAGCATGATAAGAAGATTCAAGAGAGGGAGATGCCAGCTCCTTCATTCAGTCAGTAGCTTCAACCTTCTGGACGTTTTTCAATGGCAAAAATCAATGAATATTGTAATGCACAAACAGTAATATTCTCCACATTGCAAGGTGCAATTCTGAAATTTTTTTGCTTTTTCCTGCTACTCCTTAGCATGATAAAGAAGATTCAAAGAGAGTGAGATGCCAGCTCCTTTCTTTCAGTCAGTAGCTTCAAACATTTCTGGATTGTTTTTCAATGGCAAAAATCAATGAATATTGTAATGCACAAACAGTACTTTCTCCACATTGCAAGGTGCAATTCTGAAATTTTTTGCTTTTTCCTGCTTCATCTTAGCATGATAAAGAAGATTCAAAGAGTGTGAGATGCCAGCTCCTTTCATTCAGTCAGTAGCTTCAAACATTTCTGGTATGAAACATGTTTTTTCAATGGCAAAAATCAATGAATATTGTAAATGCACAAACAGTAATAACTCCACATTGCAAGGTGCA